>NW_018407098.1:13215-172047 GCF_002113885.1 Mizuhopecten yessoensis
AAAATCAGGTACCTAGCAGACAAATCAAGTACCTAGCCGACAAATCAAGTACCTAGCCGAGAAATCAAATACCTAGTGGACAAATCAAGTACCTAGTCGACGAATCAAGTACCTAGCCGACAATTGAAGTACCTAGCCGACAATTCAAGTCCCTAGCCGACAATTCAAGTACCTAGCCGACAATTGAAGTACCTAGCCGACAATTCAAGTCCCTAGCCGACAATTCAAGTACCTAGCCGACAATTGAAGTACCTAGCCGACAATTCAAGTCCCTAGCCGACAATTCAAGTACCTAGCCGACAATTCAAGTACCTAGCCGAGAAATCAAATACCTAGCGGACAAATCAAGTCCCTAGCCGAGAAATCAAATACCTAGCGGACAAATCAAGTGCCTAGCGGACAAATCAAGTACCTAGCCGACAAATCAAGTACCTAGTCGAATAGGCAAATACCTACCCGACAAATCAAGTACCTAGCCAACAAATCAAGTACCTAGCAGACAAATCAAGGACCTTGCGGACAAATCAAGTACCTAGCGGACAAATCAAGTACCTAGCGGACAAATCAAGTACCTAGCGGACAAATCAAGTCCCTAGCCGACAATTCAAGTACCTAGCCGACAAAGCAAGTACCTTGCCGAATAATAAAGTATCTAGCCGAAAAATCAAGTACTTAGCGGACAAAGTAAGTATCTTGCCGAATGATAAAGTACCTAGCGGACAAATCAAATACCTAGCAGACATATCAAGTACCTAGCGGACAAATCAAGTACCTAGCCGACAAATCAAGTACCTAGCGGACAAATCAAGTACCTAGTCGACGAATCAGGTACCTAGCCGACCAATCAAGTACCTAGCGAACAAAGCAAGTACCTAGTCGACGATTCAAGTACCTAGCCGAAAAATCAAGTACTTAGCGGACAAAGCAAGTATCTTGCCGAATAATCAAGTACCTAGCAGACACATCAAGTACCTAGCCGACAAATCAAGTACCTAGTGGACAAATCAAGTACCTAGCCGAAAAATCAAGTACCTAGCCGACAAATCAAGTACCTAGCGGACAAATGAAGTACGAAGCAGAATAATCAAGTATCAAGCGGACATATCAAGTACCTAGACGACAAATCAAGTACCTAGCCGACAAATCAAGTACCTAGCGGACAAATCAAGTACCTAGCGGACAAATCAAGTACCTAGCGAACAAATCAAGTACCTACCCGACAAATCAAGTACCTAGCCGACAAATCAAGTACCTAGCCGAATAGGCAAATACCTAGCGAACAAATCAAGTACCTAGCCAATAAATCAAGTACCTAGCCGACAAATCAAGGACCTTGCGGACAAATCAAGTACCTAGCCGAATAATCAAGTACCTAGCCGAATAAGCAAGTACCTAGCCGACAAATCAAGTACCTAGCCGACAAATCAAGTACCTAGCCGACAAATCAAGTATCTAGCCGACAAATCAAGGACCTAGCGAACAAATCAAGTACCTAGCGGACAAATCAAGTACCTAGAGGACAAAACAACTACCTAGCTGACAAATCAAGTACCTAGCAGAATAATCAAGTACCTAGCGGACAAATCAAGTACCTAGCCGAATAATCAAGTACCTAGCCGAAAAATCAATTAACTTTTTTGTTTCTCTTTATTACATTGGCTTTCAGTAATTTGATTGTCCATCAAAAAATATCAATGTGTTACTGTATACTGCTTAAACAGGTATTTTAAAATGTATTTTCTAAAAAAGAATTTTGATAGTACCCAAACATTTACTTTGCTTCATTAGGCTTTGAGCCTAAAAGGCTGAAATGAGAACTTCGTATATTTTTGTACTGCAAATAAAATTTAGCACTGACTAGTATTACAATCAGTGTACAAAATTAAATCTTAAATATCGGGGATTTATCTAATTCAAAAATAGGGTGTTAAACCTTGTTTTTATTTGAACTATTGATCGAAAACACTGGTACTGATCTTGCTTTCAACGGAACAAGTATAAAACAGAATATAATATAATTGCTTATAGAATAAACAAAGCATAAAGAAAACAATGTCAATAAAAGCGAATCCAGCGTCGACCGATTTTCCTTATTAGTGCAACACTTCCTTAACTGGTTAAATGTGGAACATGGTCAAACATTGATATGTACGTTGGTACGTGATTCTGAAAGCTAAACACAAGTAATTAGAAATATTACTTCATTGTTTTATCAATTTGTTACCAATAGCATGCTTGCAGTGGTTGTAACCACCAGCGACACCGCTATCCCCAAATGTTATTTATGTGTTTTCCAAAGGTATGTCATCCTAATACCCCTATATACCAATTTTCATTGAAATCGAACAATATCTAAATTGCGACCAATCAAAAGCCTCATTGTGGTTGCTATGTAAACGAAACTTATGAAGTTGTATTCGTAGTCCCATAATACCCCTATATACCAATTTTCATCAAAATCGAACAATATCTAATTTTCCACCAATCAGAAGCCTTCGTGTGGTTGCTATATGGTTGCTGTGGCAACGAAACATATGCGTTGGAGTTCACAGTTCCCTAATATCCCTATATCAAATGTTGTATATTTTTATACCAATTTTCATCAAAATCGAAAAATATCTGATTTTTGCTACAATCAGAAGCCTTCGTGTGTTTGCTATATGGGTGCTATGAAAACGAAACCTATGTAGTTGAGACTTTGCAGTATCCTAATATCCCTATATACCAATTTACATCAAAATCGGACAATATCTTAATTTCAACCAATCAGAAGCCTCCGTGTGGTTGCTATGGCAATGAAACCTATGCGGTTGAATTCGCAGTCCCCTAATACCCTTATATACCAATTTTCATAAAAATCGAACAATATCCAAATTTCCACCAATCAGAAGCCTTCGTGTGGTTGCTTTATGGTTGCTATGGCAACAAAAGATATGCGTTTGAATTCACAGTCCCCTAATATCCCTAAATACCTTATTTATTTATTTTTATCAAAATCGAACAATATCCAATTTCGACCAATCAGAGGCCGCCGTCCGGCTGACCGTTTGACCGATCGAAAAGCAAAAATACTCTTGCGCACCGCCTGTCATACACTTATGTAAAGTTTCGTTGAATTCCGCCCCACGGTTTTCGAGAAAAATGTTGGAAACCTCGTTGGCGGAAGAAAGTGGAAGAAATAAGAATAATAATACATGTAATAACTAGAATTGCAATTGCGAGCAGCGGAAGTCACCCCTTCCCCGCTAAGTACACAACCATTTTGTTTTCCCCCCAAAATAAGCACTGCAGTTGTGTTCGTAGTGCTATACTACACATACATACCAAATTTCATCACAATTAGACGATATTTAAAGGTCGACCAATCAGAGACCCGGAAATAGCAGCCATTTTGTAGAAATGTGAAACTTAGGTTACGAAAGTGACCGGTGTCCCATGAAATACCTACTGTACATACCAAATATCATAAAAATCAGACAATATTCAAATGTTGACCAATCAGAGGCCAGGAAATGGCAGCCATTTTGTCGAAATGTGAAACTGAGGTTACGAAAGTGACCGGTACCTACATACCAAATTTCATGAAAATCAGACAATAACATGACTCAGGCATGGCCTGGAGAGAGCGAAGCTCGTACATTTGTTTCGATAGTATAGTATAATTTTTGAATCATAACATTACCCATTTTAATACATACAAAATGTACCTGTAATTGGTTTTTTTATAATATATACTTGAATCTGTTGCATGGCAAAATCATTCATTTTGAAAACAATGCCGAAGCGTCTAAGTGCTGTTTTTTCAATATTATTTTCTAAATAACATTTTTTCGTTTTATAGCGATAAACTAATTAATGAAAAATTAATAATAAGTAAAGAAAAGCATTCGAATGAATTATGCAGTTCAAGAGAAAACACAAATGCATTTGGTATTGTTGCATTTAATTGCCCCGTGTATGGCCTCAGCGTAATGTTGCGGAAAAAGTGAGGCCCAGTAGAGGGACTTTATATTTGAAGATGCATTGTTTATCAAATATAACTGTTATTACCTGTTATTATAAAAGTGAAGTATATTGGTGATTAAATTCCAATTTTATTTTCCGACATGATATCCTTTGTCTGATCCATCTAAATCGTGTAAAAAGAGAATCACAATAGCCCAAACATATCCGGATTTCCGTCAGGTTTGGTAGTTACTATATACTTCCGGTTTGACTGGAGAGAAGAAAAGACTGAAAATTTGAAAGAAGCTTTAGTTTCCATAATTTTTAATGTCATGAATTTACATAACTACAGAAAAAATTATCAAATAAAGAGATATTTTTGAGAATGTGTAGCAAAGCTAAACAGCATTGTAAAAATAGGACCGCGGTAACTCTATACTAGCTACTTCCGTGACGAAGGATTTTGGAAGCATAACTTTTCGACGTTACTATGACTTCAATTGTTCGTACATGTTACCAGAACAAAACTGCGCTTCTTGCGCCTAAGAGCTGCGCTCTTATAACTCTATACTAGCTTCCTCCGTGACGAAGGATTTTGGAAGCATAACATTTCGACGTTACCATGACTTCAATTAATCGTACATGTTACCGGAAAAGAGCTGCGCTTCTTGCGCCTAAGAGCTGCGCTCTTATTAAAATTTTCACCAATCAGAGGCCAGGAAATGGCAGCCACTTTGTTACACAAACGAACACCGCAGTTGTGTTCGAAGTGCCATATTACACCAACATAGCAAATTTCGTCGAAATTGGACGATAATTTAATTTCGACCAATCAGAAGCCTCCATTTGGCCGCCATTTTGAATCAAAAGTGAAATATTTTTTGTCGAAAACGATCAGTGTGACGTTATCATCCCTTTCACCGAGTTTCATTATGTTCCGTCAAATAGAACGAATGCACAACTAGATATCGTACTGATAATGAATGCAAAGATTGATAAGAATCCCATAAGTAGTGCATGAGATTAAGCGCGGATAAAAGCGGCGGGATAATAATAATAATAATAATAAATAAACGGATCAATAACAATAAATCACCCGACTTCGTTCGGGGTGACTTAATAATAATAATAAGAAACGAAGCAAAAAAATTGGGGGACATAATTATTCTGTTAAAACGATTTATTTAACTGGTATAAGTATTTCTCAAGTAGTCAGTGTCATTCGGTTAATCTCGTGTTCTTAATACCGGACTTGTATAAACATGGTTATCAGCTAGACTTCTTTCAGGATCATATACATATAAAATCAAAAGTAAAAATATTCACAAGACAAAACTGAGTTCTTTTTAAGGTTTATTTCCAAAACAGATCTTATAGCAATGAAGAAACATACATTCACAATAGGTCAGAAATAAGCAGAATCATGAAAATTACAGTTGATGTAAGCATGTTATTTATAGTTGATGTAAGCATGTTATTTATAGTTGATGTAAGCATGTTGTTTATAGTTGATGTAAGCATGTTGTTTATAGTTGATGTTAGCATGTTATTTATAGTTGATGTAAGTATGTTGTTTATAGTTGATGTACTCATGTTATTTATAGTTGATGTAAGCATGTTGTTTATTGTTGATGTAAGCATGTTGTTGATAGTTGATGTAAGCATGTTGTTTATAGTTGATTTACTCATGGTGTTTATAGTTGATGCAAGCATGTTATTTATAGTTGATGTAAGCGTGTTGTTTATAGTTGATGTAAGCATGTTGTTTATAGTCGATGTAAGCATGTTGTTTATAGTTGATGCAAGCATGTTGTTTATAGTTGCTGTAAGCATGTTGTTTATAGTTGATGTTAGCATGTTATTTATAGTTGATGTAAGTATGTTGTTTATAGTTGATGTACTTATGTTGTTTTTAGTTGATGTAAGCATGTTGTTTATAGTTCATGTAAGCATGTTGTTTATAGTTGATGCAAGCATGTTGTTCATAGTTGATGTAAGCATTTTGTTGATAGTTGATGTAAGGTTGTTGTTTAAAGTTGATGGGAACATGTTGTTTTTAGTTGATGTAAGCATGTTATTTATAGTGCATGGTGTTTATAGTTGATGTAAGCATGTTGTTTATACTTGATGTAAGCATGTTGTTTATAGTTGATATAAGCATGTTGTTTATAGTTGATTTACTCATGGTGTTTTTAGTTGATGCAAGCATGTTATTTATAGTTGATGTAAGCGTGTTGTTTATAGTTGATGTAAGCATGTTTTTTATAGTTGATTTACTCATGGTGTTTTTAGTTGATGCAAGCATGTTATTTATAGTTGATGTAAGCGTGTTGTTTATAGTTGATGTAAGCATGTTAGCATGTTATTTATAGTTGATGTAAGTATGTTGTTTATAGTTGATGTAAGGTTGTTGTTTAAAGTTGATGGGAACATGTTGTTTATAGTTGATGTAAGCATGGTGTTTATAGTTGATGTAAGCATGTTATTTATAGTTGATGTAAGCGTGTTGTTTATAGTTGATGTAAGCATGTTTTTTATAGTTGATTTACTCATGGTGTTTATAGTTGATGCAGGCATGTTATTTATAGTTGATGTAATCATGTTGTTTATAGTTGATGTAAGCATTTTGTTTATAGTTGATGTAAGCATGTTATTTAAAGTTGGTGTAAGGATGTTGTTTAAAGTTGATGCAAGCATGTTGTCTATAGTTGATGTAAGCATGTTGTTTATTGTTGATGTAAGCATGTTGTTGATAGTTGATGTAAGCATGTTGTTTATAGATGATGTAAGCATGTTGTTTATAGTTGATGTAAGTATGTTGTTTATAGTTGATGTACTTATGTTGTTTTTAGTTGATGTAAGCATGTTATTTATAGTGCATGGTGTTTATAGTTGATGTAAGCATGTTATTTATAGTAGGTGTAAGCATATTGTTTATAGTTGATGTAAGCATGTTGTATATAGTTGATGTAAGCATGTTGTTTATGGTTGATGTAAGCATGTTGTTTATAGTTTATGTAAGCATGTTGTTTATAGTTGATGTAAACATGTTGTTTATAGTTGATGTAAGCATGGTGTTTATAGTTGATGTAAGCATGTTGTCTATAGCCGATGTAAGCATGCTCTTTATAGTTAAATGTAAGCATGTTGTTTAAAGTTGATGAAAGCATGTTGTTTATAGTTGATGTAAGTATGTTGTTTATAGTTGTTGTACTTATGTTGTTTATAGTTGATGTAAGCATGTTATTTATAGTGCATGGTGTTTATAGTTGATGTAAGCATGTTATTTATAGTAGGTGTAAGCATATTGTTTATAGTTGATGTAAGCATGTTGTATATAGTCGATGTAAGCATGTTGTTTATAGTTGATATACTTATGTTGTTTATAGTTGATGTAAGCATGGTGTTTATAGTTGATGTAAGCATGTTGTATATAGTCGATGTAAGCATGTTGTTTATAGTTGACGTAAGCATGTTGTTTATAGTTGATGTAGGCATGTTATTTATAGTTGATGTAAGCACTATGTTTATAGTTGATGTAAGCATGTTATTTATAGTTGATGTAAGCGTGTTGTTTATAGTTGATGTAAGCATGTTGTATATAGTCGATGTAAGCATGTTGTTTATAGTTGATGCAAGCATGTTGTTTATAGTTTATGTAAGCATGTTGTTTATAGTTGATGCAAGCATGTTGTTCATAGTTGATGTAAGCATTTTGTTGATAGTTGATGTAAGGTTGTTGTTTAAAGTTGATGGGAACATGTTGTTTTTAGTTGATGTAAGCATGTTGTTTATAGTTCATGTAAGCATGTTGTTTATAGTTGATGCAAGCATGTTGTTCATAGTTGATGTAAGCATTTTGTTGATAGTTGATTTAAGGTTGTTGTTTAAAGTTGATGGGAACATGTTGTTTTTAGTTGATGTAAGCATGTTGTTTATAGTCGATGTAAGCATGTTGTTTATAGTTGATATAAGCATGTTGTTTATAGTTGATGTAAACATGTTGTTTATAGTTGATGTAAGCATGGTGTTTATAGTTGATGTAAGCATGTTATTTAAAGTTGGTGTAAGGATGTTGTTTAAAGTTGATGCAAGCATGTTATTTATAGTTGATGTAAGCGTGTTGTTTATAGTTGATGTAAGCATGTTGTATATAGTCGATGTAAGCATGTTGTTTATAGTTGACGTAAGCATGTTGTTTATAGTTGATGTAAGCATGTTGTTTATAGTTGATGTAAGCATGTTGTTCATAGCTGATGTAAGCATGTTGTTTATAGTTAAATGGAAGCATGTTGTTTAAAGTTGATGTAAGCATGTTGTTTAAATTTGATGTAAGCATGTTGTTTATAGTTGATGCAAGCATGTTGTTTATAGTTGATGTAAGCATTTTGTTGATAGTTGATTTAAGGTTGTTGTTTAAAGTTGATGGGAACATGTTGTTTATAGTTGATGTAAGCATGTTGTTTATACTTGATGTAAGCATGTTGTTTATAGTTGATGTAAGGTTGTTGTTTTATAGTTGATGGGAACATGTTGTTTAAAGTTGATGTAAGCATGTTGTTTATAGTTGATGTAAGCATGTTATTTATAGTTGATGTAAGCATGTTGTTTATACTTGATGTAAGCATGTTGTTTATAGTTGATGTAAGCATGTTGTTTATAGCTGATGTAAGCATGTTTTTTTTGTTGTTGATGTAATTAAGCATGTTGTTTATAATAGATGTATTTATGTTCTTTGCAGTTGATGTAAGCATGTAGTTTATAGTTGATGTAAGCATGTTGTTTATAGTTGATGTAAGCATGTTGTTTATAGTTGATGTACTTATGTTATTTATAGTTGATGTAAGCATGTTATTTATAGTTGATGTAAGCATGTTGTTTATACTTGATGTAAGCAGGTTGTTTTTAGTTGATGTAAGCATGTTGTTTATAGTTGATGTACTTATGTTATTTATAGTTGATGTAAGCATGTTATTTATAGTTGATGTAAGCATTTTATTTATAGCTGATGTAAGCATGTTGTTTACAGTTGATGTGAGCATGTTGTTTATAGTTCATGAAAGCATGTTTTTTATAGTTGATGTAAGCATGTTATTTAAGGTTGATGTACTCATGTTGTTTATAGTTGATGTAAGCATGTTATTTAAGGTTGATGTAATCATGTTGTTTATAGTTGATGTAAGCATGTTATTTATAGTTGATGTAAGCATAATGTTTATAGTTGATGTAAGCATGTTATTTATAGTTGATGTAAGCATGTTGTTTATAGTTGATGTAAGCATGTTATTTATAATTGATATAAGCATGTTGATTATACTTGATGAAAGCATGTTGTTTATACTTGATGTAAGCATGTTTTTTATAGTTGAAATAACCACATTTTTTTTAAAGTTGAAATAACTATGTTTTTTATAGTTGATGTTAGCATGTTGTTTATATCTATTGTAAACATTTTTTTTATTTGATGTAAACACGTTGTTTACAATTGGCTTAATGATGGTTTGAACAAATGAAGTAAGCATGTTGTTTTCAGTTGGTATAAACACGTTGTTAACTGTGATGAGTACCTGAGGAGTTTGATGCGCACGTCACCATTCAATTTCGTTTTTTATCTGGACTAAAACCTTTTGCCGTTCAACAAATTATTATCATCTTAGACGTCATCTGTCACGATCCTTTTAAAGTTACTTTTACATATTGTTAAGTGATGTCCAGTACTGTTTTGACCTTCTGTTATACTGCCATCAATATGTTTGCTGGTTGTGATATAAGCTGCACTGATTTATGGCGCCCGATAATATTCCTATCCTAAGGATTCTGGCCTGTTAATGTAATCAGTCCAGTTAAATATTTTTATCAAATATTGATTTTTAAATGTTAGGGTTTTAGGTGGAAAGCAAATTTTGTATACATAAAGAAAATAAAGTACTTCGTTTCACAAATTATATAAAAAAAAATTATTTTCATTTATGGAATTATATATCATATTATTATATACCTTACCACCCGTGTATAGTGCAAATGAAATCCACATATGTACTAAAGTGAAACGCTGGAGCAAAGCTGACCTGCAACAGTCCAAAACCTATTGGGCAATGCTACCCAACGGGCAATACTATCCAAAGATAGTACTAAAACCAAACCGGCAATACTAGCCCATGATTGTATTCCACGATAGGGCAATATTACCAAACAATTTGCTAAAATCATACGGCGATGTTAGCTCACAATAGTAATGCAATTATGAGGCAGTACCAGCTGACAATAGTACTTAAATTAGAGGGCAAAACTGCATCGGGTAATGTAAGCCCGTAACAGAATTGGAACCACATAGCATTGCTAGACTATTAATATGCTTAAATCACTGGCAAAAGCTGACCATCAATAGTGCTAACACAACATGGCAAAGCTGGTCTACAATATCATTAATAAGATTCATCAGTTTGGAAATATGTGATATAAAAGTATTATTTTTTACATAAACAATGCACGTATTAAACGTGTCGCAACGTTTCAAAACCGACGGATCCCTTTGTCAAGCTATGACTGAGTGAGATATTTGTGTTATTCACTCGACCCGAGACATTTCGCCTAGTGATAAGGAGCGTATACGCACTGCATCCGATACGTTACAGGTAGGGTGTAGATCACGAAAATCAGGAAGATCAAGAAAAGAACCGAACCATACAATTCTTGGACACGCTCATCGTCCTCAAAGAAAACGGCATAATCAAACTATAAGTGTACCGAAAACCGTCACACACTGATCAATATCTGGCTTTCAATTCCCACCATCCACTACACCAAAAGCTTGGAGTCGTACGTACACTCAGTGACATATGCAACAACATCATCACAGAGGAGACAGAGAAGAACAGCACAGAAAAGAAGCACTCACCCTTTGTGGCTACCCTGACTGGTCAAAAGAAAAGATAGAAAATAGAAAACCGAGACAGAAGAAAAGTCATGAGAGCCAAACGCAAAGGCTAGGTCAATGAGACCACTGACAACTCTCAGACAGTATTTGGTGTAAACCAAAGACAAGACTGACATATTAGACAAAACAGGAGTTGTATATCAAATTCCATGCAAAAATTGTCAGCAGTCATGTATAGGTGAAACTGGAAGGAAATTTGGTACACGTCTGAAGGAATATCAAAACGACGTAGAGAAAATGAGCAACATCACATTCACCAGATCCACACGAAAAACATCCGCCAACCAGTACACTGAATCGACATTAACACAGTATGCTAACATTCAAAATCACATCGTCGATTGGGACAATGCCAAGATAATTGAAAGGGAACAACACACAAAAACGAGACAAATCAAAGAAGCAATCAAAATCAGGAAAACTCAGACATGAACAGAGACGAGGGAGGACACCAGCTGAGTCATCTGTATGATCTGAAACTGACATAACAGAGGAGGGGCGAGATCTACACCCTACCTGTAACATATCTGATGCAGTGTATATATGCTACCTATCGATAGGCGAAATGTCTCGGGTCGCGTGACATGAAAAATATACAATTTCGTCACATCATTGTACAGGTCAATAACACAAATCGCTCACTCAGTCATAGCTTGACAAAGGGACCAGTCGGTCTTGAAACGTTGTGACACGTTAAATACGTACATTGTTTGTGTAAAAAGTAAAACTTTGATATCTGGTCTACAATAGCCCAAATCCACAGGAAATGCTCGTCCACAACAGTGCTTACACATCAGGGCAAAGCTAGACAAAAGTAGTACAGAAATCACAGGCTAAAGCTAGCCAAAGGTAGTACAGAAACCACAGGACAAAGCTAGCCAATATTAGTACAGACACCACAGGACATAGCTGGCCCACAATAGTGCTACATATGTAATACATCAGGACAAAGCTAGCCCACAGTAGTATAGAAACCACAGGTCAAAGCTAGCCAATAGTAGTACAGAAACCACAGGACAAAGCTGGCCAACAATAGTGCTTACACATCAGGACAAAGTTGGCCAACAATAGTGCTAACACACCAGGACAAAGCTAGCCCACAGAAGTATAGAAACCGCGAACAAAGCTTGCCTACAGTAGAATAGAAACTACAGGACGAAGCTGGCCCACATTCGCCTAGCAACTACAGGACAAAGCTGGTTCACTACAATTCTAACACAACAGAGCAAAGCTGGTCCACATCAGTGCTTACATAACAGGACAAAGCTGGTACACAACAATGCTAACATAACAGGGAAAAGCTCGCACACAGTATTTTAAAAACCAAAGGACAAAGCTGGCCTACAACAGTGCTTACACAACAGGACAAATCTGGCCCTATATAGTGCTAACACAACGGGACAAAGCTGACTCACTATCGTGCTAACACAACAGGACAAAGCTAGCCCACAGTAATATAGCAATCACAGGACAAATCTGGCCCAACTACAGTGCTAACACAACAGGACAAAGTTGGCACACAGTAGTATCGAAACCACAGGGCCAAGCTGGCCTATAGTAGTGTAGAAACCACAGGACAAAGCTAGCCCACTACAGTGCTAACAAAACAGGGCAAAGCTGACCCTCAACTGTGCTTACATAATAGGACAAAGTTGGTCCACAACAGTGTTAACACAACAGGGCAAAGCTGGCATACAGTAGTATAGAAACCACAGGTCAAAGCTAGCCAATAGTAGTACAGAAACCCCATGACAAAGCTGGCCACCAGCCGTTCTAACATAACAAGGCAAAGCTTTCCCACAACAGTGCTAACAACAGGGCAAAGCTAGCACACAATAGTGGTAAGACTACAAACGGCAAGAGAGATGCGTCAGTCAGAACAGACTGCAGGCCCGATGTTGTATGATATTTCTACAGCTTAACAGAATATATTACTATCTATGAAACTATTATGTATGCCTTCTCCTGATGACTTCACACCTATGACTGAATTGCAAAATATCTATCTCCATTACTGACAAAGGGAAATTATACTTTTGAAATTACCTATATCCGTTATCAAATATATTTCAGATTGAAATAATCTTCTCTATTGCAGCATGTTGAATGAGGATATTCAATCCTATAGATCAAATTTTGATTTCAGGTATGAAGCTTGCACTTTATATCTTCCAACTATTACCCGAAGGGAATCATTTCCCTTAATCGATACATGCTGAGTATTTCTAGTTTTATTGCATACTCTAGAAATATGTTTTTATTACTTTATTTATTTCATTTCATTATCAAATATTACTGAAACATCCTATTAATACACCACATATGTGGGGCCTCTTTATTGTCTTATCTGGAATAAGGTACCGATGCATTGTCGACGTGACGTAATTTAATTGTCATCATGTGATCAGGAAGTAGCATCTCCCCAATACTGTACAAAAAGATTGACTTTTCTCTCAATTTTGAACCACAATTTTTGTAAAATCGTCACTAAAGTTGCAATTACAAAATTAGACATTCAAAGAATTTACGCAGGAGAATGTTGATACATAAACCAATATATGTCCTATTCAGTATATATACATAAGATGGATAGCATTCTGCATTGCAGCAAGCTAACGTAATATTTGTTGATTTTTTTGACACGATGTCAGCTTCCGCTACTTTCTGGCAGTAGATAATCTTCCGCTAAGTGAGCAAAATGGTAACTTAAGACGACATGTGTCCTGCAGGCAGGACTCAACAGCAGAGGCCCATGTCCTACAGACAGGACCCCAAATCAAAAACACATTTCCTGCACTCTTCATCGGGGACATGTGTCCTACAAACAGAAACCAGACCAGGGGCACGTGTCCTAAAGACAGAACTCAAGATAGAGATAATACTATAACGTTTCCAATAGGCAAGACCCCAGATCAAAGACACGCGTCCTGCAGGCAGGACTCCACAACGGAGGCACGTGTCCTGCAGTCAGGACTCCACAACGGAGGCACGTGTCCTACAGTCAGGACTCCACAATGGTGGCACGTGTCCTACAGACAGAACTCCACAACGGAGGCACGTGTCCTGCAGTCAAGACTCAACAACGGAGGCACGTGTCCTAAAGTCAGGACTCCACAATGGTGGCACGTGTCTTACAGACAGAACTACAGACTGGAGGCACGTTTTCTGTAGAAAGAACTACATATAAGAGGCCTTATTGAATAAACAGGACTACAGGTTTGAGGCACGTTTTCTGTAGAAAGAATTACATATCAGAGGCCTTATTCAATAGACAGAACTACAGGTTTGAGGCACGTTTTCTGTAGAAAGATCTACATATCAGAGGCCTTATTCAATAGACAGGACTACAGGTTTGAGGCACGTTTTCTGTAGAAAGAACTACATATCAGAGACCTTATTCAATAAACAGGACATCAGTTTTGAGGCACGTTTTCTGTAGAAAGAACTACATATCAGAGGCCTTATTCAATAAACAGGACTACAGGTTTGAGGCACGTTTTCTGGAGAAAGAACTACATATCAGAGGCCTTATTCAATAAACAGAACTACATGTTTGGGCCACGTTTTCTGTAGAAAGAACTACATATCAGAAGCCTTATTCAATAGACAGAACTACAGGTTTGAGGGACGTTTTCTGTAGAAAGAACTACATATCAGAGGCCTTATTCAATAGACAGGACTACAGGTTTGAGGCACGTTTTCTGTAGAAAGAACTACATATCAGAGGCCTTATTCAATAGACAGAACTACATGTTTGGGGCACGTTTTCTGTAGAAAGAACTACATATCAGAGGCCTTATTCAATAGACAGAACTACAGATCGGAGGGATCTATCCAACAGGCAGGACTGTCCATCGGAGACACGTGTCTTTTACACGGTAACCAGATCGGAGACACGTGTCTTTTACACGGTAACCAGCTCTGAGACACGTGTCTTTTACACGGTAACCAGATCGGAGACATGTGTCTTTTACACGGTAACCAGATCGGAGACACGTGTCTTTTACACGGTAACCAGATCGGAGTCACCTTCCTTAAAAGGAATATCGCCTTGTGGGCTGGTCTTACAGGCAGGACTCCAGATCAGAGGCACGTGTCCCATAGTCAGGATTCCAGATTGGAGACATGTGTTCTGCGGACAGAATTCCAGACCGGAGGCAATTTTTTGGCAGACAGAATTTCAGATTGGAGGCACGTGTTCTATAGACAGAAAATTCGTGATCGAAGGCAGTGTTCTGCAGAAAGAATTACAGATCGGAGATTTGTGTTATACAGACAGGAATCTGCAATGGATGCAAAAGTTCTACGAACAAGACTCCAGATTGGAGGCATATGTTTCAGAAAGAAACTAGAGATCGAATGCGCGTTTCGTGCTCACGTAGAATTGCGAGGAAATCGTTCATCATCGCGTGGTAATAATAAAATAACATCACGTACAAATGCATATGACATCGTATTTTATGCAGACAGAGAAAGAGAATGTACAGGTCAGCTGCTCCATTTTGCCTTTTAATCATTGATATTTCAACTATTGGGCCTAATTATGGAAGAAAAATCGTCATCAAGTATGTATCGACGTGGATAGACGCTGCATATTTTACCAATCAGATTGTGCTCTGTGACGTCGCCGAATCAGGAATTTGATTTGTATTTGACATGTCGCAAAAAAGAAAAGAAAACTCGTGTTCATCTCCGGTGAAAGTAAAATGTGTATAATAGATCCTTATTATGAGAGACATTCTCTTATAGCACCAGGCCAAAAGTAACATTAAAAAATGCAGTTACATCTGGCTAAATGTGTTGGCTGTCTACTTAAAATACCTTATCAAATAATGTATTCATATACAAATTTGTTGTGACTATAAAATACGTTTTATTCCACTTAATTGAGTTTTATTGGAATGAATTTGTTTTTAAGTAAATAATATAAACTTCGTTCTTTTAGTTCTACCTGCTTTACATGTAAATAGTATAATGACAAATCCAAAAGGATCTGGAAACAATACTTATTTATATCAATACATTCCCTGGCATTCTTTAGTGGTCTCCTGTAAAAAGCATTTGTTTGTTTTGTTTAAAAATTACAGGGCCCGTTGTCATGTCAACACTGTTAAACACGTCAAAGTTAGTAATGCATACGCTGTAAGTGTTCGTGTGTGTGACACGAATGCAAAATGTTGCCGAAATGTCACTTATTCATTGCATTTGGATTTCTTCATTGTACAACTTACACCTACAACCATGTATATATACATATGATCAGACTGTACGTTTCTCGTTAGTGGACGTATTTCCTACGCCGCCAACCGACAGCACACTGTATTGGCGTACAGTCTTGCTGCTGTTGTTGTGATGTAGAGAGTTCATAGTGTACTGGGAATTGAGTCGGCCTTCGTGTTGGGGGACGCTCCTCTTGTGACAGCACACCAGTAGTCTAAGGAAGCCGTATTTGAATCTCTTGTTCATCCAGAAATATATGACTGGATTACAGCAGGCGTGAGCGAGGGCAAGCCAGAGAATGAAGTTCCAGAGCAGGTGCGAGTTCGGGACGGTGTCGTAGATGGTGGGATCAAGATCACTGTAGAGTTGAAGGGTGTGGAGTGGCAGCCAACACAGGGCGTACAGTAAAACCACCACGATCATCATCTTCACCATCTGTAAACAAAATATCGGATTTACACACAGTTTTCGTAGTCAATTGACATCGTAAGATCACTTTCAGCAAAGAATGTCATTTAATGAACTATTATTGGCAAGTCATAATCGGTATATCATTTGTTTTGTCAATGATTGCAAAACAATATTTATGTTTTATGAAAAGTTCTTTTTACACAACCAATGAGATTTTCTATGTGACGTTTCGATGGCTAGTGCGATATGTACACTGTCTCCTTCATCAGACAAATGACCAATGAAGCGTATGCACACAAAGAAGTAAAATGTGTGTGAGCTTTCCGCACAATCGATGTCTGTACTACGAGATCAATATTTATGTTACCATTACTATTACTACTATTGATTTTCATCATTACTATTAAACCACTTTGAGCATTTGCCATCACTGGTAAATCGCTATTAGGTTTTGTCGTTTCTAGTAAAACCTTTCTTTTTATTGTCAGTACTACATGTAGTAAGCCGTTCTTAGTTCTTGCCATTCATAGCAAACCGCTATGAGTTTTGTGATTTCTATTAAACCACTATTATTCGTTGCTTCAACTTGTAAACCACTTTTAGAATTTGCTGTTTCATTAGTTTTTGTATTTTCTATAACTAGTGAACCACGTTTAAGTTTTGCTATTTCTAGAAAACCATTTTATTGTTTGCTCTAACTTTTGAACTACTATGATATTTTGGGATTTTTAGTGAACTACTTTTGATTTTTGTTATTACCAGTAAACCACTATAAGTCTTTGCTATTACTAGTTCATAGTTCGTGTTGATATCATTGGCAAATCAATACCGTTTGTAACTACTGGTATTTAATTTTATTTTTGTTAATACTTGTTATTCACCATAAGTTTTCTCATTATAAATAAATCAGTATTGTTGGTTTTTTTCTTTTCAAATAATTGAAATGAGATATCACGAGAATGTAATTACCACGATATCAGCGTTAAGCGCTAAGCTTAATATCCCTTCACTCTGTAAAAAGCAACAATACAATATGATATTTTTTAGGAACGTACAAATTAGTACATCCGACCTACAGTTGAAGAGGGGAACTCCACACGAAAAACGTCAAACTTCAGCATGCCGCTTCAAAGCAGAGAGCATCGTTACTCAATAAACAACATAGAATATACGGCCCGTACTACGAGATTAACAAACAAACTGGGGCTAAAGTCACCGGGAACTCGTTTATCTTCTGGTGGATGTAGACTGATACAGAGTATTCTCAGTGGTGCTCTTTTATAAACGCTTTACGTGTCAGTGTTTAATATTGGATCACATCTATTAATCAGGATGAGAATGAACATGCTGTACAAACACTATCAGGGGACTCAATATGATATCCTCAAAGCGCTAAATTAAATACTGGGGAAACCTATATAATTTGTACTTGTATAAGAGGACCAAGCTAGTGCAAATCGTGGGGCCGAACGAAAAGCAGCGGGCGAGCAGAAACATGAGATACTCGTAACATTCAAACAGTAATCAGGCATTTTCTTCAAAACTATGTTTGGATTAAGAAGAACTGAAAATTACGACATCCCAATATATACAGTGAGACACCAAACGCCATTTAAGAACAGAATCTGCTGGCAGCCAAAAATAAGATGTTTAAAGCAACGATAAACCGCCTTAAGTGTATTTTTTAGATTTAGAGAGAACTCTTAAGACTGTCCTTTAGATATTTATATATAAGTGCATTTATTCAAACATTCAATTTCTTAGAAGCATTATGTAATTTTGTTTGTTTGCATTTTTTTTGTATGATTTCTCTTCATTAAAAACATCAATACAGATATGTTATAAAAGGTAACCAACATATTTGTGTAAGATTTTCTAAATATTGGGTTTCTTGAATGAAAGTCATTAACATTATCTTCTTTAATCAAATTAATATTCATGTGCATAAACAAACTTCATGCAAATTTGAAAATCGAAAGTGTTTTAGTTGCCTAATGAAAAAAACCGTATTTGTAACAGAAAAGTCGATAGTAAGCTATACATTTCATTTTTTAATTGAAATGAATATATTATATATTTATCGCTTTTCATTGTTTCAAATATTCAGGTTTGAAAATATTGCTGGCTGCTTATTTTGCAGAAGAATGAAAGTATATTGTCTTGAGAAATTTGTACTTTAACGTGCACAAAATTAAATCACTCCCAAAAATCTATTGCCCCAAAGCATCACATGGAGCCTGTTTCTGATCTTCCTTTCCTACTCATTGTTTTTTTTTATTTTTCTCCCCCTATAACCTACCTTTCGTTTGGAGGAGGCCAGACGTTCGTCCCGCTGCCTGACAGCTTCCCCGGGTGTTCGCCGTATCCAGATAATTATGGCTATACGGGTGTACGTGAAGGCGAGGACGACCAGGGGGATGCCGTACTGTAGAGTCATTATTAGCAGGCTATACACCGACCTCTGAGACTCGTTGGACCAATGCTCCAGACAATGCTCTTTGTTGCTGTAACATGCATGGCTGTCTGTAGCATTCTCCGTATCAGGGATACGTAATCCCGCACTAATTGCAGTAGGAATCGGCATGGCAAAGGCTAGTAGCCACACAGTAAGCAGCGTCAATGCCACCCCTCTGTAGGAGAGTTTGGGACGTAACGGATGTAAGATAGCTATATACCTATCAACACTCATAGCGACCAAAGTAAAAGCACTAGCAAATACCACCACAATCTCTATGTATGCAACAAACGGGCACAGAAATGCTGCGAAAGGCCAGTATCTGAATATCAAGTTGACCATCAGTGAAAATGGAATACCTGTAAATGCTTTAGCAATGTCTGCTATTGCTAAGTTCACCAGGAAGAAGTTTGTTATTGTTCTTAATTGCCTTTCCGAAAAGATCAGGTAGCAGACGATACCGTTGCCTGTCACGTCAACTACAATGACCATACCGTACAAGAAAATGAGCACCCACTCTGCCGGGCCCAAATCAGCAATACAAACATCGTCCCCGGTCCGTAGTGAGGGGAATCCAAAGGTAGTTGTCTCCGCTGAAGTCCGATTGCTGACGGACGAGTTGACAAGGTAACGATCCACTACCATCGTTGGAAAATTCGTGGAATCTGCAACAGAATTCAGAAAGATGTACAGAGTCTTGAATAATAACCGGTTTTGCCTCGCATGTTTGATGAAAATGTGTTAATTGCAGCAATTGGAGAATATGAATGCAACCGCATCAGACTCCAACAGCTTAAAACAAACATGCGTCATACGATGTCGATTGTTCTGATGGCGTGAAAAACATATATTATATAATATTGTAGGCAATGTCGGCCGAGACTGATCAAGTGGTGTTCATACTCTCTGTAAAGTACACCGAGTTAAAATACAATTGATCGTACTTTATAGGTAAGATGATATCATATAGCTATTTCCTAAATGGATGTACAAGCATATACACCTACTTCATTTTGTTCTGCCAATAATATTCTGAAATGTTTCATCGAGTTGTTTTGGCTAACCAAATACTGTTGCTCGAAGTCGAAAAAGCGTTGTTCTGAACTGTGAAATTATTCGAAATTGTTATAGTAAGTAAGTATATGTTTCATCGTTGCGAAATGGTTGAGATGTGCACTAAGCAATCTGCTAGTCAATTTAAGTTAATACCGAACAGAATTGGTTTGGTTTGGTTTGGTTTTATTTTATTTTGATTAACAGCTAAGGTCATTTAAGGACGTGCCTCCATGTGTGTTGTGTATAAGTATATACATGTGTGTTGTGTAAGCGTGTAGGTATGTATGTGTGCTGGAGGCAGGGTATGTTGGTATAATTGCCTCCTTGTAACAGCGCGGATCTGATGGCAACTTTATAGCACTATCTCACAGAAATACCAAAGAGCGTTGGGGTTTTCTAGACGATGCAATGACTGGTACATGTCACCAGTAACCAACCCAGTTCTTTCGTTCAGGCTAATTAATATGTGATGTGTGACATCGTTACGCTTTTACCATTTTAATCAAAATATTGTGAAAAGGTGTAAAAAAAAAAAACACCCATTAGGGTGGTGAATTCAATGACTGGTCACCAGTTTGATAAATCGTACTTCCCACTCGATTGTAACATATATATAATGTGTAAATATAACATATCGTAGTGTTAAGTTGTACGTCAATCATGCTGTTTGAAGCGATACAAATCCTTGACTGTTATTGACGCCGAAAAAAGGAAAATGAATGTTCTAGTTGAGTTCAGACCATTAACTGTAAACAAACAATTAAGCTGTAGCACTACTCTCTTGTTTCGACATTAACACATGAATTCATATCCAGTAAAATGATCGTATGTCGACATGAAATGGCGTTTCCGCACTGGAAAGCTGTCTTTTGCAGATGTTTGGACTATCGAGGCATTCCTGGGAAATAAAAGGCTGTCCTAGTACCTTATGTGTTACCGAAATTAATAGCAGTATAGGGGGTTAACTAGGTGTTAATATTGTAACGAGCAAGATAGAAACAACGCTACGCTAGCCCAACGTGTCGTATAGTCGGGCATATTCTCCGTCCAACATTCTATACCAATAATCTAACAAATGTTACAAGTGACTGTTTTCCAATCAGTAATCACTTGAGTTTTTCCAAACACTCTGACAGTCATGTCGTGACGTTCAATTCAAATTTTAATCGATATTCCTGAATGGTTTTCGATTGACGTTTTGCTTATCGCCATGCGGAAACGGTTACAACAGAAAACACGATCTTATTCAAATGAAAGTTTTTTTTTATTTGGTAAAACAATAACACATTTATTTTAATTTACATCAAATAAAATATCATGGTGTATTTATACAGCTAAAATGTAATCAGATATATTCTCACACAATACCGGGACTTAAGCAGACTAGTACAGTTACAACTGGCATAGAACAATGTAAAAGTGACCTCTTACATATAAGCACATAAAGCCAACGTATATCATTCTGATGCAAGTCTTATCCCTGTCATACTATCGGTAATATTTATAATTACGGATATCTTGGTCATTAACATTTTCTAAGAAAAACACAAACGATTCCTCCAGGGGAGATGTTTACAAGTATCACCTTCTTCACTATTCGTTTTGTGGATCAAAAATTCCTTAAGAACTGCTGTTCAAGGATAACTGCGAGGTTAAGTTTCTTTCATTGATTCTCCATGACGGCAAATTAAAGGTTCCTTCCTCAAATCTCTATGACTGCGGGGTTAAGTTTTACTCATCGTTCTACAATGACTGAATGATTAAGTTTCTTTCGACTCTCGACTTTGTACAAGAAACCTTCCTTGTTCGGTTTTCCGTGACTTGGCGGTGCTTTTTCCGTACGAGTGCCAGTTGAAGGCCTTTTTGTCGTTCCTCTATTACTGCGGGGTACTGCTCGTATACGGCCGCGCGTCCCTGACGGCATCCATGCTCTACCTTCGCTGAACATTGTGTTACGACGTGTTACTTTCTCTTGGGGGTATTATTTTTCCTAAATCTTGCACATTACCAAACTCGATAATGTCCTTAATATATATAGTCGCTGAGTAAATTTTACTAAGATTTAATTACATGCCATGATATTTTAGAGATTGTTCCCTTGTTTATTTCTATCACCGAAGAGATCATTATTTTCGGTTAAGTTCTTTTATTGGTCCAATCACCAAGGTGAAAAAAAATACAGATTATGGCTTGCACGTGAATTAAATAATCGTACTCCCGGACAGCTAAATTGTTTCTACTGTAGGAGATATACTAAACAAGGTACTTTAGAAGTTCTACATTGCCTGTTCCTTATACTTCTGGTTTGTGATGATTTTTTCAGTTCATGATATACATGATACAAGACAAAGCTTCCCTCGTCGATTTCTCCATCATCTGTCTGTAACAGACTAGATTCTTTAAAACTAGGGATTAGGGAATCTAATTGTTTTCGGCGTTTTGTAGTATACGAGAATGCTGACATGGATTGTTGAGACACTATACACAGCCTTGATACACGTTCACTCAGTGCATCAAATTACACCCAATGCAATAGGCTGTAATCGGCTCCGAATCAAACAAAAAGGATTGTGCCTGGTTCCTTTAATTCCAGTTATAATAGCCGTTTGGTTACATTATTGATGAGAGTTTGTCGTTACATTCTATGTTTTGTGAGGCAATCAGCTCAGCTTAATAGCATCTCGGATGTTTAGGTAACCTCGTTTGCATATAAAGAACCTCATCGCTCATCCTATATATCTTCCATGTCGTCTTTGTCTCAATGCATCCATATGGTCATGTTTTTCGTTGATTATTTAAACTAAAGTGGCATTCATTTAAATATAAAATTACCCACAAATGCCACACTCACTGATGTAATTAAATATAGCAAACCAAGCATACAGACAGGAAACGATCAAATTAACGGTTAGTTTATTGGATCAATGCCATAAAACAACAGGAAATGCTACAGGCGATTTGTAAAGTAACCGCTGAATTACAAAATACCGTAACTAATGTACCTAAGGAGTACCATTTATATATAAACGTAACTAAGGAGTCCAATATATATATATATAAACGTAACTACGAGTACAATATATACACACACATAACCTAGGGATTACAGAAAATATATAAATAGGATTTTAAGAGTACAGTAAATTTATAAACATGATTTAAAGAGTACAGTAAATATATAAACATTAAATACAGAGCGTACAGTAAATATAAAAATATGGCCTAGGAAGTACAATGCTATCTAAACCTGACCGAGGTACAATGTATAAGGCACAGTATACAGTTCAGTAACCAACAGACAGGAAGCAGGGTTTACATTTTCTATGAAACGCTAGTATTAAGACAGAACATGCGGAAATACCACAGTACAAGTCAATGTAGTTGTAGTTATATCAACCATGCAATCGGAAACCTTATAGAAAATAATAAACATATCAATGACAATGCACATGAATTAATACAAAGAAAAAAACATTCTTCGCTACATCGATTTAAGCTGCATTTACCTGTACCTCATGATCAACATCCCTATTACATGTACCTCTGATCAACATCCCCATTACATGTACCTCTGATCAACTTCCCTATACTATGTACCTCTGATCACATCCACATTACATGTACCTCTGATCAACCTCCCTATTACATGTACCTCTGATCACCTCCCCAGTACATGTACCTCTGATCAACATCCCCATTACATGTACCTCTGATCAACATCCACATTACATGTACCTCTGATCAACATTCCTATTATATGTACCTCTGATCAACATTCCTATTACATGTACCTCTGAACAACATCCCCATTACATCTACATCTGATCAACATCCCCATTACATGTACCTCTGATCAACATCCCTATTACATGTACCTCTGATCAACATCCCCATTACATGTACCTCTGATCAACATCCCCATTACATGTACTTCTGATCAACATCCCCATTACATCTACATCTGATCAACATAACCATTAAATGTACTTCTGATCAACGTCCCCATTACATGTAATTCTGATCAACATCCCCATTACATGTACTTCTGATCAACAACCCCATTACATGTACCTCTGAACAACATCCCCATTACATCTACATCTGATCAACATCCCCATAACATGTACTTCTGATCAACATCCCCATTACATGTACCTCTGATCAACATCCCTATTACATGTACCTCTGATCAACTTCCCCAGTACATGTACCTCTGATCAACATCCCTATACTATGTACCTCTGATCAACATCCCTATTACATGTACCTCTGATCAACTTCCCCAGTACATGTACCTCTAATCAACATCCCTATACTATGTACCTCTGATCAACATCCCCATTACATGTACCTCTGATCAACTTCCCCATTACATGTTCTTCTGATCAACTTCCCCTTTTACATAAACCTCTGATCAACTTCCCCAGTACATGTACCTCTGATCAACATCCCTATTACATGTACCTCTGATCACCTCCCCAGTACATGTACCTCTGATCAACGTCCCTATACTATGTACCTCTGATCACCATCCCTATACTATGTACCTCTGATCAACTTCCACAGTACATGTACCTCTGATCAACATCCCCATTACTTGTACTTCTGATCAACAACCCCATTACATGTACCTCTGATCAACATCCCTATACTATGTACCTCTGATCACCATCCCTATACTATGTACCTCTGATCACCATCCCTATACTATGTACCTCTGATCACCATCCCTATACTATGTACCTCTGATCACCATCCCTATACTATGTACCTCTGATCACCATCCCTATACTATGTACCTCTGATCAACATCCCCATTAACATCTACATCTGATCAACATAACCATTAAATGTACTTCTGATCAACGTCCCCATTACATGTAATTCTGATCAACATCCCCATTACATGTACTTCTGATCAACAACCCCATTACATGTACCTCTGAACAACATCCCCATTACATCTACATCTGATCAACATCCCCATAACATGTACTTCTGATCAACATCCCCATTACATGTACCTCTGATCAACATCCCTATTACATGTACCTCTGATCAACTTCCCCAGTACATGTACCTCTGATCAACATCCCTATACTATGTACCTCTGATCAACATCCCTATTACATGTACCTCTGATCAACTTCCCCAGTACATGTACCTCTAATCAACATCCCTATACTATGTACCTCTGATCAACTTCCCCTTTTACATAAACCTCTGATCAACCTTTCCATAACATGTTTCTCTGATCAACTTCCCTATTACATAAACCTCTGATCAACCTTTCCATAACATGTTTCTCTGATCAACTTCCCTATACTATGTACCTCTGACCAACATCCCTATTACATGTACCTCTAATCAACATCACTATACTATGTACCTCTGACCAACATCCCTATTACATGTACCTCTAATCAACATCACTATACTATGTACCTCTGACCAACATCCCTATTACATGTACCTCTAATCAACATCCCAATACTATGTACCTCTGATCATCTTCCCCATTACATGTTTCTCTGATCATCTTCCCCTTTTACATAAACCTCTGATCAACCTTTCCATAACATGTTTCTCTGATCAACTTCCCTATACTATGTACCTCTGATCAACATCCCCAGTACATGTTTATCTGATCATCTTCCCCTTTTACATAAACCTCTGATCAACTTTCCCATTACATGTACCTCTGGTCAACATCCCCATTACATGTCCATCTGATCAACATCCCCATACATCTACATCAGATCAACATCCCCATTACCTGTACTTCTGATCAACTTCCCTATTCTATGTACCTCTGATCAACATTCCTATTACATGTACCTCTGATCAACTTCCCAATACTATGTACCTCTGATCATCTTCCCCATTACATGTTTCTCTGATCATCTTCCCCTATTACATAAACCTCTGATCAACCTTTCCATAACATGTTTCTCTGATCAACTTCCCTATTCTATGTACCTCTGATCAACATCGCCATTACATGTACCTCTGACCAACATCCCTATTACATGTACCTCTAATCAACATCACTATACTATGTACCTCTGATCAACATCGCCATTACATGTACCTCTGACCAACATCCCTATTACATGTACCTCTGAACAACATCCCCATTACATCTCCCCATTACATGTACCTCTTAACAACATCCCCATTACATCTCCCCATTACATGTACCTCTTAACAACATCCCCATTACATCTACACCTGATCAACATCCCCATTACTTGTACTTCTGATCAACATCCTCATTACATTTACTTCTGTTCAACATCCCCATTACATGTACTTACTTCCCCATTTCATGTACATCTGATCAATATAACCCTTACCTGTACTTCTGATCAACTTCCCTATTACATAAACGTCTGATCAACTTTCCCATTACATGTACCTCTGGTCAACATCCCCATTACATGTAATTCTGATCAACATCCCCATTACATGTACTTCTGATCAACATCCCCATTGCATGTACATCTGATCAACTTCCCCATGACATGTTCATCTGAACAACATCCCCATTACATGTACTTCTGATCAACTTCCCCATTACATGTACTTCTGATCAACTTCCCCATTACATGTCCATCTGATCAACATCCCCATTACTTGTACTTCTGATCAACATCCTCATTACATCTACATCTGATCAACATCTACATTACATGTACTTCTGATCAACATCCCCATTACATGTACTTCCAAACAACTTCCCCATTACATGTCCATCTGATCAACATCCCCATTACCTGTACTTCTGATCAACATCCTCATTACATTTACTTCTGATCAACATCCCCATTACATGTACCTCTGATCAACATCACAATTAAATGTACCTCTGATCAACATCCCCATTACATGAACCTCTGATCAACATCCCCATTACATGTACTTCTGATCAACATCCCCATTACATGTACTTCTGATCAACATCCTCATTACATGTACCTCTGATCAACATCCCCATTACATGTACATCTGATCAACATCCCCATTACATGTACCTCTGATCAACATCCCCATTACATGTTCATCTGATCAACATCCCTATTACATGTACCTCTGATCAACATCCCCATTACATGTAATTCTGATCAACTTCCCCATTTCATCTACATCTGATCAACATCCCCATTACATGTACTTCTGATCAACTTCTCCATCTGTTCTGAACACCCTCTCGGATCCAAATGATTAAAAATTATAAAAATCAATCTTAACATTTAAACTCATACCATTAATATTTAGGAAATGCATTTTCTTATATCATTATAAAGTAGGCTTTAACATAATAAGTGATAGTCATTCTCGCCTGAATTTCCACATTTGTACCCTGCGCGGTCAACAAATCTAATAAACATATCATAGTGTAGAGGACATCAGTGGTTTTTAAGCTTTATTTCAAGTCCTTTATATAAATACATTATTTTCATGATAAGAGAACTAAACATGGATGTAACACAGAGATTTCCGTTGTCATGGAAAGATTCAATGACCACAAAATACATCATATTATTTTCAATACATGTGGAGTTTATTAAATATCACTAAAATATAAAGTCCGTGTGTCCTCTTTGTTCTTAAAGTGTTTTCTACTTCATGTAAGTATTTGATTAATTAATATGTTATCAACAGAACTACATGTATAAGGGACAGTGTTCTTGGCTCTAGGACGCCTATTCTAGTACGTGGAAGCCTCAGGCTACATATGATGTAGGAGCAATAGAGTGTTTATTTCGTCAGACTGTCTACATCTACAAACAAGATTTTCAAACAGGGGCTTTCTTTCTTAGTGGTTCTTGTAATAAATATATATATACATTAGTTCGAAAAGTAATGATGGAAGCCATGGATTTTATTGAGACTAAACATCATGCTCATTAAACAGTATCTGACTACTCAAGGAATCGAAATATGTGTACAAACATATGTCAGTGAGGAAGAACCTGTACGTAAAATAAAAGTGTGTATGTTTTCTTTTACATAGGAACGGATCTTACAGGAGCGCTGAATCTTACAGGCAGCGAAACTGGATTCTGAATACAAAGCCAGTCAATTTTCAGGTGCAAAGAATAAAATGTTTTAACTCACTGAAAACGTATTTCTTAAACGTACCTCATAGAACACAGATGGAAGAGGATAGCGTATTTCCAAGTTTGTCTCGTTTGATAAGTGAGTTGTAATACTTCAAACGTTTATTCCTTCTTTACACTCCGTGTAATTTGTCATATCAAATGCTGCCCTATGTTCCGTGCTTAGATTTATCAGGAATATATGGTGCATTCTACTTCAAGTCTGACTGTTTTGGATATAACGGGATTAGTAGAAATGTATAGCCTCACACCATTATATAAGGATGCAGGACAACGTGAGCATTACTACTGTCGCCAAGTTCTTTCCCTAGAATAATAAAACGGAAGGAGTTGCCCTTCAGAGTAAGTGTATTGGAAGTATACTTAACACGGAATCGTTTAATTAATTACCACAGTTGAGTCGTATCTATATGGATTGTATGACCACTTGCTCGTACTTGACCTGGTTTGGTATTTGACAATAGAGAACGATAGTGAATATCAATAACTAAAACCTGGTAAAGATAGGCACGGCGTGACGTTTCCTTACACATCCACACTGGCCTGTCGATATAGATAGGACCATTCACATCAGATCAAAGCATCGCATCCTTACTTGACATCTAACCGGTAGCTTTCATAATTACACGACATCTCGAATCGTAACAATCCGTCAAAAACATTTCTGCCTAAATAGGGTTGTTGAACGTAGATGACCAGACCTTAATGTGACGCTGGTCACTCACATTCAAATATGTACTAGAATGACCAGTTGTTTTTCGGTTTACTATTCAACAGAGTTAACATCGCATCCTTACTTGACATCTAACCGGTAGCTTTCATAATTACACGACATCTCGAATCGTAACAATCCGTCAAAAACATTTCTGCCTAAATAGGGTTGTTGAACGTAGATGACCAGACCTTAATGTGACGCTGGTCACTCACATTCAAATATGTACTAGAATGACCAGTTGTTTTTCGGTTTACTATTCAACAGAGTTAACATCGCATCCTTACTTGACATCTAACCGGTAGCTTTCATAATTACACGACATCTCGAATCGTAACAATCCGTCAAAAACATTTCTGCCTAAATAGGGTTGTTGAACGTAGATGACCAGACCTTAATGTGACGCTGGTCACTCACATTCAAATATGTACTAGAATGACCAGTTGTTTTTCGCTTTTACTATTCAACAGAGTTACTCTAAGATACATAACAGTATAAAAAATCAGTCAGTCAGGTCTTAAATATAGGCCGGGTCACTTACTTATAAATCAACAAAACAATCAAACACGCTTTTAGTATGTGTTGGATCAAAGATGAACTCGAGACACATACATATGTATACAGTTTGCCAAAAATGAATTTCACGGCACCATACAGCTGTACCATACACGCTACCATACAGCTGTACCATACCCGGCACCATACAGCTGTACCATACACGGCACCATGCAGCTGTACCATAAACGGCACCATACAGCTGTACCTTACACGGCACCGTACAGCTGTACCATACACGGCACCATACAGCTGTACCATACACCGCACCATACAGCTGTACCATACACGCTACCATACAGCTGTATCATACACGGCACCATACAGCTGTACCATACACGGCACCATACAGCTGTTTCGTCCTTCCAGGACTCATCGGTGATGCTAAGGGCCAAAAAGATGAGAAATCCAAACTGGTCTAACGTACTATTTAAAAGGAACCCTTTAACTATAAGAATTTAAAAATATTAGAAGAAGACTGGTTCATTTCAAAATAATAATGAGTAAAGTTTGCATATTAGAAACCCTGCCACAACCATAAAGAAATAAATGTGGTCACCAAGGTTACGGCACTCCTTGGGGATTAAAACATGCACCAGCGCAGTCTACCATATTGTATCTTGAAATATGAACGTAAGACGCACATATGCGCTTGCCCTTATAAAGCAGACAGGTGTGAAGATGTCGTACTAATAGGAATGCAGAGCAATTTTACCACACCCTCAAAGTCCCAGGGGTCATGGTCACTTACTTTCTCTACACTCTTGGAATATGACAAATTGAAAGCGCCACCATGTAGATGACTCAAGAAGACTAATTTAATGCTTCGATGCACATGCCATGAATTACGCGACAATATAACGGTAACATTGCCTGCTTTGATGTAGGTTGGCGCTCCTCCTATATCAGTTCAGCGATTGGTCAGTTTTTCATTCCTGGAACCAATCAAATATTTATCTCGTGTCTAAAAAAAATCATCGTGACATATTCATGGGGTGCAGGGAACGTAAGTGAGCGTAAACAGGGAGTAAAGAAATGTTTCTACCGCGCCCCATTACAAGCCAGCAAGCTTTCTCGACAAGGTATAGTATGCATGCATAGATGATGCATGTAGTATTTGTGAAAGAGCGATTCGGTGGTGATGATGCAGCAAAGCCCATTTCTCTCCTTTGCTCGTGATAGTGGTTCAGGAGCACTAGAAACCAATAGAAACAAATCAAAATGTCTAAAATAACATGAGCTTATTTTTTTTCTTTTTCTTCCCCACTTTATTAACCACCATTGCTCACGCTAAATGTACATAACATCTAAAACACCAGTCCTTTATAGCTCATGCTGCCGACACAGACAACTACCTGTGTGTCAATATAAACGAAATCTGTCAAAATATATAGACTCCCTTTTAGCTTCATATTTTGGAATTTAACTATGACTTTCACGTGACCTCACATGGCTTTGATGTCACCTTACAAATGAACTATCTTACAGTATGATACTACTGGTCACCTCACTACTATATAGTATAACATGTACTAACAGCATGGCTATGATGTCACATTACTAACAGACTTTCGCACATGTACCTACAGTATGATACTAATATAACCGTACTTACAAAGGATATACCATTAGTCTACAGTATAACTTTGATTTCACCTTTCTAACAAATATTAACTTAAAGTATGGCGTTAACTTCTCCCATCTTTTACTACAGATACTGTCTCCAGTTTTACGTCAAACCTCTCTTCTCAATATTTGTGAGAGTTGGTGGCCGTCTGACGACTAGGTGTTCCAGCGTTCTATAAATAATCGCAGAATTATATCTCAACGTGCTGGATTACCATCATTACAATTAAGCACTAAGAAGTATTATTAGAAGCAATAGACGGTATGTAGGGTTTACAAAAGGAACACATCCGGTAGCCGATGATTGCCTGACGGGTACCTGACATCATGGTACATAGATTGTCGACACCGGCCATTTCTTTGATCTGCACAACGTCAAGGCCTGTCGCTAAATTTCAGATTACCATATCGCAAAAACAAAATATTTGGGTTGGTTTTTGTATTTTTACAGCCATGTCACCATGTCTATATAAGTACTGCAGGTAAAGTACGTCACGGGTTTGAGTTGTATTATTGGGAAGTAATTGACATCGGTATACGACCTACAAACCGGCTTTATTGACCTTACGTCTATAGCGAGTACATGTCTTGAAAAGTCAAACCTTTATTACTATCTACGTCAATATCGACCTTTATGGTGACCATTTTCTTGAAAAATGACGGCGAAATTTAGGTCCATTAATAAGTTTTTACCACAGATATGTCAGTCAAATATCAACTCTTATGGTATTTGTACAAATTCGATAACAAGCCTTAGATTTTTAAACAAAAGACAGACAGCTTGATTTTCAGATCTACATAGTGTAACTTGATACATTCAAAACTTTCATTGTCATTCAAGTGTGACGCATTACTTAAGTAACAAACTGATAATTGTAATCCTCAGCAATTCCTCATCTACTCACAAAAAAATCGAGTTTCATGTGACAATAAACAAATACAAACCGATATTCGTCTTTCCACAAGTGCAAATAATAATTTTATAAAATTCGTTCATTTTAATGGATTTTAAACAAATATTGATATCAGAGTGCCTACTTTTGGCGACAATTAAGATCAAGATCTTAATTCTGGTCACGTATAATCAAAACGGAGTGTTCGATCGGCTTATAATCATGAAGTTTTAAATAATAAACATGTTAATGACTGGTGACTTGGTAGCTATATTTGTGTTTCACTTTGCCATTCATATGAGGAACATTTTAATACGAATTAAACTAAATTCAATTAACGAGTTATGTAATATTAACGATTTGAAATAAGTTTATAAATGTGACCAACGGGAAGAAATGTGAGCAACATTACAACCTTGGATACGTTTATGGTTAGCATGCATTGGCGGACGAGGGTCTGGGCCGTGCCCTCATGCCTGTCTTCTTACAAATACACAGATGGAAATTGATACAGTTCCGTCTTTATAGGGAGCTAAATGACCTTTCCCTTTATCAGTTTAACTTTGATACTGTTGTGGATGTTTTTTTATTATTATTTAATTGTCGACGTATCAGTTGTATTGATTTTGAGGTTTTATAGTGATGTTACGGACTGTTTCCCTTATCAAACAATATGCAGAATCACAATGAGGCACAGTTTATCAAACAGCTTACGTCCTCCCCTGCCTCCTGGTCAAATAATGATACAAAGATTGATCCGTATAGCAAACTATTCCGGCACAGGAAAGTCGCTAAATAAGTACGTGAACTATTAATGTCTTCATACCCGTAGTAACGGTTGTTAAATGGCAGTTGTATAACGCCTGATCGTGTAGCAATTGTATCCTGCCATGTGACATTCATTATATGAAAATCACTGAGAAGTGGCAGCAAATTCATCAATTGTGGCCATTGTTTTCATATTTCATACCTATTTATGAAAGATTGCAAAACTATAGGAAAAAACTATTCTGTGTTCATTTTCCCAAGGATAAACAACACATTTCTTGGTTCTGTAGGTTTGATAAAATAGAAGCCCAAAAACGAAAACAATAACAAAGTTTAAGCAGTAAAGTTTCTTTTTTTCGGTATCCAGCAACGTATACATCAGAGTTGAACTCAATTTCGCTGCGTTAATTGTATTTGTAAATATAATTATTTGCAAAAGATTATATTGAAAATTCTAAAGAGTCTCTCATAGCATACATTGAAATCGAATAATACGTACACAATACTTCAAAATAAATAAATGCAGATTATGAAAATTCTGCTATTTGATCGTTTTTTGTGTCCTATGTTGTATGAGTTAATATTTTCAAATAGAAGATACAGTTATTTATTCCTGTCTTGAGAAAGACTAAAGTTTTCATCCTTGCTGGTTGATGTCCTAGCTTGACATGATAATTCACCTGATAGGCTTTTCTTTCTGAAAGACCATCAATGAAAAACAAAATAAATAAAACAACTTGTACCCTAATTTTCACGTACAATATGAGATTCCTGTTATTTTCGAACATTGAACAGAAAGGCTAGGAGACAGTATTGTCAAGGGTTGTAGGTAGGGTTGATTCAGTCAGTTGATTGTATTTTGTTTTTGCATTCCCTTAAACTAATAAAAGTTAAAAGACCTATTACTTGACGTGTTAAACACATTATCGTCAAGTTTTCCCACCAATTAGTAGGACTTCTATTTTAATAGATCAAAAGAAAAACAAATTATGATCATAACCGTTTTCAATGGATGACAATAAAATAACTGAGACTTCACTAGACCGTCCTATAAGTTTCTATACATAACCGTCAGTTTAACTATAAATTGTCATTCTAGACCAATTCGGAAAAAAAGCTTATTTTTGTACTTTTTTATTTCTTTATTGTATAGGTTGGTCTGGTTGAACAGTTTATGTGTGTATATATACCAGTAAAGCGGGTGCGATAAAGAACGTACGACTCATCAGCACACAGGCTGTATTTCCGCTGCTGGTCTTTTTATGTAATGTCTTTGTCATTAATATCTACTTACTGAAAACTGAATGTAAAACCCCGAAGATTACAGAATAACGTTTGATCTAGACTCCTGAATGTTTATACACCATGTTATTTCAGAATGTATGGCTATTGCTGAACTTAACCATTCAACACACAAGGTACAATGTACTGTAACGACATATGTCTATTGCTGAACTTAACCATTCAACACACAAGGTACAATTCACTGTAACGATATATGTCTATTGCTGAACTTAACCATTCAACACACAAGGTACAATGTGTTGTAACTATATATGTCTATTGATGAACTTAACTATTCAACACACAAGGCACAATGTGCTGTAACGATATATGTCTATTGCTGAACTTAACCATTCAACACACAATGTACAATGAGCTGTAACTATATATGTCTATTGATGAACTTAACCATTCAACACACAAGGTACAATGTGTTGTAACTATATATGTCTATTGATGAACTTAACTATTCAACACACAAGGTACAATGTGCTGTAACGATATATGTCTCTTGATGAACTTAACCATTCAACACACAAGGTACAATGTGCTGTAACGATATATGTCTATTGCTGAACTTAACTTTTCAACACACAATGTACAATGTACTGTAACGATATATGTCTATTGATGAACTTAACCATTCAACACACAAGGTACAATGTGCTGTAACGATATACGTATATTGCTGAACTTAACTATTCAACACACAAGGTACAATGTGCTGTAACGAGATACGTATATTGCTGAACTTAACTATTCAACACACAGGGTACAATGTGCTGTAACGATATACGTATATTGCTGAGCTTAACTATTCAACACACAAGGTACAATGTGCTGTAACGAGATACGTATATTGCTGAACTTAACTATTCAACACAAAAGGTACAATGTGCTGTAACGATATATGTCTATTGCCGAACTTAACTATTCAACACACAAGGTACAATGTACTGTAACGATATACGTCTATTGATGAACTGAACTAATCAACACACAAGGTACAATGTGCTGTAACGATATATGTCTATTGATGAACTTAACTATTCAACACACAAGGAACAATGTACTGTAACGATTTATGTCTATTGCTGAACTTAACCATTCAACACACAATTTACAATGTACTGTAACGATATACGTCTATTGCTGAACTTAACTTTTCAACACACAATGTACAATGTACTGTAACGATATACGTCTATTGATGAACTTAACTATTAAACACACAGGGTACAATGTACTGTAACGATATATGTCTATTGATGAACTTAACTTTTCAACACACAAGGTACAATGTACTGTAACGATATATGTCTATTGATGAACTTAACTATTCAACACACATGTACTGTAACGATATATGTCTATTGCTGAACTTAAATATTCAACACACAACGTACAATGTACTGTAACAATATATGTCTATTGCTGAACTTAACCATTCAACACACAATGTACTCTATTGCTGAACTTAACCATTCAACACACAATGTACTCTATTGCTGAACTTAACCATTCAACACACAATGTACTCTATTGCTGAACTTAACCATTCAACACACAATGTACAAAGTACTGTAACTATATATGTCTATTGATGAACTTAACCATTCAACACACAAGGTACAATGTACTGTAACGATATATGTCTATTGCTGAACTTAACTATTCAACACACAACGTACAATGTACTGTAACAATATATGTCTATTGCTGAACTTAACCATTCAACACACAATGTACAATGTACTGTAACTTTATATGTCTATTGATGAACTTAACTATTCAACACACATGTACTGTAACGATATATGTCTATTGCTGAACTTAACTATTCAACACACAAGGTACAATGTACTGTAACTATATATGTCTATTGATGAACTTAACTATTCAACACATTAGGTACAATGTACTGTAACGATATATGGACTAAATGGGTCATCTTGTCTGACACCTCGCATTACATAGATATCCTCTCCATTATTTTTAACGTTGCGTGGGCTGCTCTGATAGAAATGTTTTACCCATGTCATCCTTAAATCGGTCAGTAAACTGGGAATACTTCCTTCTGTTTAGTCTCTACTAGATTTGCAATTAATATAGTACTTTCTCCAATACAGCTACTTAAAAACAAAACGTTTGTGTTTTGTGTGGCAGAGATCAGAGTATCCTATGCTAATTAAATTATTTTAATAATCACGAGGTTATTTCATAATCAGCAGCACATTCATTTCAGATTCACACTCAATTAATTTATAGAACTGCACAGTGTTGCTAGATATAATTAGAAATGTATTTTTTTAAGAGGAGTGAAATGATGTCTTTTTATGTCTTTTTGTTAGATATTTGTGTCAATTTAATTATCCTTCTAGTTTAATTGGATGTTTTTGTAAGGGTATTCTTTTAAAAGATATTTTGTTTTGCAAAAAATATTCTATTACACTCACATACCTTAAATTTTGGTAAATTTTCTTACCTGGTGTACGTTTAGGAATTATCATTTTACCTATTAAAATCAACACTTTCAGTTATTTTTCTTTTTTCGAATTAAATTCGTTTGTGGATGATTTCGTCGTGAAGTATCAGCCGAATCGTTCTCTCCTTGTCGCACCTTTTGAAGGATATATATTTCTTTCCCTTTGATCATTAGTGTTTCTTAACACTTGAACTCCGAGTCCAATCAAATCATGAGTTTTAACCAGAGTATTTATAGGTAGCAGAATACAGTAGAAATGGCCCGACTCTGATAAACAAGGCACATGTCGAGGAAAGGTAAACACAGCGGATTTACCCTACACAACACATGTATAAATGTATATATATTTTTAAACTGCATTACATTTACAATACATATAAAGTACTGAGAAGTGTATAAACCCCTTTTTCTATGTATGTCACTTGTGTGAAAACCATGGTTACCACATCAAAAATTACCAAAAAATGCAAAAAAATGCTATTTTCAACCCAAAATTTGACCCCAGTAACTAGTAATTTTTTTCCTAAGCTCTGTCTGAAATTAAAGATTACCTACCTGGTTGCAGAATTATCTGGGTCCCAGTAAAGTTGTAAAACTTGATTTTTTGCAATTTTGCGTCGTGTGCTGTTGTCAAAATTGTACCTCCTGTAAAGCTAGCTTTTCATGTGTACGCACCCTTTCGGATTATGGCCAAAATTTTATTCTCCAACCAAAAAAATCTTCTTACTTTTTCACAAATGTGAAGCTCACATAGCCCACTTCATCATGCTTATACCAATTTAAGTACAGTTTTATTTTTATATTTTTTTACATATCATTATACAGGGGTTAGCCATTTAACAAAAATATCACCCATGGCCACAACCCTCTACTGTACACTGCTACCTTATACATCACTTTCTTTTTCCCAAAATTTAAATAAAACCTTTTAAATGTCTGGAAAATGCGACAATGATCACAATGATGTATCCGTTTCCTGCTTTGAGATCATGTGCATGTGAAAAACAAACAGTACAGTGATACTATGATGTTACTGTCTTGTTTGATGACGTCATAGTAACTGTGATGTCATCATAACTATGATGTCATCAATGGGCATTTATGACATCACCGACGATCACTGATATCAAAAAATTGAACACTAGGAAACCCATCTCAACAACAAACTAGCAACAGACACACTTCCCGTAACCGATGAACAGCACAGAAATGTCAGATATTCTGAAAAATCAGACAAGTGCCACCACAGCAACCGTTATTTACTTTCCTCGCCTAGAATTGACAGTGACCCTCAGAAATTTTTCATTTGACATATTTCGCTAGAAAAAAAAAGATTTTCTTCAGCTGTAATTATGGAAATAAAATTTATTGACATTACTGGCTTATTTCATCTGTATGCTGAATCAAGTGGGGAAAAAACCCATCTAAAATAGTGTAATTAGAATGAAAACAGATATTTTACCCATTTTCAATAAATACAACTTTATGTATTAGTAACCATGGCTACCGGGTGCTGAACTGAGTGAAACAGACTGAAATCTAACGACCTATATATTGACCTATCTATGTAAAGGTTTTTTTAGCGTTTTTGAGTAGTTTTAAGTATTAATGAATGAAAGTGATGCTGAATCAAGCATAAAAAGGCATTTTTTCAGAAAAAAAACAAGTTCTATGCGTATATGGTAGCAGAATACAGTAGAAATGGCCCGACTCTGATAAACAAGGCACATGTCGAGGAAATGTAAACACAGCGGATTTACCCTACACAACACATGTATACATGTATATATATTTGTAAACGGCATTACATTTACAATACATATAAAGTACTGAGAAGTGTATAAACCCCTTTTTTCTATGTATGTCACTTGTGTGAAAACCATGGTAACCACATCAAAAATTACCAAAAAATGCCAAAATAATGCTATTTTCAACCCAAAATTTGACCCCCGCAACTAGTAATTTTTTTCCTAAGCTCTGTCTGAAATTAAAGATTACCTACCTGGTTGCAGAATTATCTGGGTCCCAGTAAAGTTGTAAAACTTGATTTTTTGCAATTTTGCGTCGTGTGCTGTTGTCAAAATTTTACCTCCTGTAAAGCTAACTTTTCATGTGTACGCACCCTTATTTTTATATTTTTTTTACATATCTATTTACATGTACAGGGGTTAGCCATTTAACAAAAATATCACCCATGGCCACAACCCTCTACTGTACACTGCTACCATAGTCATTTTTCACAAATGGTGATGCTGATCTCAACAATTACAGAGGTGTAACACGTATTAGCTGTATGGGTTAATTTTTTACTTAAGTGCTTGATAAAATAGCATTAAAATGGGATAAAGAATACAACATTATAACAGATGGTCGATTTTATTCAAACCTAGTTTTTCGATGATATATGTTATTTTTGTGCTGCAGACAATAAATAACAAAACGCTTAAACAGAAGAAAAGATTATATTGCTGCTTCACAGATTACATAAAGCTTTTGATTTGATTGATAGAAGTTATGTATGGTCAAAACTGATTAAACGGGGAATGGATGGGGAAATTGTTGTAAATTATTCAATCTTTATATGAAAATATTAAATATTGTATCAAATATGATGGATGTTTGTCAGAATACTACCAAATCACGATTAGATTATTTCAAGGTGAAAATTTGTCACCGATCTTTTATAGTCTATATGTAAATGACTGAAATATGTTTTATTAGAGAAAATTAGAGATTGCAGAGTCAACGCAGTCTTTTCAACGTCTGTTAGATGCTTTGTTATTAAACAATCACGATTGGAAGTTAAACCTAAAACACGAATAAGGATTTTTCGAAATAGGGTTAGACAGTGATCTGAAGAAAAGTGTCTATTATCAATGCAGATATACGAGTGGTTGATGAATTTAACTACCTTGGAGTGTTATTCACTTATAACGGTTTTGATCAAACACAATAAACATATTGCTAAGCAAGGTAGAAAAGCATATTTTGCAATAAATAGTAAATTAAAAAGTCAATGTTTTAATATTAAGACACAATGATCTGTATTTGATACAAATATAAACAGTGTTTTAGCATGTGCAAGTGAAATATTGGGTCATCATAAAGCTCCAGATGTGGAAAAAGTCCATACATTTTTTTGTAAGAAACTATTTGGAGTCAAGAAATGTACAGGAAATGTTTTTTTGTGTATTTTGAATTAGGACGGTTCCCTTAATATATTGAAAGAAAAATAAAAATTTTGAAGTATGGGTTGAAGTTGAAAACTACACAAAAAATGTGTCTTAAAAGCCGGCTTAGAACAAAGAGTTCAGTCGAATAATGAATGGATATTTAATATTAAAACTGAATTAGAAAAAATAGGGTTAGTGTATTTATGGTATTGTAGTGAGGTGGAAAATTGAACATTAAAAATAATAGAATATAGATTTAATTATGTAAACATGTATGAATTGTTATTTAAACTTGGTTAAGTATCACGTGGTTACATATATCAACATTTAGTTGATAATTTTTGTTCATAGTATTATTTATATAAACCTATTGATTCAGAGTAAAGAAAATGTTTATCAAGTATTAGACTATCCTCTCATGATCTTAACATAGATAATGGTAGACATGATAATATATGGAGACATGACAGAATGTGTTTATGTTGCAATTTAGCCGATATCGAACATGAATTCCATATTTTACTTGAATGTCCATTTTATCCAGATTTACGTCAAAAATATGTCAAAAACCTATTGTCAGTTTGTTCAGCTATTAAGTGTTAACAATTTTTAAAGTTTGTACATTTGGTATTCAAGAAAATATAAATGAAATTAAAGGGTTAATCATGATATTGTTTAATACAAGCATGTAAAGACTCTGTAATGATTCGCTCTCCGTTTGTTTATATATATTGTACATATCTATGTTCTATTTGCAACGTATGGGCCGCAAGGCCTAAGGAATAAATAACATTGGACATTGTTCTGTGGCATTGGTTAAACGGAAACTTTTAATGGAATGATGTTTGATTTTCTTGTTCCTTGTCTCCGTTGGGCTCAATAAATGTTCAGGTTTAGAGATATTTGAACGTGATCTCGTCTATAGATTACAGCAATTATGTTTTTACTTCTAGCATTACATATGAGTCCTAAAAGGACGAAACAGCTGTATAATTAAGTGTAATTCACTTTCGCCTGTGCGAGTGTCTGTGTGTGTGTGTGTGTGTGTGGTTGTGGGTGTGTGTGTGGGGGGGGGGGGGGGGGGGGGGGGGGGGGGACGTGTGTGTGTGTGTGTGTGTTTCTGTGAGTGTGTGAGAGTGTTACATTCAATTTTACAGGTTCTATTCCCTCCGTATATTGATAACACTTAAAGCTTCTCTTTGATTAGTTCAATGATTTATTTTTGTTATCGAGTATTTTGTCTGTTTTTGGTTTTTTCCGTCACTGCCACAAAGAAGGACCCATAAAGCAAAGTAAAACAAACAGCATGTATATACACCAAAAAGCCATGTTCCGGCAGCGGATCTCACCGGCAACATGTATCAGAGCACATACATTGTAGTTGTACCGTACAAGATAAATACCATTCAACAAGTTTTATGTAGCTATATACCTAACAATCTTAGAAGTCCTTCTCGAAATTTGCAAAACCAAACACTGAATCAGTGAAAAATATAAAAGCAAGTTCTAACACTTAAAACGTAAAGACTAAATTTTAATCTGCGCATGATGTAGCAGAAGCGTCGTGAGTATATTTCACAAATACATACTGATAGATAACTCTCTATAGCCGCACATGCTATGAAATAGAATATTGTTTAAGTCAAGTCTTAGAAGCGTCGTTTATAAGACTGTCATTTAAGATTGTTATAATATCATCAAGTTCTATAAAATATCACGGAATCCTTCATCGCCAAACCGGATAAAGTGCTCACTATGTGTATTATGCAAAGTTTTTTTTACACAACCAATACAATTTTTCTATGTGACGTTTCGATAAATAGTAGGATATGTACAGTCACCTTCATCAGACAAATGACCAGTGAAGCGTATGCACACAAAGGTGTAAAATGTGTACGAGTTGTCCACAAAATTGTCGATTTCGGCTACGCTGTAAGCGTATGTACAATAATTGTTATGTATGTACCGAAATTATTCGATTCAGCTTCGCTTCGTTAAATACTTGGTCATAGATGTGCGAGAGTCTTTGAGCCCCCTCGTCTCGATTAAGAACTGGCCCACGGGTTTGCATCGTCTGTGATTGCCGATTTATTTATCATGGACTCCGATCGCTTCTTTTCTGATCTGGTGAATTTCCTACCTTCTTGGGTTTCTGTAGCTTTCCAGTGTTCACCAAGGCGGACGTCAAATCGCCTTCCAGTCTCGCCAATATACGACGCGTCGCAGTTTTTGCATCCGTTTTTACATACGCATTCTGCGACGTTTTCTTTGTGTGTTTTATCCTTGGGGTGTTACTAGGATATTGTGAAGCGTCTTGTGGGGCGTCATGGCTGTTGCTATGCCTCGACCGCGATATATCCCCTGGTGGGTTTCGGATAAACCCTTTATATACGGGATGACCACTTGACCTTTGGTTTTGTTCTTATCATTGATTGGCCTTTTATTGTTCTTCCCCTCACTTTGAAACTGTTTTTGTACCCGTTTTAGGGCGCATTCCGGAAATGCACATGTTCTCATTGCCCTAGCGATGGGATTCTACACTGGTGTTTTGTCCTGTAGTTCTGTGATTATTGTATCACATCTGTTGAACAAAGTTGCTCAAAGACTCTCGCATATCTATGACCAGGTATTTAATAAAGCGTAGAGGAATTGAGTCATTTCGGTACGTATATAACAACTCCAAATTGTACATACGCTTACAGCGTAGCCGAAATCGACATAGTTTTTGTGGACAACTCGTACACATTTTACACCATTGTGTGCATACGCTTCACTGGTCATTTGCCTGATGAGAGTGACAGTGTACATATCGTACACGTCTTTGAAACGTCACATTGAAAATTGTATTGGTTGGGTAAAAAGAACTTATAATTCACACTTACCAACGCGAAGAAAATGCTTAGAAATACTCACCTTGTGTATTTCACACACATGTATAGAGTAATTACAAAACAGTATGCTAACGATTTTCATCTATAAATGCATTTTACCACCTACCAGGCTTCAGAACAACTTGAGAAAAACTTCAAAAAATATTTCCCTATTTGGGTTTGTGTTTTCTAAAAAAACAAAGAACGTCTACTCGCGCCAGGTGACGTCCTGGACCGAAAATAGCATGCACACAAATATGTTCCGCGTAAGAAAATAGTCCATCATAAACAAACAATTATATAATAATGAAAAAACATTGTGAGGATAACAACACCATTTTCTATTTGTTAACAGTTGTCACAGATCGAGGATTTCGATGATCATTACGCCATAAAGTCTGTTGAGTTGGTTTGCAATTAGAAATAAACAGTTTATCACACAATCTTTTTTGAGTTTTTTCGTTCGAGCAAATTTCTGATCGCCGCGATGAGAAAATTGCTCACGACAAACTCTGAATGCACAGTGTGATTATCTATAAATATCAATAAGATATCTATACATGATCAGAGTATTCAACAAATAATATCGTGGTGACTGTTCCGGAATCAATGTGATGTCCTTTCAGTCACTAAATCTGATATAAACCATTCTGGAGGGAAATTAATACAAGCTCTGAGTTTGTTTGTCCATCCCTCCGAAATCCTACATGTAATACACATGTTTTATTGAATGCAATACGTTTTAAAACTAAACCATGTTCTATGACAATTGTGCTATTCCTAGGGTTCTTTAGACTGTGTAAATCATTCCCTGCGTAAGACAGATTGTATGATAGCCGTGATGGATGTATTTGGTTGAATTATTCCTGAAGTTTGGCAAACTGTATCGAGATGGATATTTTGTAGATAATCCCTGGGGTTCGTCAAATTCCACATTTGAACCTTTTGCATGAAATGCAAGTATTTTACGACTCTAATGTATTCAGGATATGTACCGCATATGTTTTGTCGATAATGGCGCCGAACTGAAGGCCAGGGACTGTTGATAATGGCGCCGAACAGAAGACGACAAGGGACTATTCATAACGGCGGTGAACTGAAGGCCAGGGACTGTTGATAATGGCGCCGAACTGAGGGCCAGTGACTGTTGATAATGGCGGTGAACTGAAGACGACAAGGGACTATTCATAACGGCGGTGAACTGAGGGCCGGGGACTGTTGATAATGGCGCCGAACTGAAGACGACAAGGGACTATTCATAACGGCGGTGAACTGAAGGCCGGGGACTGTTGATAATGCGGCCAAACAAATGTCCAAAGACATTTTTATTTCATCATACATGACCGATATTTTAAGGCAAGAGACTGTTGTGATTTTATCCTACATAAACTATTTATGGATTCACAAAGACAACTCCTCGAAAGCCTTCCATCAACAAATATACCGTCTCTTTATTGGGAGTCGAGGATGGTTGGAGGAGCTGTCATCCACACTGAGGCGGTGTGATACTTTGATTCTTGGAGAGATGTGTATCAGCGTCAGCTCACTGATCAATTACGACATGTCATGCGTAGAGGATACGATTGTCAGTCAACGAAAAGTCCTACCTCTGATAGAAAGATACCTATCGATTGAAAATAGAAATTATTCATGCATGAGTTGTGATGGGATAAGACATCCTCGTGACACGTCTTATCACGTTTGGTTTAATAAAAAAAACTTACTGGGTTAGAGTGGCAGAGGACGATGATGTGATCATACCGTCATTCTAGTTACGATAGGTAAGTGCGGTCTGTAACACTAGTAACCTAGTCAATGGCACTAGGTTAACCATTAAGGACAAACAGATCATTGTCGCATGTCTGATAGGCGTTTTAATGAGTGCTATGGACATAAAAAGGCATGTAGTGTGTCTATTTTAGGCAAGGTCATTGCCTTAGAGTTGGCATACTCGTCAGTTTGGACATTGGAAGTACGCCGAAGATATTTCCACATACTCGCTTCAAGCAATATTAGTTTTGCAAAGTTATAAAAGCGTATTATTATATGTATACTAAACCAAAACATAAATAAGTAAAGATTCCCATACACAAACAGCAATATGAATGGTCCGTTTTATAAATTTTCTTATAAGAATATTCTATTTGGGTTTAATTATCATTTTATGCCGCGCCAGAAAAAAAACATGAAATGAGAGCTAGGTCACATAGAATTTTCAAAACAAAATTAAGTTAAAAAAAATAGGTGAAAATGTTTTACCTTGCCAAAGGTCTCATATTGTCATCTCGAATCATGACAAAAAGCTAACCTGAAATCTGACATGAACTCATGTGTGAATCATTAGTCGTTTATAATTGACTATTTCTTCCGGGTTTCACTGTACCTAAGGAAGTGCCGACATTTTAGAATGTAATTGCTTGATGAGAGTAGGGGTCTTCCTGGGTATAAACACGTATTAAAAACCAAACCGGTTAGCATTCGTTTAATATGTGCGCAAAATGACACTACAATAAATAGAACACGTCGACGATTTTGAATGAGCACTTTTAATCAGATCTTTTGAAGACTATGGAAAAGGAAGACTTCAAATATATCATTTATCTCAGAAAAGTGTAAATATATGTAAAATACAACCAATTAAAATATCCAATGCACAATCTCTACCCCTCCCCCTAAAATTGGCCCTTAAAGAAAAACGCATACGACTTACCCTGAAGCCTAACTTTTACAAATCCCACAAGTAATAAGACACTGTTTGGAAAACAAACTAAATCCAACTTTTTCCTTGAGAGCAGTCCAAATATCAAATTTCTCATTGTTGACTACATTCCTTTGGCTGTCGCATTTTGCATGTGACATCGCCTATACCAAGTATGTGTTATTTACAGGGTCGATCAGAAATTCAATATGGCCAGTATAGTTGCTATTCTGAAAACCTATTTGCTAGTAAAGCGTTTACACTATGAAGACTTAGAGTTCATAATAAAGTACTGGAGTGTTGGTGCGGTTCTATGCGCGTGAAAGAAACGATATTCGGAAGGGAAAGTCCCTGGGGGAACATCTCTCAACCAGCAAACAAAATAGAACGTTCTATTGGGTTTATTCTTGAATGAAAGCTTTTTAACTTGCACTGTCAGCTTTAATGACAAGTATATGACAAGGGTTAAAATATGGTACGAATATATAGTTGATACTTCTCATAACCATGGTATGTATTATATCACATGTATATGCTTTTTCTCAAATCAAACTGTATCGAAATAAATATTAAAATATGATAATATTTGTGTATAATCCTCCTTATGATGTACATGTTATTTCCTCACATGCTCTCATCATTTGGCGTTCTATTTCTTTATTGTTTAATTTTACTTACATCAAGCTATGATTTCATTAATGGAACAATCGACTGCACAATGTGTTTCAAATAAATGAAAAAGAATTGCACTCAGTACAACAAAAAAATGACATAATAAAGACTACTACCAAAACAGGAGGTGCATTCTTTTTCATAAATTTTCTATGAAAGACCAAAATGATTCGGTAACCTTTCGTGATTTTTATATTCGAAAAGCCCAATTAAGGAACACAACTTGAAAACAAAACAATCTAAAATTGATGCCAAGGATATATGCTGCGCCTCATGCTTCGGCTTATAATCCCGCTTTGAAACGCAGAAAATGCTAACATGAAATTGTCCACATCCTTACAGAAACAGACAACAACAAGCTGAATCAATCAGTGGTGGGTCGACAACGGGAATCTAGAACTGGAGAAGTGTCAGGTGTATTGCCTGTGGCAATACAGAGAAGTATTGTTACTATTGTACACGATACAGTTGGACCATTGCAAAAGTAAAATAAAGAGGATATACTATGTTGTCAACATAATATACGAAGGCACAGACACAGTCAGAATTCGCAGTCGATACGTAAAGACTACAAAAGAAACTTATATTTTAGAAGACAAAAACCAAAAACGAAAAAGCAAAAGAACCACTTGTCTAAGACTGGTGCGTAAGTTAACGTAAGTGCTTCTTGCACGACATATTGGGCCTGTCGAGATGTCTGCTACCAAATAATTAAAAAAAAAGAAAAACAGAAAAGTAAACGTTATGCCTCACGATGGTTTCGTGGTGGTAACATTTTTTGACAACGCCATTGTTGCAGAATTTGAAGGTAGAATATTTCCAGACATAAGATAAAGCAGGGATGTTATTATCAAGAACGGGAAACTCACGTTTTGAAAATTGCATTGTCACGCTTGCCACACTGAACACACTTCATTCATTATACATAAAATTAACCAATACACCAAAGTTCTTTGAAATCCATACAATGGAGAGGTAACACGTAGGTACACTTCTATTTCCACAGTAGATAGGGCTAATATAATTACCCAGATTTTGGCCCCTAGCTTCACTGATAAATGTTAGAAGGACGAAACAGCTGTATTGAGCCTAGTTTAACAAATTGTATTCGTGCGGCCACATATGGGTGTCTTATACTTATTTTGTTAGCATGGTGGAAGACACGGTTAGCAGTTTTCTTGATCCCGGAGGTTTGCCTTAACCTTGATGGCCATATTTATCTCCTTTAAGACTACTCATTATTTTTGAAATTCGTAATTTAGGGGTTTAACGCACCTCCCCTTCAGCTTCAAAAGTAGTTTAGACTACTTGGGATTCCCATCGTTTTGGCCCCTAGCGTCACCGATACAGTAAGTGCTAGAAGGACGATACAGCTGTATGATGCAGTGTAATTCATTTTGGTATACTGTATCTATTACGACATGTTATATGTACAATCACATACAGGTGTCGTAAGTCCATCTCATTGTATAGCTGAGTAGTACGTTGCATGTGTTGGTCATATTGTGTGACGGCCATTCACTAAAATACTAGTATCAGAAATCACATGTATGATGTAAAAAGTTTGATATTTCTATTACTGGCCGTGGGTGATCTTCGATGTTAACTTATCCATTTATGAATATGTTCAACCACATGAAAACATGCTGCGCAACTCTGCATGTATCTGTTTTGGCGATATCACAAACCATGCTTTAATATAAAGCGTATTAAGATTATTGAGTTTCAACCTTCATTATAGCATTGAAACGTAGCCACTAGCCAGGAGTGCATACCATTCAACAGTGAATAACTTTGTTCAGTTCTGGTTGGGAGATATCGAAATTGCCTACGTGCATTGTTCTTTATTTTTTTTTATAGCCAGGAAAGACGCTCAACTTTTGTATTGCCCTTTCGCACTGAAACTGTGTGGCGAAAAAATGTATTAAAAGTAAAGTTAAATATCGCGGTAAGCGGTTTATGTAGAGGAGTCTGTTGTGTCTTTGTTTTCAAGAAGGTATATACAATTGGCTTGGTAAAATGTTCTGGCTATTTAATGACAACACGTTACGGATGTACCTGAAAGTGAGATTGAATTGAAGGACTTTTCAATAAAGTCTCACATGAAAGCATAAACGAGTATTTCGTCTTTCGAATATCGGAAAATGTAGTGGTAATGTTTCCATGGTTATCAAGAAAGCTTAGTTCGTCTCATTTCTTCTCTCTTGTTACTCCATTTATGATTTGATCTAGAGGGATTTTATTGGTATACAGAGTACAATATAAGTACAATAGTATTGCTCCTGTAAACGCCATTATCATCAACATGCTGGCAGTGGTAAATTATATCTCTGAACAGGAGGAACTGTCCTAGTCGTCGTAGAAGGGTCGGTACATAGGGCATAACTTTATTAGATTAGCTCTAACTTGTTAAAGTGTTGAAGGGATAATAAGATTAGCATGGTCTTGAATAATATGTATAGATGTATTGCATTGAACGACAAGATGTGATTAGGTATACGTGATCAGAAATAATTTAATTTGTTTGAAACAGAGGTACCTAACCCGTAGTACTTTTTGAGTACTAGATACCATTGAGTGTGTAAGATATCCTCTTGTCACCTATCGGTCAGAGACACCTCCTCTTGTAACCTATCGGTCAGAGACACCTCCTCTTGTAACCTATCGGTCAGAGACACCTTCTCTTGTAACCTATCGGTCAGAGACACATCCTCCTGTAACCTATCGGTCGGAGACACCTGCTCTTGTAACCTATCGGTCAGTCACACCTCCTCTTGTCACCTATCGGTCAGAGACACCTTCTCTTGTAACCTATCGGTCAGAGACACCTCCTCTTGTTACCTATCGGTCAGAGACACCTCCTCTTGTAACCTATCGGTCAGAGACACCTCCTCTTGTAACCTATCGGTCAGAGACACCTCCTCTTGTAACCTATCGGTCAGAGACACCTCCTCTTGTAACCTATCGGTCAGAGACACCTCCTCTTGTAACCTATCGGTCAGAGACACCTCCTCTTGTAACCTATCGGTCAGAGACACCTCCTCTTGTAACCTATCGGTCAGAGACACCTCCTCTTGTAACCTATCGGTCAGAGACACCTCCTCTTGTAACCTATCGGTCAGAGACACCTCCTCTTGTAACCTATCGGTCAGAGACACCTCCTCTTGTAACCTATCGGTCAGAGACACCTCCTCTTGTAACCTATCGGTCAGAGACACCTCCTCTTGTAACCTATCGGTCAGAGACACCTCCTCTTGTAACCTATCGGTCAGAGACACCTCCTCTTGTAACCTATCGGTCAGAGACACCTCCTCTTGTAACCTATCGGTCAGAGACACCTCCTCTTGTAACCTATCGGTCAGAGACACCTCCTCTTGTAACCTATCGGTCAGAGACACCTCCTCTTGTCACCTATCGGTCAGAGACACCTCCTCTTGTAACCTATCGGTCAGAGACACCTCCTCTTGTAACCTATCGGTCAGAGACACCTCCTCTTGTAACCTATCGGTCAGAGACACCTCCTCTTGTAACCTATCGGTCAGAGACACCTCCTCTTGTAACCTATCGGTCAGAGACACCTCCTCTTGTAACCTATCGGTCAGAGACACCTCCTCTTGTAACCTATCGGTCAGAGACACCTCCTCTTGTAACCTATCGGTCAGAGACACCTCCTCTTGTAACCTATCGGTCAGAGACACCTCCTCTTGTAACCTATCGGTCAGAGACACCTCCTCTTGTAACCTATCGGTCAGAGACACCTCCTCTTGTAACCTATCGGTCAGAGACACCTCCTCTTGTAACCTATCGGTCAGAGACACCTCCTCTTGTAACCTATCGGTCAGAGACACCTCCTCTTGTAACCTATCGGTCAGAGACACCTCCTCTTGTAACCTATCGGTCAGAGACACCTCCTCTTGTAACCTATCGGTCAGAGACACCTCCTCTTGTAACCTATCGGTCAGAGACACCTCCTCTTGTAACCTATCGGTCAGAGACACCTCCTCTTGTAACCTATCGGTCAGAGACACCTCCTCTTGTAACCTATCGGTCAGAGACACCTCCTCTTGTAACCTATCGGTCAGAGACACATCCTCTTGTAACCTATCGGTCAGAGACACCTCCTCTTGTAACCTATCGGTCAGAGACACCTCCTCTTGTAACCTATCGGTCAGAGACACCTCCTCTTGTAACCTATCGGTCAGAGACACCTCCTCTTGTAACCTATCGGTCAGAGACACCTCCTCTTGTAACCTATCGGTCAGAGACACCTCCTCTTGTAACCTATCGGTCAGAGACACCTCCTCTTGTAACCTATCGGTCAGAGACACCTCCTCTTGTAACCTATCGGTCAGAGACACCTCCTCTTGTAACCTATCGGTCAGAGACACCTCCTCTTGTAACCTATCGGTCAGAGACACCTCCTCTTGTAACCTATCGGTCAGAGACACCTCCTCTTGTAACCTATCGGTCAGAGACACCTCCTCTTGTAACCTATCGGTCAGAGACACCTCCTCTTGTAACCTATCGGTCAGAGACACCTCCTCTTGTAACCTATCGGTCAGAGACACCTCCTCTTGTAACCTATCGGTCAGAGACACCTCCTCTTGTAACCTATCGGTCAGAGACACCTCCTCTTGTCACCTATCGGTCAGAGACACCTCCTCTTGTAACCTATCGGTCAGAGACACCTCCTCTTGTAACCTATCGGTCAGAGACACCTCCTCTTGTAACCTATCGGTCAGAGACACCTCCTCTTGTAACCTATCGGTCAGAGACACCTCCTCTTGTAACCTATCGGTCAGAGACACCTCCTCTTGTAACCTATCGGTCAGAGACACCTCCTCTTGTAACCTATCGGTCAGAGACACCTCCTCTTGTAACCTATCGGTCAGAGACACCTCCTCTTGTAACCTATCGGTCAGAGACACCTCCTCTTGTAACCTATCGGTCAGAGACACCTCCTCTTGTAACCTATCGGTCAGAGACACCTCCTCTTGTAACCTATCGGTCAGAGACACCTCCTCTTGTAACCTATCGGTCAGAGACACCTCCTCTTGTAACCTATCGGTCAGAGACACCTCCTCTTGTAACCTATCGGTCAGAGACACCTCCTCTTGTAACCTATCGGTCAGAGACACCTCCTCTTGTAACCTATCGGTCAGAGACACATCCTCTTGTAACCTATCGGTCAGAGACACCTGCTCTTGTAACCTATCGGTCAGTCACACCTCCTCTTGTCACCTATCGGTCAGAGACACCTTCTCTTGTAACCTATCGGTCAGAGACACCTCCATTTGTCTTCTATCGGTCAGAGACACCACCTCCTGTAACCTATCGGTCAGAGACACCTCCTCTTGTTACCTATCGGTCAGAGACACCTCCTCTTGTCACCTATCGGTCAGAGACATCTCCTCTTGTAACCTATCGGTCAGAGACACCTCCTCCTGTAACCTATCGGTCAGAGACACCACCATCTCTAGTATTGTATCACATAGTCCTCACGACGACCACTACATTTGCGCATCTAGTATTTTATAACTATTTATCAGTTACCGCTACTTCTAGTATTAAATAAAACATTCATCACGATGACCGTTACATCTAGTATTGTATAAGCTATGTAACACAGTTACCACTACCTCTAGTATCTTATCAACTATGACGGTAACCACTTCTTACAGCTTGTAAGCTCTCTAGTATGGTCACCTGACCTCTAGTACGCTAGAAACAAGTTAGCACGGTTAATGCTACAATACCTCTAATATCTTATCATCTATATCTTTCAGCAGAATATCGATATTTTTCACGAGTGATGGTATATTCTGCCATACAAGTGAAATATATATATAATTAGACGGGATCACCATTACATTCTCTGCTTATTACATTTAACAAAATTGGAAAACACTGTAATTAAAGTCATCTATTTTTTCCAATTAATCGACTGGAATATTAATATTTTACTGTAAATAAACCATCAACCAGTGAGAGACGACCGTCAACCAGTTAGAGACGACTATATATATAGCTACCAACTAGTGAGAGGCGACCACCAATAAGTGAGAGAAGACTACCAACTAGTGAGAGACGACCACCAACCAGTGAGAGACGACTACCAAACAATGAGGGACGACTACCAACTAGTGAGAGACGACTACCAACTAGTGAGAGACGACTACGAATTAGTTAGAGACGATCATCTCAGCACATTTCATCTCAGCAGGTAGTTCCCACAAAGAAAACAATGAGAAACTGCAATCAAACATTGCTATCACCGAAACCCACTTACTCGACACGACAAAAGCAGTAAACGATACAGACACCAGAATACACAAGGGCACAAAGATATAATATATAGACATATAATTAATAGATATTTCCGTTGTAGTATAAATATATAGAAATATGATTAATAGATATTCCACTGTAGTATAAATATTAGGAGATATAATTAACATATACATTGTATTTCCGTTATTAGATTCCTGACGCTATTACACTTTAATGGAGCTTTTAGTTTGTATGTCACATGATCAATGATGCCGTTACCGAAGTCATTAGTCGGCCCATTCCTTCCGTTACCGATGACGTGGCAGGCCTAACCGTATAATCAATACGTGCTAAACGGGTTATAATGTATATCCTTTCGACACTTACAAGATTTAAGAATGTAAATCCTGTAGTTATGTAAAGTGAATCTGGCAAAGGGGAGACATATATTCATAATTTTGACGGAAACTTCCGAGCGGTGTCAGACTTTGTAGTCTGGCGGTAACTAAAGAAAAACACGATTTTGTTTCCACAAATAAGACTGTAACAGGGCTGTTTATACCAAACTCGCTAACCAAATAACCCCTACCTAAGTGTAGACATTTTTTCAATTTTTCGAGAGACGAAATACTAGCTAATCACGCTTCTGTATTACAATCTTTTCTTATACCCACGAATGATCAGGATACGGACCTGCCTCGTTTGTATAAGATTACGAAACTTAGGATTCTTTGCAAACAACGATTCATCACTGACTTTTCTTCAAGCCCAACCAAGTCATTATCCAAACTTCTCAGTGCCATTTCTCACTACCATTCTCAGTGCCATTCTCAGTGCCATTTCTCACTACCATTCTCAGTGCCATTCTCAGTGCCATTTCTCACTACCATTTTCAGTGCCTTTCTCAGTACCATTTCTCACTACCATGCTCAGTGCCATTCTCAGTGCCATTTCTCACTACCATTCTCAGTGCCATTCTCAGTGCCATTTCTCACTACCATTCTCAGTGCCATTCTCAGTGCCATTCTCAATGCCATTTCTCACTACCATGCTCAGTGCCATTCTCAATGCCATTTCTCACTACCATTCTCAGTGCCATTCTCAGTGCCATTTCTCACTACCATTCTCAGTGCCCTTCTCAGTACCAGTAAATGTGCCAAAAACATTTCTTCTATCAAAACTTTTGAGTTTTCGACTCTTTGCGGTACCATGTGTCTTGCCAAACTAAAGGAACGCCTTCGTTCTCTTATTATGATAAATTTCTTTCAGGAAAGTCAAACGGTGATATAAATATATCGTTATTATTAATTAAGGAGCATATTTGTGAAAAGCACAACAAAAGCCGAAATGAAATAAACAGATAATGATTGAGTTTCTGTTTGACTATATCTTGGTTGACGGGAAAGATTCTCCAGCTGACTGTAGACATTTGATGGAACATCAATGAGCTGATCTTAGGGATTACACAGTCTAGTAAAATAGTTATACAAATACAGACACAAACAGCAGTGACTGAATTACAGGCACACAATACGCTGAGTCACACTTATATAGATCACGCTTGCGTTTCGAACCTTATATCACCATTATTCTAAAGAAAATAACATTTCAATTACCATTTATATGAGTGTTTTAATTTCACTGGTTTTACTAGAATGCCTATAATATATTGCACAGTTCGCATGCAGACATTTTCCTTGTTGCCATTGGAGATTATTGTGGTAATGTTTTACTGACGGTGCCATGCGTTGCTGAGCATAAACCAAAGTATAGTTGCCCAGTGTGTAGCGTGATGTGGTAGACCTTGTCGGGTGTTTTCTGTCAAACATAGCTGACGTATCTCCATGTCTGCTCCAAGTTTTCTTTTAACAGGTACAGGACAAAGTGTTAGATCATCGGCCATTCGACAGCTAGATACTATTCAGGATATTTATTACCAGTTGTTCGATCATCAAAATGCTCAAAGAAGAGCTCGTGGATAGAACAGAGCGTAGTAAGCGACATGTTGACTGATTGGGTTGTAGCGGCATTCTTCCTCGAGAAATTCCAGATACATGTACAATCGCTTGTAGACAGCTATATATCATGCTATGATTTTCTTATCCGTGGCAAAAAAATACCGACAATCCAATAGTTACCTATTTATAAATACGGCCACATGTTATAAGGTTGTAAATATACATACATGTACAACATCGCCACATCAACAAGACAAAATATGCGACATCATCATATCACAAAAACAAAATATGCCGTGCCATTATATCACAATGACAAAATACACCACATCATTATATCACAAAGACAAAATACACCACATCATTATATCACAAAGACAAAATAGACCACCGCATCATATCACCATGACAAAATACACCACATCATTATATCACATTGACATAATACACCACATCATTATATCAAAAAGACAAACTAGACCACATCATTATATCACTATGACAAAATACACCACATCATTATATAACCATAACAAAATAGACCACATCATTATATCACAAAGACAAAATACACCACATCATTATATCACAAAGACAAAATAGACCACATCATTATATCACAAAGACAAACTAGACTTTATCATTATATCACAATGACAAAATACACCACATAATTATATCACAAAGACAAAATAGACCACATCATCATGTTACAATAACAAAATATGCAACACCATTATATCACAATAACAAAATAGACATCATCATTATATCACAAAGAAAAACTAGACCACATAATAATATCACAATGACAAAATATACCACATAATTATATCACAAAGACAAAATACACGACATCATTATATCACAAAGACAAAATAAACCACATCATTATATCACAAAGACAAAATATACCACCGCATCATATCACCATGACAAAATATACCACATCATTATATCACAAAGACAAACTAGACTTTATCATTATATCACAATGACAAAATATACAACATCATTATATCACAAAGACAAAATAGACCACCGCATCATATCACCATGACAAAATACACCACATCATCATATCACAAAGACAAACTAAACCACATCATAATATCACAATGACAAAATACACCACATCATTATATCACAAAGACAAAATAGACCACCGCATCATATCACCATGACAAAATATACCACATCATTATATCACATTGACATAATACACCACATCATTATATCAAAAAGACAAACTAGACCACATCATTATATCACAATGACAAAATACACCACATCATTATATAACCATAACAAAATAGACCACATCATTATATCACAAAGACAAAATACACCACATCATTATATCACAAAGACAAAATAGACCACCGCATCATATCACCATGACAAAATACACCACATCATTATATCACATTGACATAATACACCACATCATTATATCAAAAAGACAAACTAGACCACATCATTATATCACAATGACAAAATACACCACATCATTATATAACCATAACAAAATAGACCACATCATTATATCACAAAGACAAAATACACCACATCATTATATCACAAAGACAAAATAGACCACATCATTATATCACAAAGACAAACTAGACTTTATCATTATATCACAATGACAAAATACACCACATAATTATATCACAAAGACAAAATAGACCACATCATCATGTTACAATAACAAAATATGCAACACCATTATATCACAATAACAAAATAGACATCATCATTATATCACAAAGAAAAACTAGACCACATAATTATATCACAATGACAAAATATACCACATAATTATATCACAAAGACAAAATACACCACATCATTATATCACAATGACAAAATATACCACATCATTATATCACAAAGACAAAATACACCACATAATTTTACCAAAGACAAAATGCACCACATCATTAAATCACAATGGCAAAATACACCACATCCTTATATCTCAAAGACAAAATACACCACATCGTTATCAGACTAAGACCAATTTGAAAACACCTTATACATCCTAATCACAAAACGACAAAAAGCATTACAACGATGATAAATATATAGGACATTCCCGATATACCACGACAAAAATATTGAACATCGTCAATGTAAAAAGATGAAATACACAATGACGTTAATACACAGCCAAGAATACCAAATCGTCGATGTACAAGATAAAATATACCAAAGGTACAAGAATTTGAGATAGAATGGGGGTCATATGATGACAGTAACTATGAGTATTCGGAGGCCTGTCTTAGTTTGTCGGTAGACAGAGGGTTAAATAGTGTAAAGCTGTTTAAAGACAGGAGTGAAACTTGAGTGTTATCTAATTCGATATGCGTTGTGGATAATATTTAAGTCAAAGTACAGTTCTTCGGAAATGACGTAATGTCTTCCTCAAGAAACTTTAAACGGACATTCTCATTTATCTTTATTATTAACTTTTTTGCGGAAATGTCTCTTTTTCCTCCGCTACCCTAGCGGGTTCGGTGCGAAGCAGTAAATGGTAAAGGAGTAATGTCGTCCTTCAGTAAGCCATAAACGTCAGATGGACAAGGTTCAAATTATTGAGTACAAAAGGTGAAGTACTTAAATGGGATTGTGAGGTATTTCTCTATTATTTTGACTACATGTATTATCCTATAAATGATATTAAAGGTGCATTGGTATCTCGATTGTTTCGCGATGAAATATTACCAGGTTATATATCTGACAGATTGTACGTCTGCAACAGGTGACAATAACGTCTGTAACATGTGACAAGAACGTCTGTAACAGGTCACATTGAAAGTTTGTAACAGGTCACAAGTACGTCTGTAACAGGTCACATTGAAAGTCTGTAACTTGTGACAAGAACATCTGTAACATGTGACAAGAACGTCTGTAACAGGTCCAAGTGACGCCTGTAACAGGTCACACGTACGCCTGTAACAGGTCACACGTACGCCTGTAACAGGTCACACGTACGCCTGCAGCAGGTCACACGTACGCCTGTAACAGGTCACACGTACGCCTGTAACAGGTCACACGTACGCCTATACCGGGCCACACGTACGCCTGTAACAGGTCACACGTACGCATGTAACAGGTCACACGTACGCCTGTAACAGGTCACACGTACGCCTGTAACAGGTCACACGTACAACTGTAACAGGTCACACGTACGCATGTAACAGGTCACACGTACACCTGTAGCAGGTCACACGTACGCATGTAACAGGTCACACGTACGCGTACGCCTGTAACGGGTATAATGCCCTCGCTATACTTTTGGTGTGAGGATATTTTTTCAAGACGTCTAAATACATTTCTTTATGCATTCAGGGAGTACCTAACTCGTGAATAATTTATTACTTTAAAACTATTTTTCAGTAGCCTACACGTTCGCCCGTAAGTTACGAGAAATCCGGATGATAAGATCATTTCATTTTTTCCTTATGCCAGTCATGATTGATTGCCATAGGTATTTGCATATGTTTTCCTATTTGGTTTGAAGTTTATTAATGACAGGGAACTTGCATATGGTTTTAGAAACATAATACAAAACGGTATCTCTCTGTATTGTAGTTGAGACAAAATAAAGCATTTATCGTTTTCATTTTACAATGATTTCGCTACATTTAGATATATAAAATCATTCATTAAATGAAAGAAACAAGCCATCCCACCAGCGCTACATTCACTGCAGTGGCTACTTGTATGATGCAGTGGTTACTTGTATGATGCAGTGGTTACTTGTATGATGCAGTGGTACAAGTCATTATGTGGAACAACTCCTCACTATTGATAGAACCTTGCCAATTGTGTTAGCCGAAATTGAGACGAAATAAATCAGTAATTAGTTTAAGAAACTGTTATACGGAATATCGGAAACACTAGCTACATTTAATAAGTGTATTATATCTATTTAGTGTAGTTCGTTGTTTGTGGCTCCCTACGTCTATAGCAATGGTACCAGGAAGATGAAATTTCACCAAGTTACAGAATTAGTCTTGTAATTACTATAATTCCCTATTTTGGCTGAAGGCACAACTATGTACAGTGTGTAACCCCAAAACAATAACTATAAATGTACCGTAAAGCACCTAAGAGTTATAGCGATAGCGGTTCACGTTTTATTTTCCTGTAATGCAGTGGACATTCATATTGCCTATGAATGGCATCTTAAAGCAGTTTAATACTTATATTTACAGTTTCATGCGTTTATGTCCTTAAAAAGATAACTACGATATGAAATATTTGAATATCCTGCCAATGTCCTCTGGAATGTTGACCTGTTTGAATAGCCCCTACGCACGCGCCTTTCCTGTGATGGAATTGCCCATGGGCATGGTCATTCATTACGTCAAACCGCGGAGGCATCGAGTTATTTGTTGAAATTGAATTCACAATTGTTGAATGTTCAGCTGGCAAAGAGATCCGGAGTAGACAACATATTGCTATTAGACTGCATTGTGAATGGAGGAATTCATGGTATTCGAGCCGTGTGATACTGAAAGCGACATTTCAGACGAAGCGGGGGAGAGGTAGATCTACGAGATTCGAGGCTGATGGTCTACAAATGGCGGACAGCGAGTTACTGAGTGCTTCCTTTTGTTCCGACGACACTGACAGGTGAATAATAATAATAACAATAATAACATACAACATTTAACACTATTTTTGAATTTTTAAATCTTATTTCCGTTTCAATTTTAAACATAAATGCTATTTTAATGAAATTTCAATTATTGTTACATGTACCATGGATTCGTGTGTCTACAATACAGACTCTCGTCCAGAAATCCTAAACGAGAGTCAAACATGACTTCCGCATTATTTGTTTACTTTTAAGTCACGTTCATATTATTACCCACTTTCGGTTCATAGTATTATGACCCGAAACGTTATTTGCTTGGTTTACATAGTGGCATTGCCGCGCAAATGTTAATATTTTGTTATATAAATATTGTATATTATCATTATCAATACCATTAACTTTAACGCGTCTGAAACAGCTCATAGGAACTTGTAACCGATCATTTGTAACCGCTATATTTGGACCTAAACTTTTTACTCTGAACACCTTAGGTTAGGTCCAAATACAGCAGTAACAAATTGTCAGGTCCCTGTGGCATAATACTCCAATCAAGTCATTCCTTTTCCCCGCTTTTATCAATCATTGAAATCATGATTCACAAGGAAATTATTTTTACATATGTATGTTTTGACTTTGTTTGTTCAACTGGTACTGTATATACTTTGGTATAAAATAGCATATATTATTTTTGTCTTTGACATTTTTTTATTGCGTCAGTCACATAAGTGCATTACATATTTACAAAGGTTTATGGAGAAAAAATACAATATAAACAAGTAGCTAAGTACTAGTAGTTCATTCTAGAATAAGCTTGATACTTTCCCATTTTTGCCGGGTCTTGTTCGCTGCATTTTGAGACATCATGTAGACAGAATATAGGTCTAAATTTCTATAATTTTTTATAAATATTTTACAACTTTCCCAGTCAGGGATTTTGTGGTATTGTCGCATTAAAGATATATATTTTTTAATCAGTAGTATGCATATGTTTAAACCCGTCAGTTGAACATTGTCAATGATGCCGAATAGGAAAGTAGCAGGTTTTTTCTCTAAAACAATATCATATTTTTGTAAAACCGAGTTAATAAAACATGTCCAGAGCGATTGACTATGTGTACAGTCCCAAAAAAGGTGATATATTGTTTCTGATTCTCCACTACAAAAGCTGCATTCTTCATGTTCTAATAGTTTTCGCTTCAGTAGCATGGAATTTGTGAAAAAGATTCTGTGAATGATTCTGTATTGTAAACTTTGTAATTTCGAGTCTTTTGTCTCGTAAAAGGGACATGAGTGAATTTTTCCCCATTCGTCTTGGTTCAGAGAAATATCTAAGATAGTGTGCCACCTTTCATGGGATTGTTGCGGATAAATCAATACAGCAGACATGATTTTATGAACACCTTAGGTTAGGTCCAAATACAGCAGTAACAAATTGTCAGGTCCCTGTGGCATAATACTCCAATCAAGTCATTCCTTTTCCCCGCTTTTATCAATCATTGAAATCATGATTCACAAGGAAATTATTTTTACATATGTATGTTTTGACTTTGTTTGTTCAACTGGTACTGTATATACTTTGGTATAAAATAGCATATATTAAACTACTTGGTTTAAACCCTGAAATGCTTTCATTGATGATAAGTCGCTGTCTGGTGCAGTTAATCAAGTCCCGCAATGCATTTAGTGTCAGTAGGCGCTTCTAACGATCAGACGACGTTCTTGAGAAATTACATTACAAGGTATTTGCATCGTTTTTGTTATTTTTTATAATGAAATATATACTGTTATGTGTAAATTATGGAAACAAATTACTGATTGTACCCAAAATTACATGTCAACACATTCAAATATTGTTATTTTACCGAAAGATTGTCTATATTGTAACATCATCACGGAGAAAAGCCCAAAGTCGGTCCGACTTGGACACAAACAGGCCACGATCTATCGTCTTACAAAAAGTAAAATAACATGAAAATACATCATTTAAAAGATCACATGCTCAGTTTTTCATTTAAAGTCCTTTGGTTGGAAACTATAACGCATAGTTTATTTATATTTCAAATCGCAATCGGGCCCAGGGCTATCGTATTCGGACCCCAGTCATCTCAGACTCATTTCACGGCTTATTAAAACGACTGTTTTTTTCAACAAATGGCAAATAAATTGTCAATAATATGGTTTACCTGCATAATTGTCTAGTAAAGATTATGAGTGTCTCGAACACTTTGGTAATTGTGACAAATCAATATTGTAAAAATATTTTCTTGTCATTACAAGCCTGCCATTTTATTGCAAACAGTTTCGTTCCGGGGCTTGAGTTCAAACTTAAGTCTGCTCTTGGGCAGTCTCATCTTTTTGGCCTCAGCTTGAGGCACTAAGCTAAGTTTTTAGTTTGTGATAACGAAACACGGACGCTGTTTGGACTCAAATCTCAGCTTGAGACGGCTTCAAGTACGTTTGTGATACCGAAGCCAGGAGGAGTAATTAAGATCTTTTATTGACTGAGATAAACACTCATTATGCTGTTGGAATCGTTTCAAGTCAAATCTAGCTTAGCGAATGCATCATCAATAACGCTAATAATTATATTGGGAAAACATTAGATAATAGGAAAGGGACTAAAGTCATGCTATGTTTATTTAACATTGTTTTGATAACATTGTTTTGATAACATTGTTTATTTCACATTGTTTTGATGACATTATTTAGATAAAATTGTTTGGATAACATTGTATAGATAACAGTTATTCGATGACATCCTTAATTTAACATTGTTTAACATTGTTTAGATAACATTGTTTAGATAACATTATTTTGATAACATTGTTTATTTAACATTGGTTTGACTACATTGTTTTGACGACATTGTTGAGATAACATTATTTAGATAACATTATTTAGATAACATTGTTAAGATAGCATTGATTAGATAACATTGTTTAGACTACATTGTTTAGATAACATAATTTAGATAACATTATTTAGATAACAGTATTTAGATAACATTGATTAGATGACCATGTTTATTTAACATTAATTATTTAATATTGTTCATTTAACGTTTTTAATTTAAAATTGTTTAGATTACATTATTTAGATAATATTGTTTAGATAATATTATTTAGAAAACATTGTTTAGATAACATTGTTTAGAAAACATTGTTTAGAAAGCAGTTATTTGATGACATTATTTTGAAAACATTGTTTATATTTAAGTGATTATTCAACATTGTTTATTTAATATTGTTTTAATAACATTGTTTATTTAACTTTGTTTTGATAACATTGTTTTGATAACATTGTTTAGGTAACATAGTTTTGATAACATTTTTTTGATGACATTATTTTTATAGCATTATTTATGTAACATTGTTTTAATAACATTGTTTAGATAACATTGATTTAATAACATTGTTCAGATAACATTGTTTATTTAACATTGTTAAGATAACATTATTTATATAGCATTGTTTTGATAACATTGTTTAGATATTTTTTTTAGATAACATTGTTCAGATAACATTGTTCAGATAACATTGTTTAGATAACATTGTTTATTTAACATTGGTTTGACTACATTGTTTAGATAACATTATTTAGATAGCATTGTTTAGATAGTATTTTTTAGATAACATTGTTTAGATAACATTTTTTAGATTACATTGTTTTGATAACATTGTTTATTTAACATTGTTTTGACTACATTGTTTAGATAACATTGTTAAGATATCATTATTTAGATAACATTGTTTAGATAACATTGTTTAGATAAAATGATTTAGATAACATTTTTTAGATAGCATCGTTTAAATAACATTGTTTAGATAACATTGTGTAACATTGTTTAGATAACATTGTTTCGATAACATTGTTTCGATAACATTGTTTAGATAAAATTGTTTTGATAACAGTGTTTAGATAATGTGTGTTGATAACATTGTTTATATAACATTGTTTATATAACATTGTTTTGATAACATTGTGTAACATTGTTTAGATAACATTGTTTCGATAACATTGTTTCGATAACATTGTTTAGATAAAATTGTTTTGATAACAGTGTTTAGATAATGTGTGTTGATAACATTGTTTATATAACATTGTTTTGATAACACAGTTTTGATAAAATTGTTTTGATAACACTGTTTTGATAACATTGTTTGATAACATTGTTTGAAAACATTTTTTGATAACATTGTTTTGATAACATTGTATAACATTTGAGTGGTACCTTGTGAACAGTATCTCAACACAACACATTTGTTATTCTCTACTTAGGTAGCTGTTGTGGTTTAGTTGAAGAGAAAGCAATGCAATGCTGAATGAAAGGATCATGTACGATTTAGGGATCGAATTAAGGGCAAATAAAGTGACATCAGAGTCCATTTAATAAACTAAATAATTATAGTACAGATCTTGGTTTGATAAATATATATCTCCTCTAGAAGCTAGTAATGGTAAAATCACCAACAATTCAAATAATCGAACGCTTTCAGCAGGTAATTAACATCAATTTGATTATAAGGCTCAAGCAAAACACATTTTTCTTTTTTGGCATAATATTGTTCAACCAAGATACTGAAATCTATACCAGATCTTTAAAATGTTCAGCACATAAAGATTATCTTATTGGACTCATGTCGCAGTATCAAGAATGATATAAAATGTCAGTTGATGGATGGTGCACCTGGATATTTTTGATATCAGACATGTTATGGTCGAGGCGTGTCCAAAATTAATATCACTGACGTCACACAAAATGACATGTCGGACACATCTATAACCGATATAAGACAAACAGACGGAATAAAAAGACGTTTTAGTTATTTAATCAACTTACTAGGCTGGTGCAGCGTCAATTTAAATCCGAACTCTTTAAATTCAATGGCGTTCTAACAAATGTAGGGAGTGATAGGTGAGTTTTTCTCCGAACTGATTTATGATGCAAGATGTTACAAATATTGATTGTGTTAAGCCCGTCAATCATTAGCACCATTCAGCTTGAAGAACCCGTGGGCAATCAGCCCTAACAGTTTGAACAATTCATGATCTGCAATATCTCTAATAGCAATTTAATTATGTCCCCGTAAGCTTCCAAACAATACAGTATGTCGTAAAAGAGGATATGATGCCGATCACTTCCACGCGGATGATCAACACTCTCAGTTTTAATTTTTACCGATCTTTCCAACGTTCAAATATAGAATTTCTCACGTTTCCTGTGATAAGGGTAATGAGAATGGTCCTGTTCAAAAAGTGATGTCTATTTTATACTCCTATCAATATGTGGTATGGATATATTGTACATACATTTATGACAGGTGATATCGGTAGACAATGAAGCCACTATAGATAGTGTTTTAGTGTGATATCTTCATTACAGAAACACTTTCCGTCTCACATAGATCTTATATCATTTTATTACTGGAACAATTTAGAATGGTTTAGTGGTGTCAGGATTACCGAGGCACGGGTGCAATTGTGAAAAGAACAAAAGGACAGAATTGGAGAAATTTGGAATTTGGTGAATAAAAAAATATGATTTGGATGAACGTTTTAAACTAAAACGTTCGCATTGATCGTACATATTTTGAGTCATTGTGTCACTGCCTATACGCATTCTCCGAATCTACCATAATCAGTAGGACGTCCCTTGTCCCAAATCAACATCACCGGTACATTATTTGTAGTACTTCCTCTGTCCCAAATCAACACCCCCTTAGTACTTCCTATGTCCCAAATCAACATCACCGGTAGTACTTCCTCTGTCCCAAATCAACATCACCGGTAGTAATTCCTCTGTCCCAAATCAACACCCCCTTAGTACTTCCTATGTCCCAAATCAACATCACCGGTAGTACTTCCTCTGTCACAAATCAACATCACCGGTAGTAATTCCTCTGTCCCAAATCAACACCCCCTTAGTACTTCCTATGTCCCAAATCAACATCACCGGTAGTACTTCCTCTGTCCCAAATCAACATCACCGGTAGTACATGTACTTCCTATGTCCCAAATCAACATCACCGGTAGTACTTCCTATGTCCCAAATCAACATCACCGGTAGTACTTCCTCTGTCCCAAATCAACACCCCCTTAGTACTTCCTATGTCCCAAATCAACATCACCGTCAGTACTTCCTATGTCCCATATCAACATCACCGGTAGTACCTCCTATGTCCCAAATCAACATCACCGGTAGTACTTCCTATGTCCCAAATCAACATCACCGGTACATTGTAGTACTTCCTCTGTCCCAAATCAACATCACCGGTAGTACTTCCTCTGTTTAAAATCAACATAACCGGTACATTATTTTTAGTACTTCCTCTGTCCCAAATCAACACCCCCTTAGTACTTCCTATGTCCCAAATCAACATCACCGGTAGTACTTCCTATTTCCCAAATCAACATCACTGGTAGTACTTCCTCTGTCCAAAATCAACATCACCGGTAGTACTTCCTATGTCCAAAATCAACACCCCCTTAGTATTTCCTATGTCCCAAAATCAACATCACCGGTAGTACTTCCTCTGTCTCAAATCAACACCCCCTTAGTTCTTCCTATGTCCCAAATCAAAATCACCGGTAGTACTTCCTCTGGCACAAATCAACATCACCGGCAGTACTTCCTATGTCCCAAATCAACACCCCCTTAGTACTTCCTATGTCCCAAATTAACACCCCCTTAGTACTTCCTATGTCCCAAATTAACACCCCCTTAGTACTTCCTATGTCCCAAATTAACACCCCCTTAGTACTTCCTATGTCCCAAATTAACACCCCCTTAGTACTTCCTATGTCCCAAATCAACACCCCCTTAGTACTTCCTATGTCCCAAATCAAAATCACCGGTAGTACTTCCTCTGGCCCAAATCAACATCACCGGCAGTACTTCCTATGTCCCAAATCAACACCCCCTTAGTACTTCCTATGTCCCAAATCAAAATCACCGGTAGTACTTCCTCTGTCCCAAATCAACATCACCGGTGGTACTTCCTATGTCCCAAATCAACACCCCCTTACTATTTCCTATGTCCCAAATCAACATCCCCGGTAGTACTTCCTATGTCCAAAATCAACACCCCCTTAGTATTTCCTATGTCCCAAAATCAACATCCCCGGTAGTACTTCCTCTGTCCCAAATCAACACCCCCTCAGTACTTCCTATGTCCCAAATCAACATCACCGGTAGGACTTCCTCTGTCCCAAATCAACATCACCGGTAGTACTTCCCCTGTCCCAAATCAACACCCCCTTAGTACTTCCTATGTCCCAAATTAACACCCCCTTAGTACTTCCTATGTCCCAAATCAATACCCCCTTAGTACTTCCTAGGTCCCAAATCAACATCACCGGTAGTACTACCTCTGTCCCAAATCAACATCACCGGTAGTACTTCCTCTGGCCCAAATCAACATCACCGGTAGTACTTCCTCTGTCCCAAATCAACATCACCGGTAGTACATCCTCTGTCCCAAATCAACATCCCCTTAGTATTTCCTATGTCCCAAATCAACATCACCGGTAGTACTTCCTCTGTCCCAAATCAACATCACCGGTAGTACTTCCTCTGTCCCAAATCAACATCACCGGTAGTACTTCCTCTGTCCCAAATCAACATCACCGGTAGTACTTCCTCTGTCCCAAATCAACATCACCGGTAGTACTTCCTCTGTCCCAAATCAACATCACCGGTAGTACTTCCTCTGTCCCAAATCAACATCACCGGTAGTACTTCCTCTGTCCCAAATCAACATCACCGGTAGTACTTCCTCTGTCCCAAATCAACATCACCGGTAGTACTTCCTATGTCCCAAATCAACACCCCCTTAGTATTTCCTATGTCCCAAATCAACATCACCGGTAGTACTTCCTCTGTCCCAAATCAACACCCCCTCAGTACTTCCTATGTCCCAAATCAACATCACCGGTAGTACTTCCTCTGTCCCAAATCAACATCACCGGTAGTACTTCCTCTGTCCCAAATCAACATCACCGGTAGGACGCCCCCATGTCCAAACTCAACATCACTGGTAGGACGTCCCCTGTCAAAACTCTACAGTTAGCGTCCTCATATTTAATGTTCGTGTTCACGTTTCTATTCGCATGCATCTGCATTGCTGCTGTTCTCCAGAGGTAGGATGGAGGAGATACTACAACTATATGACGAACACTTTTGCAATACATTTAGACATATTCTACAAACTTAATTACTTTACAGTGCAGATAAATACTGAGTAGAACGATGGATATAGCGGTTTAATGTATAAATATACAAAACAATATCGTTGTATCATCAGCTAAACATATCTAATGATATACAATGTAACATGCGACATAACTTAAGTAAATTAACATTCCGTGGAGAAGAACATTTCCATGTAATACACACTCCTTCTCCCAGCCTGGTCGGTGCTCGGGCGACAGGTTTGGATGATTAACGAACCCCGTGTGTTCTGGAAGGCACGGGTTTGAGTTCCGAGGAAGGGAATAAGTTATATGGAATGCTGTTTGGCTCCTAGCACCCCTGGTATTATTATTACTTATACCCGTCTAATTAAATGATATATACATTTGTACATATGCGTATGCTTTAAGTATGTATGTAAAATAAGATAAAAATGCTTTCAGCATTTGGTGTCATTGGTACACAAATAATAATTCAAATGTCATGTGGTATCTGCCCAATAAACAATACTTCGATAACCATTGATTTCACCACGAACGAGTGGGTTAGGGCAGTACATGATGTAAAGCCCATATTTTCTCATTTCACTTATTTATACCCTGAAGTTGGGGGTCGGTAAGCAGTATATACGTCGACAGACACTCCTCGGCAGCACACATATTGTCTGTAATATTAGATAAAGATAAAATTGTCTTGGCGCTTTTCAATGTTGGCTGGACATGACGGTGGTGGTGATGGAACGGCCCTCTCCCGGGAGCTTCTTGCAGAATCTTACAAAGCTGTGTTTTCTAAGGCTTTCTTCGATATGTGATCGATTAGCGAGAAAGCGATGGTTGTTCGATATAGATATTCTGTAGTTTGATAAATAGTTCAACATTACACGTCCCTTGCCAACAGAATAAGACACGATAAATGTAGTGGCAACGAGCAGACAGGAAACCCACACAGCGTCAAACAGTCGTGCGGACCTCGCTCACCATTATCCTAAAGTGCATGCGAATGGAAGCGTGAACACAAAAGTTAAATATGAAACCCTCAGGTAAACCATGTTCGTTTAGTTGTCTTTGTGCGAAACAACACGGGACAGGTGCAATAGCTGAAATACACGCACGCTTTAATGTGTTGTAATATATCACAATTACTATAAACATAGACTTTATTGACATTCCAAAGACAATTGTGTCCGATGACAAAGTAACTTGGGTACATAAATACGGATATATATGCATGATTGATAAATGCCCGTTAGCTGGTTGGTTCGAGCTAACATTTGATGTTAAGGAGTTAAATACAATGTTATTATACACATATATATAATTAGGAGCTTACACAATGAATCTATCCACCTGCGTTGTTGTAGACCACTCCCCTAAGCTGCTCCTAAATGTCAAATGTTAGTGCGTATGTCTGATATAAGGAGACAGATTTAAAGAATGATGCCAAACAACAGAAACACAGCATCTGTTTGTCCTCACGTTGGGTCAGCCAATCTCAGTAGACGCATTGTGTGATGTATGAGAGGTAAACACACCAATGACCTCTGGACATGGTATGTCCACCTATTACCGTTATTGAATACGAATTGATAACTTAATATGTAGTTAACTGTGGCAGTATTATGTTATTAACAACACGCAGCCCCCTGTGATCCCCTCCCCTTCATGTCTTCTATCAGGGCAATATTATGTTATTAACGACACGTATCCCCGTGTGACCCTCCTCCCCTTTATGTCTTGTATCATGGCAATATTTTGTTATTGACGACGCATATCCCTCTGTCATCCCCCTCCCCTTCATGTCTTATAATAGTGGATATCATTTCTAAACAGATATCAAATTGATCAAAGTCTGCGCTCTGAAACATACATGTAATTTTTGCGTGTTTACAGAACAAAGCACGCTAAAGTATTATCGGTAAGGGTAATCGTGTATTACACAGAGAAACATAATATATGCTGTTGCGGCACTTTGTACAAACTTTCATTTTTTTTAATTTTTATGTAAATTTGAAGGATAATCACACAACTTTCCTCACTTTATGCAAAAACATCCGTTAAATAGACGTTATCACGCTTTTGCCTTAACATCGCTGTCAAGGAAATAAGCACTCATTCAACTGTACTTTGGTCCCAGCACTGAAACATCCCTGCAGATTAATTCCCTAGGTACATGTCGTTTCCGGGGTGCAGTTTATTTCCCTCGGCAATATCCATATCTTTCTAACGGGATTGCACGTTATCGTTATTGTCACTTTGTTCGGGGCATATCTTATACTGTCAAATATACTTCCCAGGAGGACGAACCAGCAGTATCGTGCAGTGTTATTCATGTTGACACTATAGTGTCTATTACTGAATGGTACAGGTACATATGCGGGTGGAGTTCGCAGTCCCAGAGGTTCGTAACAACCTTGATGGCCACAGTGATCTCCTTTCAGTAGTGACACAGCTCATAATATACGTACGTTACTCATTAATAGTTTGAAATCAAGTGATGCTCTAGATTTTTAAGTTCACGTAATTAAGGGGTTATGCACCTCCCTTTCTGTTTGGACAGTAGTTTAGAACTTGAAACCTATTTGTATTTACATTTGTTTGCCCCTAGACTCACTGATGAGTCCTAGATAGACGGAACAGCTGTATGATGCAGTGTCATTCATATTACCAAATTCTATAGGTACAATCCCCTGTGTGTGTGTCTTAGGCTCATCTTTGCTACACTTATACATTGAGGAGTATCTAGGATGGTGGGTTGTCGCGCTATATAAATAGGATGATAAAAAAATTAGGGAAAATAAATATCGAACCCAGAGGTACGTGTTCCATCACATTATACAAAACATAGGTGGAGTTTTCTCTTGATATTTCGCTTTGTTGCACATCAAGATCCTCTGTGTGCTTCTATCCGGACCAGTAAAAGAGGAAAAAAATAATTGATGTATTTAGATTTTATTTACGTATTTAATATTCAGTTGGATATAATACCAAGCACTGGTAGCATCGCTGTATTGGAGTATCAACCTGCAGTTGCTTAAGATACTACATCGATTGTTTCATTCAACAGTATAATGCAAGATTAATTGCAACGGTTTTTGGGAAAATATGCCAATTTTATCATTATTAATTGAAATAGACTTTGCATCGGGGAGAATGATTCGGAAAGGCTATAATAAAATAAAAAAATAAATCAGTATTGATATTTTACACAGGCTTATTTGAGATTCAGTTCTGCATTATCAGACTCTATTGGATTTCAAGTCATGAGGACGACCATAATACATCTTCAGCATAGGATGACGATTTTTAGGGGACACTTTCATCATGTCAATTAAATGTAAACATTAACTATCTAACGATCTTCCTATCTCGTGGTATATGCGAGTTTATCGGCCTGCGTTACACATCTTTCTTCTTCAATCTTTCTTCTTCACCTTCGAATCTCGTGTATCTCGGGACTAATTCAAAAATATAAGGCGGTGTGACCTAGGTGGTCCACAATATAAATGTGGCTGTTCCTTTGGGGGATCATTTGTCACGTGATCAGATTAATAGGCATGATATATGTTTGCCGTCACGACGTTACTGTACACCATGCCGACAGTATAATTACCACAGTGTAGCACGACGTTACTGTACACCATGCCGACAGTATAATTACCACAGTGTAGCACGATGTTACTGTACACCATGCCGACAGTATAATTACCACAGTGTAGCACGACGTTACTGTACACCATGCCGACAGTATAATTACCACAGTGTAGCACGATGCTACTGTACACCATGCCGACAGTATAATTACCACAGTGTAGTGAATGCATGTATTATAGTGTCTAATGAAAAACACATTGTTAGGGTATATTTTCCCCACACGAGATATGGATCGGAAGCCTAAAGAGTACGTCGACAAGATATACGTTCTGTGTGGGTCTTTTTTTTTCTATACAAAGATCAATCATTATCCTGGCAGCCTTTCCTTAGTGGTCCTTGCCTACAGACTATCAAAACTAAAGAGGTGCTCGTCTCAAACGGTGCCTGGATCGTCACCGCTTGTGTGCTTTGACGACATCATTTATCTGTTCCGGTCCGTTGCATACATACGTGCACGTTTCGTTGCTAATTGATCACGTGATTGTTGACTCTTAAAAGCTTGGCCTTTTTCGAACGGTCATGGTGGCGGTCAGATGTTCTTAGACATTTCTAATTACTGACATATCTTCTGTGATATCTCTTCCCTACCATAACCTAAGCTCACAGTTCTCTGTGAATGTAAAAAAAAAAAAAAATGGATTTTGGGGGCGTTTCGCCAGATACTGCACTCCATAACAAGAACGCTCGTTGTTTCATTTTGGAATCTAAGTTAAACTATTTCCACAAAGCGTCCTCCTTGTTCAATGTAAAAAGACTATTTTGCAGACGTCTTCGTCAGAGGTATACATGACGTTTCTTTAAATTTCCCTTCATAAGCGAAAGCTCCTGAAACTCTTACTGGAAGGGAGAACTCGAAGTTCTACACCATCGGTTGTGGAGGTTAGTGTGTATTTGTCACGACTAAGGTCGACGTCGATGTCCTGATCCCACTCGCTTAAACAATGAAGTAAAGCGTAGATTTCTGTGTATTGTATTTGACTGTAGTAAGCTCCCTATGAACAGTTTTTGTCATTTCAGAACGTGCCTCCATATGTATAAGGAATGAGAACATGAGCGTATGTGAACTATAGGCGAGGTATATTGGTGTATATTCCTCCCTGCGATAGCGCAGATCTGATGACGAATTTACTGTGGTAACTCAATGAAATATCATGCCAAGGACACCCAGCACAGCATTCCGCCTGGTCACATTATACCGATAACGGGTAAACCAGTTGTTGCCATTACCCTTAATGCTGAATGTTAAGCAGGCAATAACAACTACTATTTTTACGAACTTTGGAATATCCCAGCCTTGGGAAAAAATCCATTGTCCGCCCCACTTCGGCAAACTTTCAACACCATGGCCACCTACAATCAATACGTAAATGGTAATCAGGTGACATTGAACTAACTGAATGTACAAGTGTTAACATGTTGGAAAGTCTAAACCAAGTCGCCCTGACGTCGAAGAAGTTATCCACAAATTATGAGGTCAATTTTGTGTTCTGTTGAATTGTAGTTTATTCGGTCCAATTGTCTATCCATTAACAGGAGACAACCTTATCTTTCCAAGCTCTCCCTAGAAACAGGCTCGATTATAAACTGGCGTCACATGGAACCGGGGATCACTTGGGTGAGAAGATTAATTTTCCTCCAAGGACCGATCCATTAATATTTTAAGGAATGCATTTTGTTGTTGTTGTTGTTGTTGTTACAAGTTACATCGGAAATACCTAGTTAAATGTTCCTCTTTGTTAAAGAATCAGATATCCGATAAGGAACCCGAGATGTGTTCTTGGTTCCCCTCATTTTGTGATTGGTCCTGTTCCATATTTGTTTGCACACCGACAGACACCTTACATGAAGTAATACATTTGAAGTATTTGAATGGGGTAGGTGCACGGACATGAGCAATCTTAAGACGGTTTACATGCACAGAACGTTTAAGCTGTTTATTTGTAGAAGGATCCTATAATTCCATCATATGGTCAGAGACCGCCTGTAGTATCACATATGGTCCTGGAAGATAGTCTGAAGTCTGAAGCTTCTGACCAAGACCCACCGGTTCATGTCGCAAATATACATAATCTCCAACCTGAAAATGTCTGCCTCGTGGTTTCTTGTTTGCATCCTCAATCATTTTAGATTGAGAATTAAGTATATGTTCTCTCATATCTGCACGGATGACCTCAAGTCGATGATTGATCTGTGTGACATAAGCATGAATGTCCTTTGGTACACATTTCAAGGTTGGCAGAAGAGATAAGAGTGGGAAAGATGGCCAATCACCAAAGATCGCTTCGAAGGCGAATATACAGCAGTGCTGTTCACCGAGGCGTTCATCGCGAAAATAACTGCTGGTAGAACCTCCTCCCAGTTAGATCTCTTCTTATTCATGTAGGGTGTTAGTTTGGTAGCTAAGACACGAGGAGTCCGTTCGCATGCTCCCAGGCAGTGGTGCGAATAGCTAGGAGTAAAGTTCTGCTGCACGTTGAGAAAACGATACGTTTGTTTAGTAGCCTTTGCAATGAACTCTGATCCTTGATCAGAAACTAATCCAGTCGGAATATGGCTTCTCCAACGGAAAGTGCATCACTACTAGCGATAGGCACGGCAAAGATATACTTAGAAAAAAGATGCACAGCCGTAAATATGTATGATTTCCCAGAAGCAGTCTGGGCATGAACAAACATAGTCGGACACAATAGAAGACAAACGTGGGAATGCGATCTAATGTCTCTTGTATACCACAATGTCCACTAATAGGAGAGTCATGATAAAGGTGCAATATTAAAGGCACAAGAGCAGTGGGCAAGGCCAGCTGGTAATGGTTTAAAGTCAGTAACCGCTTAGATTGGGCAACAGGACAGTGGAAGAGAAGTTCATTAATCAAACCGTATTCCGCGCTTTCCAGTATGACTTTCCTACCTGCTTTCTGTGTAGTAGGCAGTTCCTCCTTTCTCAAATAGTCAATGATGGGTTTACATTTATCATCTTTGTTTTGCAGTTCAATGACACTCTCTACAGTTAGACCCGATCCTTTGGATAAGTCATTTTGTGAATCCAAATCGTCTTCCTCCATTGCAGTAGAGGTTGCCAAATCAACCTTTGCAAGGATATGTTGATAGTGTAATGGTTGTAAGATGTTATCGGACAGGGTGCCATCAGAAGGTATCGGAGAGTCCATCAGGGAAACAATACTCTCAGCCTCGTTGAGGGACTTAGAATCAATGTCAGTGTCCTGTATGCAAGGGTTCACTCTACGTTCCGAATCTATATCAGTAGACTCGAAAAGAGCTGTACTATTATCAATATCGGTAGAAACAAGATATGCCTCCTCCACGGGAGAGGGTGTAACATCTAATACAAACAGATTCGCATTACTACCCAGTGTCTGTTGCGTAGTACTTTCCACAATCCTGTCGGGTGTCTCCTGTGTGGGGTTTTCTTTCACATCCCTTCCCATTATGACAGAAGGATCCACAAAATCAGCACTGTTTGGGAGGGTGATACCAACAGCGCGAGTGTCTGGAACAAAAAGGGAAATTAAAATCCTCCTCTGCCGGGCTAGAATCCATGACTCCAGTATCCGGGTTCGGGTGACATCGCGATAACGCGTCAGGCACTCTCATCTGGCGAGCTGGTTTGTATACTATGCTGATGTCAAATTGTTGCAAGATGGCAAGCCATCGTTCGTAGATTGCCCCGCGGAGTTGCTTCTGAAATAAGGGTTGCAACGCCTGATGGTCACACTCGACTACAAAGTGTCTACCGCGTAGATAATGTGCACAATCAAGAACGCTATACACCATGTCCAGTAATTCTAATTTCCATATGTCTGTTGATAAGAATTTAAGCCTTTGTAGCCAGACCTGACCACGCGATGCACATCATCGGGATGAATGTGATACAGCATGTAGCCAATGCCATGACTAGATGTGTCAACCGCTAAACGAAATTCCAGATGATAGAGAGGAAATGCCAACGCTTCGGACTCGGAAAGCGCAGTTTTAAGTTTCTGAAACGCACTATCATGTTCAGAAGTCCAGCAAAATCGAACACCTTTCTTCAACAGTTGGGTAAGTGGAAATGATGTTTCACTAAATCTGGGGATGAATTTACGAAACAAGTTTAAGAGGCCCATAGCACGACGTAACTCCTTCTGACTGGTAGGAGCAGGGTATTTCTGAACAGCAATAACACGATCAGCAGGCGGTCGGATACCCTCGCGAGAAATCTCGTGACCGAGAAAGGTGCATTTGGACTGTGCGAATGAACACTTCTTCGGGCCTAGTTTCAGACCAGCTCCTCGAAGACGACTAAACACTTCCTCAATATCCGTCATATGATGGTCAAAAGTGCGCGAGCAAATGAGAATGTCATCCAAATAACACAAGACAGATTTGAAAATTAAACCGTGCAGTACTTTTTTTCTTAAATAATTGGAAGCTATTCGGAGATGTGCTCAAACCCATAGGTAGTCGCAAAAACTTGTAGCTGCAAAAGCAAGTATTGAATGCAGTGTACTTTGTCGAGTCCTTGTCTATCCCCATAGATGTTATAAAGTGTGGGTTGCTACCATCAAATGACTCTGTTAGCTCCTGAAGATTTGGAATTGTATACCGGAATGGCTCCGTCTGAGAGTTGAAGTAACGAAAGTCCCAAAAAAGCGGTATGATGACAAAGGGCAAGATGATGCAACTCCGTTTCCAGTAGCTTTGCGTTTAGAAACGAGCACGATAGGGCTAGATATCGGTACATCGGCATTTTCATCAACTGGTGCGTTAATGCCCTGATTGAGAAGATTAGTCAACTGTGCACGCAGAACTTCCCGTTTGTCTGGAGATAATCTGTAGGGTTTATGATGTTTTGAGGCTGCACAAGCTTTCAAATGGATGCAGTGTTCCACCACAGTGGTAAACCCTTATGAAGGATTTTCATCAGTCACACATACATCCTAATTCCTATACACACATTGTTTTAGAGTATTTATTTGGTCTTTGGATAAATTGTCGTTGATCATTTCAAAGTATGAGATAAACCTGGCAAATTTCTCTGCCTCATCAGGGTCAACATTAATATTGCTATTTACAACAGAATCAAAGGGATCAACACATTTTGTGTTCACAATGGGGTCAACATTTCTATTTATAATAGATTCAGAAATAATCTGGGGTTCAATATTTCTGCTGACATCTTTCACATTTGAATCAACATTCTTGGCATTGACTGACTCCAAGTAAACAGTATTGACAGCGTTTTGAAAAGTACCTGTAGCAACATGAGAGTCAACATTTTGAAAATCAGTTTTGGCAACACGAGAGTCAACATTACATGTCATATCATAGTTAACATCTTTGGCAACATTTTGAAAATCATTTTTGGCAACATTAGAGTCAACATTGTGTGAGACATCTTTGTAATGATCAATACCAACCTTTTTGGTAACAAGAAAATCAACATTTTGAGAAAGACTTGAATATACATTTGTGGCAACATCGCCATACTGGGCAACATGTTTGTCCACATTTCTATATACATCATAATTAGCATTCTTAATAAACACATTGTTGCATGATGACACACTAGTGGAAGGCTGTAGAATAATTTGAGGTATAACATGGTATGAGCTATGCATGGCAACAAAATCAGCTAACACAGTATTGCGAGGAACAACAATACATGAATTACTTGGGTTTAAAATCTTAATGGGAACTTTGCGGGATGGATAAATGGTGTTAACAGATCTTGCTACCAGTAGACCAGCTCTCTGGGACTTCTTGTTTGTAGAACAAACACCTTGTAAATCTATCATACAGCCTTTGGGAAGTTTACACATCACTATACACTCAGAATTGGGCTTAATTTCAAGTAGAGTTTTACACCTAACTTTCAATTTCTTAGAACCAACAGTAAGACAATTTTGTGTTTCTGCATAAAAGTTGTGCCTAAAGTAAGAGGGTGAGAGGTGTGAGGCAGAATATAAACATTCAATGTACATTTGATATAAGTAGTCTTGACCTTCACACTAGCAGAACCTTTGACCTGTACTTTTGCAGCATCTGCTAATCCTATTGAAATAGCATTACAAGAATTTATAACACTCTTCTCAGTATGGGGCAATTGTTCATACAAATATTCTGACATGACATTACTACTACTGCCTCTGTCTAATAATGCTGGAATATTTTGAGTCCTAACCTTTACAGGAAGATACATGAATTGCCCTTGGGCAGAATCGTCTGTTGTAAAGTTATCACCTTCAGAACTGTCCATTGAAGAACTTGTGTTGACCATTTCTGTGTCAGAACTGTGGTGCTGCGCGAAATCTGCATCATGATAGTCTCTGTGTCTTTCGCGAACAGGTTCAGCACTGCGACGTCGCGAGCGATTTACCATAGTCTTCCCGAGGGGACGCGACCGACAACCCTCGGGGTTAATAAGTTTCCCGAATCCAGATCAACATGCATGCTGGACACATTTGGAGGTTGCCGAGTTGGCTGAAAGTTCTTGAGGCATGATGTGGCAATATGTCCATACTGTCCACACAATTGACAGCAGGTCTGTGGGTGAGAGGCATTCTGCCCTATCCACACTTGTAACATACTGTATTATCTTGTCCATGATGATGGTCCTTGTTGCCTTTTGTATGAAGCAAAGTTTCCACAAGATCGGTCAACTTGTCCACCTTAGCAGAAAGTGCATCCCTCTGAGGGTGTGACTGGGCATGCTCAGTGTCCGGCTTGAGCTGGGCTACTGAGGGTGTGTTTGTCCTATATCCGTATACCTCCCCCATTTTCGCTGATGATAGAGCTGTTAATCTGTCGCCAGGGTTGCCAGCTCTAACAAAGAACGCAAGCTTATCTGGTAAAGATGATATGAATTTCGACAATATTTCAATGTCACTCTTCCCAATACGTCTTTCTTTCTCCACAAGTCGTACATGAAAATCCTCTAGCGGCTCGTGAGGGCTCAGATTCACAGCCAGGAAGTTATTTGTCTCCAATAACAGAGATGGTCTGGATGCGGAAAAACCCAAATACTTTTCTTCAAAACAATGTTGTACCACTGACCACGTTTTTATACTCAAGTCATTGGTTGTAAACCAGGTCCGTGCCGGACCATGCAGGAGAAGGCAGAACAGAGGCACTCTCTTGTCATCTTTAGGGTCGTCTAAAGAATACAGACTAACAAATGACTGGAATTCCGTTAGGAAATCTTCCGCATTTTCATGCGACAAGCCAGTAAACTTACATCCATTCCGAGTATGATATTGTCAGTTGAATGTTTCCATATAATTCGAAGTAGGTAAACACTGTTGTTGTTTAAAAGCATATGTTTGTATTCCTTTGTTACGTGTATGTGAGGGAAGGTCAAAACCACAATCATTTTCTTGCAAAGCGTTCTCACTCAAAAAATCGTCAGCCAATATACCTGAGTAACAGTTGTTTGTTTCCGTATCGATGTCACATCCATCCTCCTTTTCTGATATATCTTTGAACCGAAAACTTTCACTCAAAAAGTCATCCATGAGTTAAGATATAACAATTATGTATGTGCAGATTCCCATAGCACGTGGTGGGCAATTCTGGCACTCATGTTCACTCGTGTCCGAAAGTTCGGGAGAGTCATTCATAAAATATCAATAATATGCAGGCTAATCATACCAATACAGCTGAGGATTCTCCACCATGTTGGGTCAACGTTAATATGTTTGGGGAACTCGTTGGCTGTGATGGTGGGGCGTTGATCCGTACGGTAATATTGATAGATTACGCTAGCCAGAACATGTGTTTCCCTCCACTTTATTTACCGGAAACAACAATATCGCAACGAATAAAATTGACAAAAGAAGCCGGTCTCCGGACAGGAGATCCGGAATTAAAACCAAAGCCGGATTCCGTCCCAGTATTCCGGAATTACGTAAGTGATAAATTAGAGCTACCTGACCAGTATGCCTATGTGTACACAACAGTCATTTCTCATTTGTGCTATTTATTTTATGTCACGGGCGCTTTGTTTGTTTCGGTTGAAATAATTGTATGTACACCTGTATGGTAGAATCTAATGGAAACGTAATTGATCGTTAACGTAGTAGAACTTTCGAATAACTACAAATGTACTTGTACATGTAACTTTAACATCTTCAGCTTAATAACAGTATTTAAATGCGTTAGGTCAATCCTGAGCATATGAACTCTGCGTATTAACAAAGGTTCATTGTATCACAAGGTACACTTAAACAATATCTTAATCAAAACGCGAACAATTGATAGTTCTCGGGTAACATCAGTCAGTGTCTTGTGTAGCAACCTTGATGTTTCTGATGCAGCGAACTTTGTAATTAATTGCAGCATTATCTACATGTCGCATTAACAGTACATGTATTAACAAAGGCATAAGACAACAGGCTAAGTCTATAAAAGTCTTTTCCTTTAGAACTGGTATCCAAATATTTTGATTTCATCAATAAATTGAAGTAAATGACGGTAGATAGGACAATAATGGAAAAATAATTTATTAACTTCAATGAAAGATCAAACACTTACTCACTCTCATACTACCATTTGTAATTAATATATTTTATATCGTTAGAACTTGCATGTATAAAGATATTACTTATATATAGAGAACAGTTTGGTATTCTTTAAGTAAGAACTAGTACGATTAAGTAAATATCGTTTAGTTTCGCTTGACATATCAACGACAACATATAATAATAGATGACAATGTACAAGTTCTAATAAATTATACATAGAGATTATGTGATGTCTAAAATTCCTATAAAGAGGACAGCTGAAGAAAAAAAGGGTATAGTATTTTCTATAATTGCACCACATGAACAGGAACCATCATCAACTAAATGATCCGTAAGTTTATCATAATTTAAATCACTGGCATTGTTTCTTAATTGACATGAAATATTATTAAAATTTCTAGGACTTCAAATAATGAACATTTCAGAAAATATTGTTGGAAAATCTGTTTTAAGCTTAGAATTAAAGATAGAAATTGAAATAGAAGTTCGTATAGAGTCATCAAGTGAGTTCCAGTTATTCAAAGTAGAGGGAAATAAGCTGTATTATAATTATTAGTTTTAGCAGGAGGTAAATTAAAGAATGTTTCACTCCTAAATGCATAATTATTGTTTGAGTAAAAGAAAAATGAAGACAACAAATTCATAGGGATGTAATTCTCCGTTGACTGCAAAAAATGTTCAAAAAACATCGAAACATTGGTGACCTTTGACCTGATGGGATGGATCTTAATTTGACATTTTTTCTTATAACATGTAATGAGAAATAAAATTTCCCAGAACGATATCTTCAAATGATAATACTACATGAAAATGCTGTATGGTGAACGGTTTCTGAGGTCTGGCTGTTTCAAGATTTTGACATATGACATATCACGTAATGGCGACCACATTGGAATTTTGACGTACTTGAAGATGATGCAATTACACCTTCTATCTTGACTTATAATATACTTGAATGAATATGATCGTACCTGCCAGCCACCAATCAAAAGATCTAGTGACCTTTGGTGAAAAGCCCTAATCAAACAGTTTCTATTTGTAACTAGTTATAAATCGGCATGCAAGTTAAGAGATAAACGTAACTTGTGTTTGGAGTTTAATTTTTGCCTGAAAGGTTGTGGGTTCGATTCCTGTACTGGATTCACATATAACTGTGCGCCTTGTAGACAGGGAAAGAATTACAAAACACATATGCGTTTACTTTACGGAACTAGGGTTTGGTTCCCAGTTCCGTTTTTCCTAAACGGAACTAGGAACTAACTTCAGGCTCCCAAAATAAGTTACATGTAAATAAGATAGATGTATAAGATAAAGATGATAACATACAGTTTGAAAGTCTTCTCTCCCTTGTCACTATTTCGTCGCCATTCTAATACAATATAAAGTCATTCCAAATTATGAAAACATTGCACAACTGTATCTATCCGCATGAGTGCATCCGGTATGATGGACTCACACCCAACGTGTCTACGCTATCCTTCCCATTACGACGGCTGATCCCGTCTAGCCCGCATTTTTGAGTGATGTCTTCTCATTACGGGAACAGACACTTAAGCTGATCATAACGGCGTGTCTACGATATTGAAAGTGTTTCGCTAACAAAATAAAATGATGACTATGTTTAAAAGCCGGCAACTCAGACGAATATATTGGACACAGATTAATTGTGTTTGAGGATACAGAGTATTTTATTATAATACCGAATTGTTGGAGCTGTCATACTTATTAACGTTTTTGGTAATTAAAAGTAGGTGGATGGTGTAACACTAATAATCGTGTATGACCTTCATCTCTAAAGGCAAATAATAATCATACGACTACGACACTGGTGTCGATACTGTATATAACAAAGTTTACATTATAAATAACTTAAACTTCGCTTACAAAGAATACCTAATTAAAAGAAACAAAAATATTTCAGATTTGTTTTTTTTTTAAATTCTGAGTTGCATGCCACAAGAAAATAGAAAAATTAAGTCTGAAACCGGAATTAAGCAAATATTGGTCGATAAGTTTGAGACCTTCAGTATAGGAAGACTTTTTGTTGTGTCCTCCAGATATGTAATTTAGCTGCAGTGATTCTCGAAAAAGTCGGGTCCATGAAGCAAGACATTGAAACACAACGCCGGGAGGTGTCACCACGTGCCTAATCATGGCGGCTATAGTCAGAGTCTTGGGAATGATTGATACAGAGGCACTTGGTGTGAGATTTATGACTCAAGGTCATCCAAGTCATCCGTCAATGGCCTTATCTGGAAGCAAATAAATGGCTGTACAAATAGTCCTCGAAACGGTGCATTGCTGGGATCTTTTCAACCAATAACCGAATGGCAGAATTAATCATTACTGAAGGGAGATAAGTACTGATAAGTAAATATTACAAAATCTGATTGTTTCTCTTCTGAAAAGAGATAAAACGATGAAATAGGATCGGTACGGATATAACATGTACATCGGCTGGTGACCCGATGTTTTAGGCTGCTCGCCGAGAATTTTGTGTTGTACTTTATTAATTAATATGTAACTCAATATGGGAATAAATCGTGTATGGCACTTGACGTTATTTCGATGATGCTTTTTAATTATTTGATTCATCGCCACAAAAAAAACCCATCTACATATGACTTGTGAGAGTGTATAGGCAGAAACTCTAAATTTTATGTCAGTTTCATTTATCGAACCGGATTATTCATGATGGGTAACATAAAGTGCTCATGCTTTCGAGCCAATTGCTGATATTCACGGCAACCCGTCAAGTACGAGTTGATACAAAAATAATGTGTAGAATAACCATAGGAACATGTATTTTTGTCCACCGGGAACACAGCTGGGTTAAACAATATCCACGCATCGTCAAGTCGTGCACTTACATCAGAAATCAATTTGTCAAACTTTATAGCTTTCGCCTCAAACCTGTTACTTTATGGGAAAGAAAAGCTTCCATTTTCAATGACGTATTTGGTTCATTAATCGTTATCAATGTTTCGTTAGATAACCATTTCCGGAACCCAAAGATGTTGTATTGTTGTTGTTTAGGATTATTTTCAGTAAGTTACATGACTGGTTGTCAGAAAACACATTCTCTAAACAATTCGAAACGTAGTCGAACACAAAATACACTTATCCGATAACAAAAACAATTGGAATCTAATATTAAACATATATCAAAGGAAAGGCTATTTCAGTGACAGGGAAGATTTCCCAGCAAAGTCTGAGGTCCAGACAGCAACATACTAGAGGGAAACAAATCATTCGAATATTGAAATGTCACACTTTTGCATTCTTTCCAGTGTTCATACGACAACCTTCCATGCTGTTGTACAAACATCAAACATACAAACGATACAATTGCCCTACAACACGTACCATACAGTTGTACTAGCTTCATAGCGAAACATATCGCCAAACGTCCTTACAACACGTACCATACAGTTGTACTAGATTCAAAGCGAAACATATCGCCAATCGTCCTTACAACTCGTACCATACAGTTGTACTACCTTCATAGCGAAACATATCTCCCAACGTCCTTACAACACGTACCATACAGTTGTACTAGATTCAAAGCGAAACATATCGCCAATCGTCCTTACAACTCGTACCATACAGTTGTACTACCTTCATAGCGAAACATATCTCCCAACGTCCTTACAACACGTACCATACAGTTGTACTAGTTTCATAGCGAGGAAAACTAACGATACCCCCGTTAAATATGGCGCCATCCAAACCCTCTCCTTCAAAACCTAACAACATACCGTCAAAGGTGAAACCTTTCAAACCCCTTCTCTAAAAATTAACGATACTCCGTCAAAGGTGACGCAATTCAAACCCCCTTCTCTAAACACTAACGACACCTAGTCAAATTTGACTAAATTCAAACTCCATCCTCCAAAACTAACGACGCCTAGTCAAAAGTGACGCCATTCAAATCCCCTTCTCCAAAACTAACGATATCCCGTCAAAGGTGACGCCATTCGAACCCCCTCAAACCAGGAAGTAACGCTACGCCTACTGCTTAATCGATATTAAATCGTTTTAAGGCGACGTCAACGGTATGGCATCTGCCAAACTATTATCACACTACAAAAGAGAGGTTAGTCATAATGCGGTCTTGCATGCATCTCCGACACTAAGTGTGGGACATTAGTACCTGTAATATACAATGTACGTGTGAAACTAACACTTGTAGATCATAATGGCACAAGAAATGCAGCATTATTTACAAGGATAACTTCAGGGAGAGTTAATTATATGTGAAAAAGGAGTAAAAAGGAGCGAAAACCTGCATCACAACTTTAGGTCGTAAACAAGGATACCGACGTGCTTTTGACACAGACTTCGCGCTACAGAAGGTATTATGTGACTTTTTGGTATCAAAAGTTGATACTTGTAAAAACATTACAAGGTACACCGTGCTCTATGGTATATGTATCTACCTACCGACGGGGTTGTTTGTTTCGTGAAGTCATAAGCTACAATGAAACAGTCTGTTTTGAATGGGACAAAAACACTCGTTCTATGTAGCGATGTGAAAAATGTGTCATAAAAAGTGTTAAGTTTTATAACGTATCGCAATATGCATATTATGCCTTCCATTTTACGAGCAACGTTGAAACCTTCAAAACACAAAACAATTCCTAAAAATGAGGATTCTGCCCCTGTCATACTAGAGGTTTGAACAAGGATACAAAGATACATAGTTTTGTTCTTAAAAGGCATTTATAGGACGAAACCTTTCAAGATCAGTTTTCTTATTAAGTTCAGTGGCATGTTAAGCTGTGTCTAACATAACTTCTATTTGTTTGCGTCTATGTTTGAATATAAGTTTGATGATCTTTTTCGTCTTGTAAAAGCCTTTTGAAGAACAATGTTGAGTGTGTTCTAGTGAACGAGTTTAGTACTTCTATTTTTAGCTAATGCTGATTTAAGATATCTCCATCATTCTATATTAGTTGCTTTGACCATCCGTTAGTTACATACCGAGTGTATTTAAGTACTGACCATGTTAAGTAGTCACTGAAACGCACTAGTGATCAATGGATATATGTCCTGGCCTCACTCCATATCTGATGATCCTCTCGTCAAATCTATAACTTACACCAACACATATACAGTGTTTATACCTCGACAATACGACATTAGGGCTAAGTATTCCCAATAAAGTCCTCCATAAAAAGATAATACTCTCGTTATAATAAACAGGCACATTTAGGTTACGGGGAGGGCGACATCGCCCGCAATGAAGGAGATATTTGTTTGGGTGCTGCTGTTCATTTATTCATGACCCTCGTTATGTACACTGGCTCCTGTTGTCACAAGCAAGCTTATTTTCAAATAAAATAGTCTGCAGATTAGACTTGGATAGATGTATCTGTCACAAGAAGTCAGTTACACGCCAACAGAGAATTGTGCTTAGATAAAATATATGTTGTAACGGATTACTGAATCATACTGCTAAATTTTCAGATAAGCATCCGAAGGCAAAATGGCTGATTCTGATATTCATCAATCATCTCCAGAATTATTCGATCGTTCATAAAGCAGGGATATATTTCCTTTCCATATAAACAGACGGCACTGTGCTTTAACAATCAAATGCCCGAGACGCACTATTGTTCCGTTAGACCTTACAAACTAACTGCCAATGTGATGTGCAGTATGCCTAATGTAAAACAAACCCTCTCTGCTGTCAGCTATGGGGAATCATCAAACAACATGTCTTTCTGTGTTTTCACTGACCGCTGTCATCAGACAACATGTCTTTCTGTGTTGACACTGACCGCTGTCATCAGACAACATGTCTTTCTGTGTTGACTTGACCGCTGTCATCAGACATCATGTCTTTCTGTGTTGTCACTGACCGCTGTCATCAGACAACGTGTCTTTTTGTGGTGACACTGACCACTGTCATCAGAAAACATTTCTTTCTTTGTTGACACTGACCGCTGTCATCAGAAAACATGTCTTTCTGTGTTGTCACTGACAGCTGTCATCAGACATCATGTATTTCTGTGTTGACACTGACCGCTGTCATCAGATAACATGTCTTTCTGTGATGACACTGACCGCTGTCATCAGACAACATTTTTTGCTGTAGTGACACTGACCGTTGTCATCAGACATCATATTTTAATGTTGTGACACTGACCGCTGTCATCAGACAACATGTCTTTCTGTGGTGACACTGACCGCTGTCCTCAGACAACATGTCCTTCTGTGTTGACTTGACCGCTGTCATCAGACATCATATCTTAATGTTGTGACCCTGAGAGCTGTCATAAGACAACATGTCTTTCTGTGTTGTCACTGACAGCTGTCATCAGACATCATGTATTTCTGTGTTGACACTGACCGCTGTCATCAGACAACATGTCTTTCTGTGGTGACACTGACCGCTGTCCTCAGACAACATGTCTTTCTGTGGTGACACTGACTGTTGTTATCAGACAGCATGTCTTTATGTGGTGATACTGATTGCTGTCCTCAGACTTCATGTTTTTCTGTTGTGACACTGACCGCTGCCATCAGACAACATGTCTTTCTGTTGGGACATTGACCGCTGCCATCAGACAACAAGTCTTTCTGTTGGGACACTGACCGCTGCCATCAGACAACATGTCTTTTTTGTTGGGACACTGACCGCTGACAATGCATGTATATCTAGAGTCATTAGCGAGTTGGCAAAGACTTACTTTAGGAACCCATTTCACATGTTTGAACATAGGCTTTGCTGTTAATACTGTAGCTGTCGCCCATACTTTTGGAAGCGCTTAAGAACTGTCCGGAGATGTTGGAACATCGACCGATTTTAAAATCCAGTCGGTAACGGCCTGTACGCTGTAACAAACTTTCCAGGCATACAACCTGGCTAGTCACGCCTTCTTTTGTAGCATCAAGTTTCAAAAACACAATCGTACATATATACATATTCATTTGTCCTGGTACCTGTGTATGTAGACCTACACATTATTTGTTTAGTTTCATAATCATACGTTTACATATAAATGGTTTGTTTAGAATGTTAATCATACGTGTACATACAAACAGTTAGTTTAGAATGTTAGAATGTGAGTTCCGAGTGACTGAAACAGACGATAACAATGACACAACAATCTTATCATCTTTCCTGTTGTGTTATTGATTTATATCGAAATAATAACATATGTGTTGTCCTTTTGGTAGGGAAACACGATTTAATGTTTCTCCTCAATTAATCATGATTAACCAGGCGATACTCTTACTCGCGCTGACTAATACACACATTTTTTCTCTCACTTTTGTGATGACCAGTACACACACTAATTCTCACATTCGAGATGACCAATACACACACTAATTACACATTCGTGAAGACCAATACACGCTATTCTCATATTCGTGGAGACCAATACACATTGATTCTCACATTCATGATGACCAATACACACTGATTCTCACATTCATGATGACCAATACACACACTAATTACACATTCGTGATGACTACTACAAACACTAATTTATCACATACGTTATCACCAATACACACACTAATTTATCACATACGTTATAACCAATACACACACTAATTTCTCACATACGATATCACCAATACACACACTAATTTCTCACATTCGTGAGGACTAATACACACTGATTCTCACATTCGTGAAGACCAATACACACTGATTCTAACATTCGTGAAGACCAATACACACTGATTCTCACATTCGTGATGACCACCATACCACCACAGATATAAAACACCACCACACCAATACACACGCTAATTTCTCACATACGTTATCACCAATACAGACACTAATTTCTCACATACGATATCACCAATACACACACTAATTTCTCACATTCGTGAAGACCAATACACACTGATTCTCACATTCGTGATGACCACTACACACTGATTCTCACATTCGTCATCACTAATACCCACACTAATTACACATTCGTGAAGACAAATACACGCTGATTCTCACATTCGTGATCACTAATACACACACTAATTTCTCACATATGTTATAACAAATACACACTGATTCTCACATTCGTGATGACCAATACGCACACTAATTTCTCGCATACGTTATCACCAATACACACACTAATTTCTCACATACGTTATCACCAATACACACACTTATTCTCACATTCTTTAATACCAATAAACACTGATTCTTTTTTTAAATTGTTATTCTGAATGAACAAAACCGCCAAAACATGTGCACATAAACTTAATCACGGAGTGCCATAATGAGGAGATTTTTGCTACAATATGAACATTTTATGTACACATGTAGTTATACAAATTTCGTGATACATGTACAACGAGATGTTTTGCTTGTGAGTGATTTTATGTGTTACACTACATTTAATGCTAAGTCAATGCGAAATTGAGAATGGAATATTCACTGCCTCTTTACAGAATGTTGATAGATACATGTACATTTCCGTCTTTACTTCCGAGATTTGTATATGTGACTGTTTAGCATTTTACCAATCCATTCCAAAAAGCAACATCATAGCATGATGTATGAAGCTATTACTTTTTGTACACTAAACTTTCACAGACTTAATCGGGGCCTGCTGTATTCACAATAAATATAACACACCAACATAGATAAAACACACCACCACAGATATAACACACCACCACAGATATACCATACCACCACAGATATAAAACACCACCACAGATAACATACACCACCACAGATATAAAAACACACCACAGATATAACATACCACCAAAGCTATAGCACACCAAAACAAACATTGTTACACTACAACACAGATATAACACAACACCACATATATAACATAGATACTGTATAACACATCACCACAGATATAACACACCACCACAGATATAACACACCACCACAGATATAACATACCACCACAGATATAACACACCACCAAAGCTATAACACACCAAAACAAACATTGTTACACTACAACACAGATATAACACACCACTATAGATATAACACACCATCACATATATAACACACCATATAATACACCATCAAAGATATAACACACCACCACAGATATAACACACCACCACAGATATAAAACACCATCACAGATGTAACATAGATACTGTATAACACATCACCAAAGTTATAACACACTACCAAAGCTATAACACACCACCACAGATATAACACATCCCCACAGATATAAAACACCACCACAGATATAACACACCGCCAAATATATAACACACCCCCACATATATAACACACCACAACAGTTATAACACACCACAACAGTTATAACACACCACCACAAATATAACACACCACCATAGATTTAACATACCACAACAGTTATAACACACCACCACAAATATAACACACTACCACAGACATAACACACCACTACAGATATAACACACCACCACAGATATAACACACCACCAAAGCTGTAACACATCATCACATATATTACACACCACCACATATATAACACACCATCACAGTTATAACATACCACCACATATATAACACACCACCACAGATATATCACACAACCTCAGATATAACATACTACCACAGGTATAGCATAGATACTGTATAACACACCACAAATATAACACACCACCACATATATAACACACCACCACAGATAAAATACACCACCACAGATATAACACCCCACCACAGATATAACACACCACCACAGATATAACGCACCACCACAGATATAACACACCACCACAGCTATAACACACCACCACAGATATAAAACACAATCACATATATAACATAGATACCGTATAACACATCACCACAGTCATAACACACTACCAATGCTATAACACACCACCACAGATATAACACACGACCTCAGATATAACACACCACCACAGATATAACACACAATCACATATATAACATAGATACTGGATAACACATCACCACAGTCATAACACACTACCAATGCTATAACACACCACCACAGATATAACACACCACCACAGCTATAACACACCACCACAGATATAAAACACCACCACAGATATACCACGTCACCAAAGATATAACACACCACCACAGATATAACACACCACCACAGATATAAAACACAATCACATATATAACATAGATACTGTATAACACATCACCACAGTCATAACACACTACCAAAGCTATAACACACCACCACAGATATAACACACCATTACATATTAACACATCACCTCATATATAACACACCACCAAAGATATAACACACCACCACAGATGTAAAACACAATCACATATATAACATAGATACTGTATATCACATCACCACAGTCATAACACACTACCAATGCTATAACACACCACCACAGATATACCACATCACCACAGATCTAAAACACCACCACAGATATACCACACCGCCAAATATATAACACACCACCACATATATAACACAACACAACAGTTATAACACACCAGCACAAATATAACACAACACCACAGATTTAACACATCACAACAGTTATAACACACTACCACATATATAACACACCAACACTTATATAGCACACCATCACAGTCATAACATACCACCACATATATAACACACCACAACAGTTATAACACACTACCACATATATAACACACCACCACTTATATAGCACACCATCACAGTTATAACATACCACCACATATATAACACACCACAACAGTTATAACACACCACAACATTTATAACACACCACAACATTTATAACACACCACAACATTTATAACACACCACAACAAGCATTGTAACACTACAACACAGATATAACACCCCACAAAAGATATAACACACCATCACAGATATATCACACAACCTCAGATATAACATACCCCCACAAATATAACACACTACCACATATATAACACATCACCTCATATATCACACACCACCAAAGATATAACACACCCCCACAGATATATCACACCACCAAAGCTATAACACACCACCACAGATATAACACATCACCACACATATAACACACCACCAAAGCTATAACACACCACCAAAGCTATAACACAACACCACATATATAACACATCACCTCATATATAACACACCACCAAAGATATAACACACCCCCACAGATATAACACACCACCACAGATATAACACACCACAACATTTATAACACACCACAACAAATATAACACACCACCACAGCTATAACACACCACCAAAGATATAACACACCACCACAGATATAACACACCACCACAGATATCACACACCACAACATTTATAACACACCACAACAAATATAACACACCACCACAGCTATAACACACCACAAAAGATATAACACACCACCACAGATATAACACACCACCATATATATAACACACCACAACAGTAATAACACACCACCACAAATATAAAACACCATCACAGGTATACGTAGATACCGTATAACACACCACCACAGATATAAAACACCACCACAGATATATCGGACAACCTCAGATATAACACAGCACCACAGATATAATACACCACCACAGATATAATACACCACCACAGATATAGCACACAACCTCAGATATAACATACCATCACAGGTATAACATGGATACTGTATAACACACCATCACATATATTACACACCCCCACAAATATAAAACACCACCACAGATATAACACACCACCACATATATAACACACCACAACAGTTATTACACACCACCACAAATATAAAACACCATCACAGGTATAACATAGATACTGTATAACACACCACCACAGATATAAAACACCACCACAGATATATCACACAACCTCAGATATAACATACCACCACAAATATAACACACCACCACAGATATAACACGCCAACACAGATATAACACACCACCACAGATATAACACATCACCACAGATATAACACACCACCACAGATATAACACACCACCACATATATAACACACCACAACAGTTATAACACACCAACACAAATATAACACACCACCACAGATATAACACACCACAACAGTTATAACACACCACCACATATATAACACACCACCAAAGCTATAACACAACACCACAGATATAACACATCACCACATATATAACACATCACCACAAATATAACACACCACAACAGTTATAACACACCACCACAAATATAAAACACTATCACAGGTATAACATATATACTGTATAACACACCACAAAAGCTATAACACATCATCACATATATTACACACCACCACAGATATAACACACCACCAAAGCTATAACACAACATCACATATATAACACATCACCACAGATATAACACATCACCACATATATAACACATCACCACATATATAAAACACCACCACAGGTATAACATAGATACTGTATAACACACAACCACAAATATAACACACCACCACAGTTATAACACATCACCACAAAAATAACACACCACCACAGATATAACATACCACCACAGTTATAACATACCACCACAAATATGACACACCAACACAGATATAACATACCACCACAAATATAACACACCACCACAGACATAACACACCACTACAGATATAACACACCACCAAAGCTATAACACATCACCACAGATATAACACACCACCACAGATATAACACACCACTACATATATAACACACCACCACAGATATAACACACCACCACATATATAACACACCACCACAGTTATAACATACCACCAAAAATATAACACAGCACCACAGACATAACACACCACTACAGATATAACACACCACCAAAGCTATAACACACCACCACAAATATAACACACCACCACAGATATAACACACCATTACATATATAACACACCACCCCAGATATAACACATCACCACAGATATAACACACCACCACAGATATAATACACAACCCTACAGATATAAGACACAATATGAGGTCTAACACACCACTGGAGATGTTATACTATGAGGCTGTTCCATTGGTTTCGTCTGATCTTGAAAAAAAATGCCTCGTTAAAGTGAAGCAAGTTGTGTTTTGGGAAAATATCAAGATTCCGTTATGTTTTTTTAATAGGCAATATCTTTACCTTAATGAAAGTGTTCTCCCGAGTATAAAAACAACGTGAACTTTTATCGTCGAGTGAAAGGTTTCATGAGAACATCACTAAATCACAAACACCACTCAATATTTCAATCATGAAAGGTTTTATAATCTTGGTCTGACATGGTGTAATCACGGATAACTTCTTGTTAATCTGACGTGTAGACACAAGAGTTAGACATTTTAATTGTCAACATTTCAACTTCAAACATAGTTTTATATAAATTATACAATAAAATGGCAGAAAATGACACTAAAAAATATCTTAATTTGTAGCTAGATTTAATAGTTGATTAACATTTCCACTTATTGTTAAAATGTGTCACAAAGACGGCAATTGATTCACCACACGTCAGCTACCCTGTTAATACCATGTGTAATGTGACGAGAGGCAGCGATTGTTTTCTTGTCACCACATGTCAGCTACCCTGTTAATACCATGTGTAATGTGACGATAGGCAGCGATTGGTTACTTGTCACCACCACATATCAGCTACCCTGTTAATACTATGTGTAATGTAACGAGAGGCAACGATTGGTTACTTGTCACCACATGTCAGCTACCCTGTTAATACCATGTGTAATGTGACGAGAGGCAGCGATTGGTTACTTGTCACCACCACATGTCAGCTACCCTGTTAATACTATGTGTAATGTAACGAGAGGCAACGATTGGTTACTTGTCACCACATGTCAGCTACCCTGTTAACACCATGTGTAATGTAACGAGAGGCAGCGATTGGTTACTTGTCACCACATGTCAGCTACCCTGTTAACACCATGTGTAATGTAACGAGAGGCAGCGATTGGTTACTTGTCACCACATGTCAGCTACCCTGTTAACACCATGTGTAATGTAACGAGAGGCAGCGATTGGTTACTTGTCACCACATGTCAGCTACCCTGTTAACACCATGTGTAATGTAACGAGAGGCAGCGATTGGTTACTTGTCACCACATGTCAGCTACCCTGTTAACACCATGTGTAATGTAACGAGAGGCAGCGATTGGTTACTTGTCACCACATGTCAGCTACCCTGTTAACACCATGTGTAATGTAACGAGAGGCAGCGATTGGTTACTTGTCACCACATGTCAGCTACCCTGTTAACACCATGTGTAATGTAACGAGAGGCAGCGATTGGTTACTTGTCACCACATGTCAGCTACCCTGTTAACACCATGTGTAATGTAACGAGAGGCAGCGATTGGTTACTTGTCACCACATGTCAGCTACCCTGTTAACACCATGTGTAATGTAACGAGAGGCAGCGATTGGTTACTTGTCACCACATGTCAGCTACCCTGTTAACACCATGTGTAATGTAACGAGAGGCAGCGATTGGTTACTTGTCACCACATGTCAGCTACCCTGTTAACACCATGTGTAATGTAACGAGAGGCAGCGATTGGTTACTTGTCACCACATGTCAGCTACCCTGTTAACACCATGTGTAATGTAACGAGAGGCAGCGATTGGTTACTTGTCACCACATGTCAGCTACCCTGTTAACACCATGTGTAATGTAACGAGAGGCAGCGATTGGTTACTTGTCACCACATGTCAGCTACCCTGTTAACACCATGTGTAATGTAACGAGAGGCAGCGATTGGTTACTTGTCACCACATGTCAGCTACCCTGTTAACACCATGTGTAATGTAACGAGAGGCAGCGATTGGTTACTTGTCACCACATGTCAGCTACCCTGTTAACACCATGTGTAATGTAACGAGAGGCAGCGATTGGTTACTTGTCACCACATGTCAGCTACCCTGTTAACACCATGTGTAATGTAACGAGAGGCAGCGATTGGTTACTTGTCACCACATGTCAGCTACCCTGTTAACACCATGTGTAATGTAACGAGAGGCAGCGATTGGTTACTTGTCACCACATGTCAGCTACCCTGTTAACACCATGTGTAATGTAACGAGAGGCAGCGATTGGTTACTTGTCACCACATGTCAGCTACCCTGTTAACACCATGTGTAATGTAACGTGAGGCAGCGATTGGTTACTTGTCACCACATGTCATCTACCCTGTTAATACCATGTGTAATGTAACGAGAGGCAGCGATTGGTTACTTGTCACCACTTGTCAGCGACCCTGTTAACACCATGTGTAATGTAACGAGAGGCAGCGATTGGTTATACTTGCGCGTGACCTAAATGAAAACAACAATTACATAATTTATATGTATCTAAATATTAAAATGTATATTGCATAAAGGTAACTAACTTATTCCCACATTCAAGAACTACATGAGAATACCATGTAGTCTTGTCAAGCGTCCAGTAAGAAAATCCTACAGGGAAGTCAAAATCGAATATAACTCGCTACCGATGCTGTGTTTAAAGAGTTGAAGCCGATTCTGAAACTGGCGCGAGGTGTACCGGATGTCATGTACAGATGGCGCTAGCACCACCAGGTTTCAATGTCAATTTTTGAAACTTTTGATCAACTTACTCACAGCTCCAATAGTTTTATGTGTTTGTTTAACACATTTCGCTGCCACACTCTTTTTTACAGTCTTATATAGTTTAAATATTTTGTATGCGGAATGAAAACAATTCTTTACAACTTTTGAAGATGCTACTATGAAGATATGACGATGCACTTAAATATAATTTCAATATTTCATAAATGGCTTTGATGTGTTGTTAAGTTAACCATACTTTGAACAGAATGGACGCTGGTTATACTCCGGCCTGGAAATGTCCAGTCTCCAGCTGTTCCACCTAGCGGTCAATGATTACGTAGTAACACCCTAGTGTGACCAGTAACAATGTATTACAACCATGTTCACTACAAACAATTAAGTCCTATCCGCTAATAAGGTTACGTGGTGTTTGGATCAGCGAGCATGTCAATACAAGGCGGTTCGAAGCTAATACAAGTAAGATAAGACATACGGTTATAGTTGTGATCTATAGGGCTATTCCCCACCACAGTTTGACTGTTGTCTTACATGTCACGTGACAGTTTATATATTTGCTGTTCATTGCTATCTACAAGTCCTAAATTACCATACCTTACCGAAAGGAAATTGCTTTTATATACCAGTGCTATTTTTGCTCTCTTCCAATGTGTGTATGTATACGTATATCCCGTATCCAATGATTGTCACAGTTCGCATGCTTTGTTTATTTGTCCTTGAGAGATTATATTTGTCTATACCGAGCTAAATTTCTATGAATCTAATAGCAGTCAAATATGAAAAAGAAATCAATAGAAAAACGAAAAACAAGAAAACAATTATTATACAAAATGCCCGGTCATCGTTTTCGATTTGTTCTAAAATCATCTTTCTGGAGAAAATGTAGCCAGCCTATAAATTACTGAACGTTACATTGGGTATCCTTAGCCAGCCTATAAATTCCTGGACGTTACATTATGTATCTTTAGCCAGCCTATAAATTACTGGACGTTACCTTAGGTATCCTTAGCCAGCCTATAAATTACAGGACGTTACATTGGGTATCCTTAGCCAGCCTATAAATTCCTGGACGTTACATTATGTATCTTTAGCCAGCCTATAAATTACTGGATGTTACACTAGGTATCCTTAGCCAGCCTATAAATTACAGGACGTTACATTGGGTATCCTTAGCCAGCTTATAAATTACTGGACGTTACATTGGGTATCCTTAGCCGGCCTATAAATTACTGGACGATACACTAGGTATCCTTAGCCAGCCTATAAATTACAGGACGTTACATTGGGTATCCTTAGCCAGCTTATAAATTACTGGACGTTACATTAGGTATTCTTAGCCAGCCTATAAATTACTGGACGTTATATTAGGTATCCTTAGCCAGCCTATAAATTGCTGGACGTTACATTAGGTATCCTTAGCCAGCCGATACATTACTGGACGTTACACTAGGTATCCTTCGCCCGCCTATAAATTACTGGACGTTACATTGGGGATCCTTAGCCAGCCTATAAATTACTGGACGTTCCATTGGGTATCCTTAGCCAGCCTATAAATTACTGAACGTTACATGGGGTATCCTTAGCCAGCCTATAAATTACTGTACGTTACATTAGGTATCCTTAGCCAGCCTATAAATTCCTGGACGTTACATTATGTATCTTTAGCCAGCCTATAAATTACTGGACGTTATATTAGGTATCCTTAGCCAGCCTATAAATTCCTGGACGTTACATTAGGTATCCTTAGCCAGCCTATAACTTACTGCACGTTACATGAGGTATCCTTAGCCAGCCTATAAATTACTGAACGATACACTAGGTATCGTTAGCCAGCCTATAAATTACTGGACGTTACCTTAGGTATCCTTAGCCAGCCTATAAATTACTGTACGTTACATTAGGTATCCTTAGCCAGCCTATAACTTACTGCACGTTACATGAGGTATCCTTAGCCAGCCTATAAATTACTGAACGATACACTAGGTATCTTTAGCCAGCCTATAAATTACTGGACGTTAAATTAGGTATCCTTAGCCAGCCTATAAATTCCTGAACGTTACATTGGGTATCCTTAGCCAGCCTATACATTACTGGACGTTACACTGGGTATCCTTAGCCAGCCTATAAATTACTGGACGTTACATTAGGTATCATATCAAACCGATAGTGGTCATGGTTTACCGTTGTGGTAACAGCTAAGGTTATTTGAGGTTCGCATACAAAATAAGTGTTATACAAAACAAAACAAAAACAGGTATCATACAAAATATCAGGTTCAGTACAACACATGCTTTAGGTCAAGTGTCATACAAAAACCTAAGGTAAGGTATCATACAAAATATCAGGTTCAGTACAACACATGCTTTAGGTCAAGTGTCATACAAAAACCTAAGGTAAGGTATCATACAAAATATCAGGTTCAGTACAACACATGCTTTAGGTCAAGTGTCATACAAAAACCTAAGGTAAGGTATCATACAAAATATCAGGTTCAGTACAACACATGCTTTAGGTCAAGTGTCATACAAAAACCTAAGGTAAGGTATCATACAAAATATCAGGTTCACTACAACACATACCTTAGGTCAAGTGTCATACAAAAATCTAAGGTTAGGTACAATACAAAATATCAGGTTCACTACAACACATACCTTAGGTCAAGTGTCATACAAAAATCTAAGGTTAGGTACAATACAAAATATCAGGTTCACTACAACACATACCTTAGGTCAAGTGTCATACAAAAATCTAAGGTTAGGTACAATACAAAATATCAGGTTCACTACAACACATACCTTAGGTCAAGTGTCATACAAAAACCTAAGGTTAGGTACAATACAAAATATCAGGTTCACTACAACACATATATCTTATTTAGCCAAACGTCATACAAAATAAACCGGGTTTAGGTATCATACAGGTATCTCAGCTCCAGTACAACACACATACCTTAATAAGTCAAGTGTCCTACACAAACTTTCGTTCAAGGTTTATGTAAGTAATTGGATCCCTTACAACCACAAATCTCAGGTTCGATACAACACACATACCTTAGTCAAGTGTCATACAAAACAAAAATGTGCGATTTAGTACAATTGGTTGATAAATACAAAATGTACTACGAAATCAAACACAACCGGAAGGCTCGAATGAAATAAAGTGCACTGTAATAGTATGTCCTATCTAAACTGTGCCCATACGAATCCTGCGACAGACACGACAATGTCATTTTCAGGAATATAGAGCAACGAGACAGTTTACCTACGAGCAAAAACACCGAACAAAGTAAAATTAATCTACGAGCACACAACGAGCAAAGCACTACATGTACAATTTACCCACGATACACACCTAGTAAAGCAAAATTTCCGCACGAGCACACACCAAGCAAATTAAATAATGCGTGCACATTTTAAGCATAGTAAAAGTTACCTATGAGCACACATCGAACATTTTGAAATTTACCTACGACCACACACTGAGCAAAGTAAAACTTACCTATGAGCACACATCGAGCAGAGTAAAATTTACCTACGAGCGTACACCGAGCAAAGTAAAATTTACCTACGAGACACCGAGCAAAGTAAAATTTACGTACGAGCAGACACCGAGCAAATTTCAATTTACTAACATGCACATTTCGAGCACAGTAAAATTTACCTGTGGTGTAAAAACTATTAAAAACGACAAAATACATATAAAAAAAAACAAAGGATGACACCCCGACCGAGGACTTTCTGACAGGTAATAATAACTTAAAGACTAAGTGATATTCAATGGAATCTAACTTCTCTATTTCTATATTTCTAACGGGTTCTGATAACTTCTCGACCAAAAGCCTTCTAACAGGTTATGATGACTAGAATTTCATCACATTTGAAAAAGAAATCTTATCTGCAGCATGAAAAATTCCTTTAACTATATGAAAGTCTGAGAAAAACATAACACTATTGACCTCGATTTCAGAGACTTCAATATACATCAACACTTAAAGGGATTTAATAGGATATTAGTGAACACAGGAATTGCTGCCTCTATATCCACATCAATATAATTCGAAATACATTGTGGTAAATATAAAATAAGTCTACATTTAAGACGCTGTATGATTGTACTTCAAAGTAATATTCATTAGAACAAACGGAATTCGTGTCCTGCTTTAAAAAAAGTCAAGCTGTGCTGTGATTGTTATTATCATGCGTGTTTATCGTATACACATCTTATAATTTTAAGAGACAATAGAACAAAACAATACGTACCTTTTTCACAAGTGAGTTTAGATAACTTTGAAACTTATTCTCCGCGTGCTTCCATGGTATCACAGCTGATTGCCGACACTAGCACTGAGACCGCGCGCCACCTCGCCCGACCCCGAGTAGCCGCTCTAACGTTCACTCGTTAATTGTATACCTGGATCAATACGACCCAACTGTTGGTGAAATTGAAAATATGTTATTTTTCATTAATTACATATCTACTTGATCAACTTGAGATTAAAGCATTGTTGAAGGGAAGCGACACGTTCACTGCCCTGTAACATGGGGCTGTATGGACTGTGTGACGATATAAGAGGGATCGATTCTCGTTACCCACGGAACGATGGTGATCACTAACACACTCGGCCTCTTATGAAAGACTCGGGACATCGCTCTCCAGATTCTTGTGTCACTGATTGGACTAATTCATACACAGCTCCGGGAAAGAACTTCTCTGCGACTACCACTGTGGCACCCGATCCGTCAATGTCTAATACTTTATATTTGCTTTCAAAAAGGACAAAATTATTCTTCGATCCTGATTTATAAATCCTATTCCAAGTAATCATTCGGACCTTTACACCAATGGCTAAAACACGAATTATGCGTAATGAGGATTTTTAAAGAGCATATCGAAGTGATAGAACTGTGTTTAAGAACGTTCGACCTGGGTAGCTTGGACTGGTGATTTAGGCGCGAGCTCGCGCTTGGGTCTCGTGAGAGGGGTCGACGAACATTCCTGTCACATTCTGCCCATCAGCTCCGCAACTAGTCAGCGTTTATAATAAACACAAAGACGAGGCCTTCTGATCAATTTTATCAAAATGAATTTCAAGTCCCACGAGAAAGGCTTCTCTGACAGCAAACAAAAACTCCGTGGCTGTTTAGGTCTGGATAGAACGATTATATATTAGTACAACATGCATTGTAATTTGGATAACATTTATTTATAGGGTCTTACTATCAATATCTGATACGTTATCTACTTTCGTGCTGATTGATTTTAAATTAAACCAAATCAAACACGTGTTTCCAGTACAAGCCTCTAATATACACTCCATCGTGTCATTGATTTAACTAACTTTTACTCGTCATTAATTTAACTAACTTGTCCTCGTCATTGATTTAACTAACTGTCCTCGTCATTGATTTAACTAACTTGTTCTCTTCATTGTTTTAACTAACTTGTTTACGTCATTGATTTAAAGTACTTGTTTACGTCATTGATTTAACTAACTTGTTTACGTCATTGATTTAAAGTACCTGTTAACGTCATTGATTTAAATATTTTGTACACGTCATTGTTTTAACTAACTTGTTCACTTCATTGTTTTAACTAACTCGTTTACGTCATTGATTTAACTAACTTGTTCACGTCATTGATTTAACTAACTTGTTTACGTCATTGATTTATAATACTTGTTTTCGTCATTGATTTAACGTACTTGTTTAGGTCATAGATTTAACTAACTTGTTCACTTCATTGATTTAAATATATAGTCCACTTCATTGTTTTAACTACCTCGTTTACGTCATTGATTTTTGAATACTTGTTTACGTCATAGATTTAACTAACTTGTTTACTTCATTGATTTCAATATTTTGTCCACGTCATTGTTTACACTAACTTGTTCACTTCATTGTTTTAACTAACTCGTTGACGTCATTGATTTAACGGACTTGTTCACGCATTGATTTAATTAACTTGCTTACTTCATTGATTTCAATATTTAGTCCACGTCATTGTTTACACTAACTTGTTCACTTCATTCATTTAAATATATAGTCCACGTCATTGTTTACACTAACTTGTTCACTTCATTGATTTAGCTAACTTGTTTACGTCCTTGATTTAAAGTACTTGTTAACATCATTGATTTAAATATTTTGTACACGTCATTGTTTTAATTAACTAACTTGTTCACGACATTGATTTAAAGTACCTGTTAACGTCATTGATTTAACTATATAGTCCACGTCATTGTTTACACTAACTTGTTCACTTCCTTGTTTTAACTAACTTGTTTACATCATTGATTTATAATACTTGTTTGCGTCATTGATTTAACTAACCTGTTTACGTCATTGACTTAACTAACCTGTTTACGTCATTGATTTGACTAACTTGTTCACTTCATTGATTTAACTAACCTGTTTACGTCATTGATTTTTAAATACTTGTTTACGTCATTGATTTTTAAATACTTATTTACGTCATTGATTTAACGGACTTGTTAACGCATTGATTTAATTAACTTGTTTACTTCATTGATTTCAATATTTTGTCCACGTCATTGTTTTAATTAACTAACTTGTTCACTTCATTGTTTTAACTAACTTGTTTACGTCATTGATTTAACTAACTTGTTCACTTCATTGATTTAACTAACTCATTGATTTAAAGTACTTGTTTACGTCATTGATATAAATTACTATTTTACGTCAATGATTTAACTAACTTGTTTACGTCATTGATTTAAATATTTTGTACACATCATTGTTTTAACTAACTTGTTTACGACATTGATTTAAAGTACTTGTTTACGTCATTGATATAAATTACTATTTTACGTCAATGATTTAACTAACTTGTTTACGTCATTGATTTAACTAACTTGTTCACTTCATTGATTTAAATATTTTGTCCACGTCATTGATTTAACTAACTTGTTTACGTCATTGATTTAACTAACTTGTTCACGTCATTGATTTAAAGTACTTGTTTACGTCATTGATATAAATTACTATTTTACGTCAATGATTTAACTAACTTGTTTACGTCATTGATTTAACTAACTTGTTTACTTCATTGATTTAACTAACTTGTTTACGTCATTGATTTAAAATACTTTTGTCACGTTACGTCATTGATTTAAATATTTTGTACACATCATTGTTTTAACTAACTTGTTTACGACATTGATTTAAAGTACTTGTTTACGTCATTGATATAAATTACTATTTTACGTCAATGATTTAACTAACTTGTTTACGTCATTGATTTAACTAACTTGTTCACGTCATTGATTTAACTAACTTGTTTACGTCATTGATTTAACTAACTTGTTTACGTCATTGATTTAAAGAACTTGTTTACGTCATTGATTTAAAGTACTTGTTTACGTCATTGATTTAACGTACTTGTTTACGTCATTGATTTAAATATTTTGTACACATCATTGTTTTAACTAACTTGTTTACGACATTGATTTAAAGTACTTGTTTACGTCATTGATTTAAATATTTTGTCCATGTCATTGTTTTAACTAACTTGTTTACGTCATTGATTTAACTAACTTGTTCACTTCATTGATTTAACTAACTTGTTCACGTCATTGATTTAACTAACTTGTTTACGTCATTGATTTAAATATTTTGTCCGCATCATTGTTTGTCATTGATTTCAAGTACTTGTTTACGTCATTGATTTAACTAACTTGTTCACTTCATTGATTTAACTAACTCATTGATTTAAAGTACTTGTTTACGTCATTGATTTAAATATTTTGTACACATCATTGTTTTAACTAACTTGTTTACGACATTGATTTAAAGTACTTGTTTACGTCATTGATTTAAATATTTTGTACACATCATTGTTTTAACTAACTTGTTTACGACATTGATTTAAAGTACTTGTTTACGTCATTGATTTAAATATTTTGTCCGCATCATTGTTTGTCATTGATTTCAAGTACTTGTTTACGTCATTGATTTAACTAATTTGTTTACGTCATTGATTTAAAGTCCTTGTTTACGTCATTGATTTAAATATTTTGTACACATCATTGTTTTAACTAACTTGTTTACGACATTGATTTAAAGTACTTGTTTACGTCATTGATTTAACTAATTTGTTTACGTCATTGATTTAAAGTCCTTGTTTACGTCATTGATTTAAATATTTTGTACACGTCATTGTTTTAACTAACTTGTTTACGACATTGATTTAAAGTACTTGTTTACGTCATTGATTTAAATATTTTGTCCGCGTCATTGTTTTAACTAATTTGTTCACTTCATTGTTTTAAAGAACTTGTTGACGTCATTGATTTAACTAATTTGTTTACGTCATTGATTTAAAGAACTTGCTTACGTCATTGATTTAAATATTTTGTACACGTCATTGTTTTAACTAACTTGTTTACGACATTGATTTAAAGTACTTGTTTACGTCATTGATTTAAATATTTTGTACACGTCATTGTTTTAACTAACTTGTTTACGACATTGATTTAAAGTACTTGTTTACGTCATTGATTTAAATATTTTGTCCGCATCATTGTTTGTCATTGATTTCAAGTACTTGTTTACGTCATTGATTTAACTAACTTGTTAAGGTCATTGATTTAACTAACTTGTTTACGTCATTGATTTAACTAACTTGTTCACGTCATTGATTTAACTAACTTGTTTACGTCATTGATTTAAAGAACTTGTTTACGTCATTGATTTAAATATGTGTAGTTTACGTCATTGATTTAAATATTTTGTACACATCATTGTTTTAACTAACTTGTTTACGACATTGATTTTACTTTCTTGTTTACGTCATTGATTTAAATATTTTGTCCGCATCATTGTTTAAACTGATTTGTTCACGTGATCGATTTAACGTACTTGTTTACGTCATTGATATAAAGTACTTGTTTGCGTCATTGATTTAACTAACTTGTTTACGACATTGATTTACAGTACTTGTTTACGTCATTGATTTTACTAACCTGTTTACTTCATTGATTTAAATATTTTGTCCACGTCATTGATTTAACTAACTTGTTTACGTCATTGATTTAAAGTACTTGTTTACGTCATTGATTTAAATATTTTGTCCATGTCATTGTTTTAACTAACTTGTTTACGTCATTGATTTAACTAACTTGTTAACGTCATTGATTTAAAGTACATGTACTTGTTTACGTCGTTGATTTAAATATTTTGTCGACGTCATTGTTTTAACTAACTTGTTAACGTCATTGATTTAAGTAACTTGTTTATGTCATTGATTTAAAGAACTTGTTTACGTCATTGATTTAACTAACTTGTTTATGTCATTGATTTTAAGAACTTGTTTACGTTATTGATTTAACGTACTTGTTTACGTCATTGATTTAACTAACTTGTTTACGTCATTGATTTAAATATTTTGTCCACGTCATTGTTTAAACTAACTTGTTCACGTGATTGATTTAACGTACTTGTTTATGTCATTGATTTAAAGTACTTGTTTACGTCATTGATTTAACCGACTTGTTTACGTCATTGATTTTTAAATACTTGTTTACGTCATTGATTTTTAAATACTTGTTTACGTCATTGATTTAACGGATTTGTTTACTCATTGATTTAATTAACTTGTTTACTTAATTGATTTGAATATTTTGTCCACGTCATTGTTTTAATTAACTAACTTGTTCACTTAATTGTTTTAACTAACTTTTTTACGTCATTGATTTAACGTACTTGTTTACGTCATTGATTTAAATATTTTGTCCGAGTCATTGTTTTAACTAACTTGTTTACGTCATTGATTTAACTAACTTGTTCACTTCATTGATTTAAATATTTTGTCCACGTCATTGATTTAACTAACTTCTTTACGTCATTGATTTAAAGTACTTGTTAACGTCATTGATTTAAATATTTTGTCCACGTCATTGTTTTAACTAATTTGTTCACTTCATTGTTTTAACTAACTTGTTCACGTCATTGATTTAAAGAACTTGTTTACGTCATTGATTTAACTAACTTGTTCACTTCATTGATTTAAATATTTTGTCCACGTCATTGATTTAACTAACTTCTTTACGTCATTGATTTAAAGTACTTGTTAACGTCATTGATTTAAATATTTTGTCCACGTCATTGTTTTAACTAATTTGTTCACTTCATTGTTTTAACTAACTTGTTTACGTCATTGATTTAAAGAACTTGTTTACGTCATTGATTTAAATATTTTGTCCATGTAATTGTTTTAAATAACTTGTTTACGTCATTGATTTAAATTACTTGTTGATGTCACTGATTTAAAGTACTTGTTTACGTCATTGATTTAACGTACTTGTTACGAAATTGATTTAAAGAACTTGTAAACGTCATTGATTTAGCTCACTTGTTTACGTCATTGATTTAAAGCACTTGTTTACGTCATTGATTTAGCTAACTTGTTTACGTCATTGATTTAGCTAACTTGTTTACGTCATTGATTTAAAGTACTTGTTAACGCTATTGATTTAAATATTTTGTCCACGTAATGGTTTAACTAACTTGTTTACGTCATTGATTTAAAGTACTTGTTAACGTCATTGATTTAAATATTTTGTCCGCATCATTGTTTTAACTAACTTGTTAACGTCATTGATTTAACTAACTTGTTAACGTCATTGATTTAAAGAACTTGTTAACGTCATTGATTTAAATATTTTGTCACGTCATTGTTTTATCTAACTTGTTAACGTCATTGATTTAACTAACTTGTTAACGTCATTGATTTAAATATTTTGTCACATCATTGTTTTAACTAACTTGTTAACGTCATTGATTTAACTAACTTGTTTACGTCATTGATTTAACTAACTTGTTTACTTCATTGATTTAACTAACTTGTTTACGTCATTGATTTAAAGAACTTGTTTACGTCATTGATTTAAAATACTTTTGTCACGTCATTGTTTTATCTAACTTGTTAACGTCAATGATTTAACTAACTTGTTTACGTCATTGATTTAAAGTACTTGTTAACGTCATTGATTTAAATATTTTGTCCGCATCATTGTTTTAACTAACTTGTTAACGTCATTAATTTAACTAACTTGTTTACGTCATTGATTTAAAGAACTTGTTAACGTCATTGATTTAAATATTTTGTCCACGTCATTGTTTAAACTAACTTGTTCACGTGATTGATTTAACGTACTTGTTTATGTCATTGATTTAAAGTACTTGTTTACGTCATTGATTTAACTGACTTGTTTACGTCATTGATTTTTTTTAAATACTTGTTTACGTCATTGATTTTTAAATACTTGTTTACGTCATTGATTTAACGGATTTGTTTACGCATTGATTTAATTAACTTGTTTACTTAATTGATTTGAATATTTTGTCCACGTCATTGTTTTAATTAACTAACTTGTTCACTTAATTGTTTTAACTAACTTTTTTACGTCATTGATTTAACGTACTTGTTTACGTCATTGATTTAAATATTTTGTCCGAGTCATTGTTTTAACTAACTTGTTTACGTCATTGATTTAACTAACTTGTTCACTTCATTGATTTAAATATTTTGTCCACGTCATTGATTTAACTAACTTCTTTACGTCATTGATTTAAAGTACTTGTTAACGTCATTGATTTAAATATTTTGTCCACGTCATTGTTTTAACTAATTTGTTCACTTCATTGTTTTAACTAACTTGTTTACGTCATTGATTTAAAGAACTTGTTTACGTCATTGATTTAAATATTTTGTCCATGTAATTGTTTTAAATAACTTGTTTACGTCATTGATTTAAATTACTTGTTGATGTCACTGATTTAAAGTACTTGTTTACGTCATTGATTTAACGTACTTGTTACGAAATTGATTTAAAGAACTTGTAAACGTCATTGATTTAGCTCACTTGTTTACGTCATTGATTTAAAGCACTTGTTTACGTCATTGATTTAGCTAACTTGTTTACGTCATTGATTTAGCTAACTTGTTTACGTCATTGATTTAAAGTACTTGTTAACGCTATTGATTTAAATATTTTGTCCACGTAATGGTTTAACTAACTTGTTTACGTCATTGATTTAAAGTACTTGTTAACGTCATTGATTTAAATATTTTGTCCGCATCATTGTTTTAACTAACTTGTTAACGTCATTGATTTAACTAACTTGTTTACGTCATTGATTTAAAGAACTTGTTAACGTCATTGATTTAAATATTTTGTCACGTCATTGTTTTATCTAACTTGTTAACGTCATTGATTTAACTAACTTGTTAACGTCATTGATTTAAATATTTTGTCACGTCATTGTTTTATCTAACTTGTTAACGTCATTGATTTAACTAACTTGTTTACGTCATTGATTTAACTAACTTGTTTACTTCTTTGATTTAACTAACTTGTTTACGTCATTGATTTAAAGAACTTGTTTACGTCATTGATTTAAAATACTTTTGTCACGTCATTGTTTTATCTAACTTGTTAACGTCATTGATTTAACTAACTTGTTAACGTCATTGATTTAAAACACTTTTGTCACGTCATTGTTTTATCTAACTTGTTAACGTCATTGATTTAACTAACTTGTTTACGTCATTGATTTAAAGAACTTGTTTACTTCTTTGATTTAACTAATTTGTTAACGTCATTGATTTAAAATACTTTTGTCACGTCATTGTTTGAGCTTACTTGTTTACGCCATTGATTTAAATATTTTTCCCACGCCATTGTTTTAACTAACTTGTTTACGTCATTGATTTAAATATTTTTCCCACGTCATTGTTTTAACTAACTTGTTTACGCCATTGATTTTTTTTTTATATTGTTTGAAGTAATGATTACTGCTACAATGAATATTTTTAATAGTGATGAATTACTACTGCAATGTATATTGTTTTAAGTGAGCTATTATTACAACAATGTATATTGTTTATAGTGATGAATTACTAGTACAATGTATATTGTTTATAGTGATGAATTACTACTACAATGAATATTGTTTGAAATGATGTGTTACTACTTCTATGTATATTGTCTGAAGTGATGTGTTACTACTACAATGTATATTGTTTGAAGTGATGAATTACTACTACAATGAATATTGTTTATAATGATGAATTACTACTACAATGTATATTGTTTATAGTGATGAATTACTACTACAATGTATATTGTTTATAGTGATGAATTACTTAACAATGTATATTGTTTATAGTGATGAATTACTACTACAATGTCTATTGTTTGAAGTGATGATTTACTACTACAATGTAGATTGTTTATAGTGATGAATTATTACTACAATGTATATTGTTTATAGTACTGTTTACTACTACAATGTATATTGTTTGAAGTGAGCTATTATTACAACAATATATATTGTTTATAGTGATGAATTACTACTATAATGTATGTATATTGTTCATAGTGATGAATTACTACTACAATGTATATTGTTTATAGTGATGAATTACTGATACAATGTATATGGTTTATAGTGATGAATTACTGCTACAATGTATATTGTTTATAGTGATGAATTACTACTACAATGTATATTGTTTATAGTGATGAATTACTACTACAATGGATATTGTTTGAAGTGATGTATTACTACTACAATGTATATTGTTTGAAGTGATTTATTACTACTACAATGTATATTGTTTGAAGTGATGTGTTACTTCAATAATGTATATCGTTTAAAGTGATCTATTACTGCTACAATGTATATTGTTTGAAATGATGTATCATTGTCTGACGACGGCTTTCCCATCTTTTGCATTTAATACTTTACCAACGCAGCGATTCAGTGTGTATTTCATTTCGGTCTAAACAGAACAGTTTTAGAACGGTTATCCGAATCTTGTTGTCTGTACTTGCTATTTATTATGTTCATGAGAGTCACCTGACGATCTTTCGTCAAATAGATAAAAATGTCCCTTAAGATGACATTTGAATTGTAATACAATTATAACGCCCTAATTTTATTAGCGAAACTATTTGATATCCACTAATTTAGAAAAAGCTCTTTTAAAGCATTTTGAACTCTTTATGTGTGGCTAAATATTGCTTCTATTTTCCTTTTGTTAGTTAAATGTGTTAATTGGTGGAGAAGCCGGCGTACTAAACAGTTATATTGCGAACCATTTTCTAATCTGAGTGAAATGCTACGTAAAGTACATACACGATAGATACATATACTATAGACAACTGTCTCAATCCTCCAACGTCTAAACCAACACTCCAAATTGTTCGGTTTTACTTTACCTGGCTGACATGGGTGGCTTTAATTGCATTTTGTTGTTACTGGCATATAATGTTTATGATCTTAAATTCACGCAGATTGTGTGTGCCTTTCCCATCTCACCGATGGCTCGGGAGAGATTAATTTGACCTCTACATTTGAACTGATATTTCTGATGCAAATGTCTTACTCAGATCACTACATTTATAAAGTAGTACACGTGAACCGGACACAATGTAATATGCATATTTGAATTACACGGATTTCAGTCTGTTATTTGCATCTTTGATATTAACAACGCAACAGAAATTGGAAAGAGAAATATTGTATACCAATAATATTTCTTGCTGGGACAAGATACGGTTATTCTGCTTTCCAGTAGCTAAGTCATCTTGAAAACGAAATTATTTCTTTTCGCAAGGTAAGGAAGAACAATAGATAAACGTTGCAGTGAAGAAGTATTCAAATCACCATGGTGGCTAACGTAGCTCTGGACATGTAAGCGTGATTTGTTTTTTATTTTATAAATCAAGATTTGCTTCAATGTTCTTTTTGATATAGTAAAACCGTACAGATACAACAATGGTCTAACATTGTATGTTGATTTACCAAAGTCGACACAAATATGGTATAATACAGGTATTTTGTATAAAAACAACGCTTTTTAAGCCAAGTACTGGTTTGTAGACAAGTTGAGAGTCCTTACCTTTCCCAAGGGTAAAGACAAGTTGAGAGCCCTTACCTTTCCCAAGGGTAAAGACAAGTTGAGAGCCCTTACCTTTCCCAAGGGTAAAGACAAGTTGAGAGCCCTTACCTTTCCCAAGGGTATAGACAAGTTGAGAGCCCTTACCTTTCCCAAGGGTATAGACAGGTTGAGAGCCCTAACCTTTCCCAAGGGTATAGACAGGTTGAGAGCCCTTACCTTTCCAAAGGGTATAAACAAGTTGAGATGCCTTACCTTTCCCAAGGGTATAGACAAGTTGAGAACCCTTACCTTTTCCAAGGTTATAGACAAGTTGAGAGCCCTTACCTTTTCCAAGGGTATAGACAAGTTTATAGCCCTTACCTTTCCCAAGGGTATAGACAAGTTGAGAGCCCTTACCTTACCCAAGGGTATATACAGGTTGAGAGGCCTTACCTTTCCAAAGGGTATAGACAAGTTGGGAGCCCTTAACTTTCCCAAGGGTATAGACAAGTTGAGAGGCCTTTCCTTTCCAAATGGTATAGACAAGTAAGGAGCCCTTACCTTTACCAAGGGTATAGACAAGTTGAGACCCATTACCTTTTCCAAGGGCATAGACAAGTTGAGAGGCCTTACCTTTCCAAAGGGTATAGACAAGTTGAGAGCCCTTACCTTTCCCAAGGGTATAGACAAGTTGAGAGCCCTTTCCCAAGGGTATAGACAAGCTGAGAGCCCTTAACTTACCCAAGGGTATATACAGGTTGAGAGGCCTTACCTTTCCAAAGGGTATAGACAAGTTGAGAGCCCTTAACTTTCCCAAGGGTATAGACAAGTTGAGAGGCCTTAACTTTCCAAAGGGTATAGACAGGTTGAGAGACATTATCTTTTCCAATGATATAGACAAGTTGAGACCCATTACCTTTTCCAAGGGTATAGACAAGTTGAGAGGCATTACCTTTCCAAAGGGTATAGACAAGTTGAGAGACCTTTCCTCTCCAAAGGGCATAGACAAGTTGAGAGGCCTTACCTTTCCCAAGGGTATAGACAAGTTGAGAGCCCTTTCCCAAGGGTATAGACAAGTTGAGAGCCCTTACCTTACCCAAGGGTATATACAGGTTGAGAGGCCTTACCTTTCCAAAGGGTATAGACAAGTTGAGAGACCTTAACTTTCCCAAGGGGATAGACAAGTTGAGAGGCCTTAACTTTCCAAAGGGTATAGACAGGTTGAGAGACATTATTTTTTCCAAGGATATAGACAAGTTGAGACGCCCTACCTTTCCCACGGATATAGACAAGTTGCGAGACTTTATCTTTCCCAAGGGTATAGACAAGTTGAGAGGCATTACCTTTCCCAAGGGTATAGACAAGTTGAGAGCCCTTTCCAAAGGGTATAGACAAGTTGAGAGCCCTTACCTTACCCATGGGTATAGACAGGTGGAGAGGCCTTACCTTTGCCAAGGGAATAGACAAGTTGAGAGCCCTTTCCCAAGGGTATAGACAAGTGGAGAGCCCTTACCTTTCCCAAGGGTATAGACAAGTTGAGAGGCCTTAACTTTCCAAAGGGTATAGACAAGTTGAGAGACCTTACCTTTACCAAGGGTAAAGACAAGTTGAGAGCCCTTACCTTTCCCAAGGGTATAGACAAGTTGAGAGGCCTTACCTTTCCAAAGGGTATAGACAAGTTGAGAGAACGGAACTGTTGGATTTCGAGGGTGGCAATTCTTTTATGAGTTGTACCTACTTTATATCCGATATTTCAAATAAAATGTCGTTCTCTCAAAGGAGAAATTCCCATTTTCACTTTTCTTTTTTTACTTTCTTTAGAAAAAGTAACGATAGCTGTACTACTTCGGAAATGTCCGAAGTTATGGTTTTCTTTTCATTTTTTTAGAAGAAGCCTTGGCAGAGAAAAGCATTCTTAGACATTATTTTATTCTTTGCAGTAATACGGGGAGTTTGATTAACCTTTTGGATAGTCTTGCAATAGCGTGACGTTGTACTGGAAACGTGAACCAGCGAATATTACAAAATCAATTAAAGCGGGCGACGGGCAAAACCTCCGAATTATTATTATTGTTGTGAAAACCAGCGATTTGATATTTTAAACCAAATGAATTATTCATTTCTAGTGTGTTGTATAAAGAGATACAAGTTGGACATCAGAATGATTTTTGCAGTAATGAAACTAGTCCAATGACTTTCGACAGAAAAACGACTGCAGTTTGATGGAGAATGAGAAAATGCCATTTTACACTATGGCGATTGTAGTGTCGTGAGCCTAGCGTCAATGTATACTTATATATAGGTTTTATATGAATTTGAAAACTGAAATAACAAAAACAAATGTAACGAATCACTCTATCCATATCTACATAAAGGGAATATGGAGAAACAAAATTGAATTGCCATAGTCCTGGTTTTATTACAGAAGTAGTAATTCAAATACGTATTGCATTGCAAAGGTGTGTTATACAGGTTATGCCCATAGGTCCCAGAACTAGAATTGTATGCTGTTGCTCCCCTTTATCAGGTCGTGCGAGAAACAAGATTCCGGTTTATATTCACGCTTTCGTCGCTTTCCTGCCGATGTTCGTAGATGTCTATATGGCCTACCCGTATTCATTATAACAGAGTCTACATGGAGTACTAGGCGTCGCAATGGTTATTGCTATCACGATAATAAATAGTGCCATTGGCATAACATGGAGATATAAAGTAGAACAACTCTCTGGTAGAACTAGATCAAAAATATCGTTTATTAACATAGTTATATGAATCCAGAAAAACATAGCTCAGATCTTAATGCACCTGATGTTTGAAGTTTGAATACAGTGAGAAGCTTTCCTGTGGCAGGTTTACCATCGTATTTATTGCGTTCTATAGAATATTAGGTACCAGATAACGGCCGGGCAACTAACGGGACCTTTTTCCTATGGGCGAAACAGGTACTTAATTAACACATTGAAACATGTTGGATAGGAACTTGACTGATTTCTTCACTTGTCCGGTGATTCTTCGTTTGCTGTTCTGTTGTTGAGGGCTTTGTAGATGTACTAGGGAACCAGAGAGCTTGGGGACACTGCTGGAGGCAACACACAGACACGGTGTTGATGGACGCCGGTCGGACATTGGATCCAAGACGCCTTACTAGTAATTAAATTCAGCAGTGGGGATGTAACTCTCAGGTCGACTGTGGGTTGACGAGGGACGTAAGAACCACAATATGATGGTAAAACCCAATTAGACTATAGCAAAAATTGATTGCACATTGCCTTAAATGGCAGAATATGGAGCAGCATTGTTAAGGTGACTTCGCACTGCTCCCTTGCGGTGTTCGGACCACTACAATGATTGGGGGTCCACCAGGGAGATTCGTTAATCTCTTTCAGAACGAGGACGTCATCATTTCGTTAGACAGGCTGTTCAATCAGTCTAATTAATCAGAAAAAAAACAACAAATAAACATACTTTAAACTTAATCTGTAAATACTTTTCTTTACAAAGTCGAATCTTAGTCAAGATATGTCAACTGATCATTCGGAAGCTCTGCAATATAGAGTTTCGATCCCCGCAAAAAAAAGTGACTTTGCATTAAGATGAAAACCTGCCTCACCCGAATTAAATAAGGAACTAAATCCATAAAATGTAATACAAAGTAAGCTCAATGTATTTGTTGATCCGGAAATTTTTGTTATATAAATAATTTTATGATATAAAACCCCAAAAATGTTTACTTTACAACAGAGATTTTTTTATTAATCATTCTTTTTATCAATACACAAAAACACAATATAATAACGTTTCCGTTTTACAATTTGTAAATAAATCTACCATCACAAAATGTGGTGCATCCCGCTAAGTATAAGATAATAATGAATTGTCAGTACAACCGTTATACATACTCAAAATCGATATAAGACCATGGCAAAGTAGAAACAACGCATACCTTTGAAAAGTACAATGAGAATAAGACCGGTGTACTTGAAGTTGAAGGTGTTTTTTTTCACTTGCGGCTACGGCCATGTAACTAGTAACCGAGGTACAATCTTAGTAAATCCTAGTCCTCAAGGTTAGAACCGAGGTATTGACGACGAAACAACAATATGAACGAACAAAGAGGTTAGAACCGAGGTATTGAAGACGAAACAACAATATGCACGAACAAAGAGGTTAGAACCGAGGTATTGACGACGCAACAACGATTTGCACGAACAAAGAGGTTAGAACCGAGGTATTGACGACGAAACAACAATGTGCACGAACAAAGAGTGGCCAAAAGAAATAAAATAGTTCACAGGGAGACGATGATATGAATGTGAAACTTCGTTTGGACATATATGAGGCAACACAATAAGGTTTAATGTATTCTCAAAGATGTCTCGAAACATTTTTATCGGATTGGTAATATATCATATATACAGGTTCACAAATCACAACCAGTATTTATATGTGATATTTAGATGTCTTTGATAAGTAAAAGATTACAGTCGAATCAACAGCTTGATTCGGAAACGCTTCAGGCATATGTAAAGCTTGTAATATCACTGTACGAAGTGTTAATCGAATTGAGAAATTGATTGAGCTACGCTTACATAAATAAGCTGAATGACATGATCTATTCATTATTATTTGACTACGCCTGCTTCCCATCTGACAAGGTACATTTCTTTCGCTTTTCGGTTTCCTTGTCTCACTGTGTTTTCTTTGATTTGCAACTCATCGAAGTTCTAGCATCCGTTTGTACAAGTATTCTACGAGATGTTCACTGGGTATGAGCTCCTCAGGGTGTAAGCTGCTGTATGTTATTTTGGAGTGTCTTATGGTATTGCATAGCTGCACTTATGGACTGGCTGTGATATCTCACATTGGTGGCTGCGGATAATCACTTGATATATACGTCTTCTCCTTTATGGACATTTCCTTATTCTTATACTGATAATTTATTTATTTCCAATAGTTTTATCCGGATATTTTGTAAATACCCCACGGGTGTGATCCTGCTCTTGGTTTTTGTCCTGCTGTTAAATCGTATCACATCAGTGGGATACCATAAGTACGTCCAACTTCTAAAACAAAGAGTGGTAAGACTTTAAATGTTTTGTTTACTTGTGGGGTTTTCCTATATACCAGTACCTTTACAATTTCCTTCGTATTTTTTGAAGAAGAGTATCGAGAAATGTCATTGTGTGCCATACAAGGTCGAACAAGGCGTCGGTCAAGGTCGTACTTTGTCTTGGTTTTTTTGCTAGTCATGATCAATGATCTTATCCGTTATCATCTAGTTTTGGCCCTCACGTGCACAATATACACATGCCAGCTATATTCTTAGCAGACGACACTCTACTTATGGGTTATTCTATTGGTAACCTGCAGTGCCTCTTAGACATGGTTTTTGAATTTTCTCGAAGGTGGCGCTTAAATTATAATTCCGCAAAGAGCTCACTGATGATGTTTCACAACGGTCATACAAAGCGCACTTCGCTGATTGAATGTAGTTTGGGAGAGCAGTCTATACATTGGGTCACCTCGAAGGAATACGCAGGAATTACACTTACACAAGTTGCAAGCTGATAGAAACTATAGTGCAGTCGTGCATTCTCTATGGATTAGAACTTTGGGCTAATCCAACACAACAATCACGCCAAGACCTCGACCTTGTTCAGCGATATGCCGCACGGAGGTGCCAAGGCTTCGTGAAGACATCACCGACACTCGTTACAACACGAGCAATAGGATTATTGGATATATACGGTGATGTTGACCTAAGAAAACTCATGTTCTGGAACAAGCTCTGTTCGGCGAGTAATAAGTATGTATGGAAAATTCTCTTTACGATTCAGTTGTAAACTTTCGTATTCGGTGACATATTCATCAAAGCAGAAAGTTTTATTCATGACATATTCACAACTGCGGTAAAACTCTTTTTAACTATGTTGCTGGACTATGTGTTTGACGGATTTGTCCAGCGCGTACATCGTGGAGGCCATTCTGTAGAAGGACTGTCGAAGTATTTTACTATAAAAGGTGGCAAGACGCGATGGTTTGCTCAGAAATATTACAAACGTATCATTCTATTCATAGTATGCAAGGTCCTAATCCATTGTGGTTGATAAGCATGGATTTCCCTAAATATACGTGGAAACTTGGTGAACTTATAAAATTGTCCTATCGGTACGAAAGAGATACTGTTGTATGTAGAATATGTCAAAAACAGTCTGACAATATTACTTAACATTTTCTTATCCAGTGTCCATCGCTATTCAAAAGTCGCGATACACTCTTAGACCTTTTAGTCAATATCTTAGACGTATCAGATTATGTTAAATTTGATCACCTGCCAGATGAAAGACAGTGTCAATTTATACTCGGAAGTTCAAACGATATTCAACTGGATCGTGACAGGTGGGCCCTACTGATGAATATTGCCGATCTGATACCTATAATGATCTCAGAGATGAACACTTTACTATGATTATGTATACAATGTATATTCTACATTTGATGTAAGCACAAGATAAGGCATGATCCATGCACAATCCCTACAACGAGGAAATAAAGAAAGTCTGTCATTGTGTGATTATTTTCTTCAAGTTTTTACTTTAATCAGTTAAAAAAATACGATATAAGTGCATTATTTTGAAAAAGTTTCATCTTACCTAACTGATCAGAAATAGAGGATGGTTAAAGATGGAAAGAAGTGAAACTATAAAACCTTTCACTTAGGGGAACTTCAAGGATCAGTATTAAAACCATATTTATTTCTTATATATACATGTAAATGATATAAGGAAAAACAGTATTTCTAACAGGAAACTATTCGCCGACGGCACATCTTCATATGATCTGCCTGAGGGAAACTGCTGACATGTTCAATGAAGAGGTAAAAACTTATTGATACAAAGCAAAAGTGGCTTATCTTTAACCCAGATAAAACAGAAACCCTCTTCCTTTCATGAAGACATGAATCTTATTTGTTGCATTCTTATTGAATCTTTAAGGATTTGGCTATTGATACCGTTACTCAACAAATTATCATTAGAACCATACTGTTTTATCTTCTTCTCTCCGTATTACGGACTTTACAAGAATATTCTACTAAAACTTTTCTTTATGACATTTTTGGAACTAGACATGGTTAGACTGGACATGTATATGTATTGTATAACACTTGTCCATAATCTTTATCAACCTGCATCATTGGAAACCTAGCGTCGTTGGTAAGTTTATCAGTCAGCTTCGCCTTCTAGCACAAAAGACATGCTAGTCGGAGTAAGCTCTTGAATACCGAATAAACTGCAACAAAAGTAAGCTTTCATGATTAGAGAACTGATAGTTCTTTCAGGATGGTAATATGTATTGTAGTGTAATGGATCAAAAACTAAAAAAGTTTTGAAAAAGTTTTGATAGATAAAAAAAAAGAAAGAAAAAAATGGATAAGAGGATGATCAATGTTGACCAAAAGAACTTATAAATTATTCAAAACCGTTTATTCCAGTTCTTGAGTATACAGTGTCACAATATGATTGTAACCCTAATTAAATGGTACTTGGGACTGATGGTGGCTTAGTTTAGCAACTAGAAGAGCCAACTATAAAACGTTTTTTATAAGAATTCCTGTGAAGTTTGGGAATCTGTTACAAACGAGACAGGTCCGTATCCTTATCATTAGTGGTTATTCGGAAATATTTTAATACAGAATTGTGATTTGCTGGTATTTCGTCTTTCGAGAGATTGGAAAATATACAGGTAGGTTTTTCATGGTTATCGAACAAACCCAGTTCTTTTTACAAGCATGTAATGTAATAGTGTTTGTAAACGACGATTAAGTTATTATAAATTGTGTCTGCAGACAAAACTACAAACCTTTCAGGTAAATCACGATTTTGATTTGGACGTTGGAGTAAGAAATACAGACTTGTGTTTTGTTTCATTTGAGGGTCAGAGCATCTAATCCTTTTGTTATTGATGGACCTGATAGATTTGACCCACTCTGAAAGTGAATCTATTTCAGCATGCTGTCGTTTTCCTTTGTCTGGCGTAGTCTTCAACAGAATCCATCAGTATCTTGAAATACGTTCCAGTCGATTGTAGGAGATTTTCGATACTTACAACTCTTTATGAAAAGCTCTCGAATATTTGCATTATTGATAATATGTAGATCTTCAATTACTAAGTGTCCAGTCTAACCATGTCTAGTTCCAAAAATGTCATAAAGAAAAGTTTTAGTAGAATATTCTTGTAAAGTCCGTAATACGGAGAGAAGAAGATAAAACAGTATGGTTCGAACATGGTTAACAGCCAATGGTTTGTCTAGAGTTTCCACCAGGCCTCCGGAAGTAACGTTGTATTTGGTAGGACTGTTGGTATGTCAATGTACATGACTACCTTAACGTCCCTCTGAGGAGTGAACAAAGACATCACGTTAGTTTGACTGTATCCTGGACTTGACAAATTTTCTACGTAGTCTACACGGTCTTAGCATCCATACGGTACAGCCGTGCCAAGGAGTTGTATGTAACGCTCCTGTCATTGGCTACGGTACGGGGTACTAAGTGTAGGGTTATTGGTTGTCTACGGTACTGGATACCAAGTGTAGGGTTAATGGTTGTCTACGGTACGGGGTACTAAGTCATAGGGGTTATTGGTTGTCTACGGTACGGGGTACATGTACTAAGTGTAGGGTTATTGGTTGTCTACGATTTGGGGTACTAAGTGTAGGGTTATTGGTTGTCTACGGTACGGGGAACGTGTACTAAGTGTAGGGTTATTGGTTGTCTACGGTGCGGGGTACTAAGTGATAGGGGTTATTGGTTGTCTCCAGTACGGGGTACTAAGTGTAGGGTTATTGGTTGTCTGCGGTACGGGGTACCAAGTGTAGGGTTATTGGTTGTCTTCGGTCCGGGGTACTAAGTGTAGGGTTATTGGTTGTCTGCGGTACGGGGTACCAAGTGTAGGGTTATTGGTTTGCTACGGTACGGGGTACTAAGTGTAGGGTTATTGGTTGTCTACGGTTTGGGGTACTAAGTGTAGGGTTATTGGTTGTCTACGGTTCGGGGTACTTAGTGTAGGGTTATTGATTGTCTCCGGTACAGGGTGCTAAGTGTAGGGTTATTGGGTGTCTACGGTTTGGGGTACTAAGTGTAGGGTTATTGGTTGTCTCCGGTACAGGGTACTACGTGTAGGGTTATTAGTCGGCTGATATTTTTTTTAAATACGGACAGTCATCAACAAAAAAGAACAGTCAGGGGGGTTGAAGTGTTAACATAAACATTGATTTTCTCCCCTACCGAACGATGGCCATTCATTCGATGTCTTACTTGTCCTTTTGTCTCACCAATACACATTTAGGTACAGAGAGCCGATACCATACACAACCAGGTACAATATGTTTATAAGTAAGAGAGGACTGCAGTCCTGTCAGTAATACGTAGACTGTAGGTTTGACAGATTTTGTTCCGTATTTAGAATTTATAATAAACTTTGACGTATTGGAAGCATCAAACAAAGCAATTTTAAAATGTTTTATATGCACCTGAGTTTTTTAAGAAAATATCTAAAATCCGTGCTATGACCGGAATTAGTATTTTTAATATTAAGGACATCCCGAGGGGTACTTAACTATCAAACAGTTGACCTTGTACCCGTAAGACCACATGAGAGCCCTTGTTATACTGAGAGCCGACTCGGCCAGTATTTTATCAGTTCTTTGTCTATCCGTGCATAATAATCTTAATGGAACAATCCACCTTTTCTCTATCCGACAACAGTCTTTGTTGTTAAACATCTGTTTACTTGCAAACCATCTCCGACACGTCGGAATATGTTCAATTTAGTTTTTCTATTTGATATCTTCAAGTTTAAAACTCTCCAGAGGTCCGGTGAATATTAACTTAAATCTGTAAATATCTCATTGTGTTATGTTAAATAGTCCTTTACATGTGATTTTGTTGCTGTTTGTGCATTAATTGGTGTTGATATGTGCAGTTAAGCCCTTCTATGACTCTTTTCCTAATGAGATTAGCATGTCGTCAACAGGTCGTTTTTACAAGCTTGGCTTGCACTTTAAGACGGCAGTGGCTATTTCTTCTTGCTCAAGATGTTCTATAAACAGATAGGCTACAATGGGAGTCACTGAACTGCATAAAGCTGTGACAAAGCGCTGCTGAGAATTTGTAACGTAAACACATTTTTGATGAGCTCAAGTAACTCCCTGTTAGAGGATATTGGATGTAAAACATATTTCAGGAAGGTCTTCTTTCTAACTTTGATTTATGTCTTTTTATTGGGATTCTTTTATAAGCCTTATCTTTTTGTTTTAATGTTATACTTACTAACCTTTCGAGTGAGAAAAGATTTAATGACTAAGTGAGCGAAATGGGTAATGACTAAATGAGCGAAATGTGTAATGGCTAAGTGAGCGAAACTTTTAATGACTAAGTGAGCGAAACGTGTAATGACTAAGTGAGCGAAACGTTGAATGGCTAAGTGAGCGAAACGTTTAATGACTAAGTGAGCGACACGTTTAATGACTAAGTGAGCGAAACGTTTAATGGCTAAGTGAGCGAAATATTTAATGACTAAGTAAGCGAAACGTTTAATGACTAAGTGAGCGAAACGTTGAATGACTAGGTGAGCGAAACGTTTAATGACTAAGTGAGCGAAACGTTGAATGACTAAGTGAGCGAAACGTTTAATGGCTAAGTGAGAGAAATATTTAATGGCTAAGTGAGCGAAACGTTTAATGACTAAGTGAGTTTCTGATATAGAGGTTTACTACCTACTTGCTCAGCATAGAAATTTTCTTTTTTTCTCGAACAAATGTTTTAATAAATACAAGGGACGTTGTTTGGTTGTGTCAAACACTCGTTTACCTGTATATTTCATGTACGTAGTAAAGTGTAACTAATTTATCATTTAGTAAGTTAAGCGGTACGTATAGGTCTGGATTACTCCATATTATATGGAGTAAAACTTGAATCATCGAAACAAAGTGCAGCATATACATTTTACCTACTGCACCTATAAGGCGAGATAGTTAGCATATGTTCGACATTTCACACATATAAAATCGTACAGCACAACAATAGTACATCAGAATAATGTAATCACAATGACAATTAGTACATGCCCAGCAAGTCCAAATATAATATATAAGCCATTGTTTTTAAACCACAGTTGAATTGATGAGTTAAATTCTCTGGAAAAAACGACGTTGATACAGAAAATACAATTTCTGTAATATATATTAAAATTAAACAAGAGGTTCATTCACGGTCATATGTCTATGTGGCGAAGGGTTGATAATACACAGACTAACACAGTTGTAATAAACTGTGATATTGAGTTCATATAAAACCGTTAGGGTTTATAGCGTGTATTAGCTTGTGAAATTGTGAAAGTTTTTAGCAAATTTAAACTGCGTATTAAAAAGATTAACTAAAAGCTTGGGTTTTGGTGGCATTTTTTGTGAGTACAAGTAGGAAGAAAATCCAAGAATACTTAGCCAGAATGTGATAAAGAATTATTGTAGGAAGCTTAGAGCCAATAGCTGTATCGTTCTTGAACAGAAATTGAAAATGTCTCATCCAATCATAGCACACGATGGTCATTTTGAACTAATCCTAAAAGGAAGAACCTTTTGTCATAAGGAATATTTGCACCATGGTTTGACTCAAAATCAGGACGATTCTTTGAGAAGAAGATGAAAATGTCTTACCTAATCAGTGGCTAGTGAAGCCATTTTGTTATTTTTGTATTCGGCTGGAATGTTAAAACATTTTGCGTGAACATCATAAGGAACACTTGTACAAAGGTTAAACTCAATAGCAAAACCTGACAAGAAACCAAAGTTGTATGAAGAAATCAGAGGCCATGGCGACCAATTTATATTTAAGATCTACCAAACTGTGCAAACACTTGGCTTGGACCACATACATATAAGAACAAAATATAGCACCTTATTTGAACCAGGTTTGGAGTCAATTGCTGCAGTATCTTTTTTATAAGAATTTGAAAATACGTCTGCAATTTAGAGCCATTTCGAACTCAGGCGAGCCATAAAAAAAGAAATAAAATCTTCATTGGGCAATTATAAGGGAAATTATAAAAATTGAGGAGTCACCCGCAAAAGCAGTTTTTGACAAGAGATCTAAAATGGTTCAGCCAATCATATGACAGAGCAGCCATTTAAATTTCGGAACAACCGAACAAGTTAAAACAATTAACGAGACCTCATAAGGAACACATGAAAAGTTTGGATGCAATAGCTGCAGCAATGCTTGAGAAGAAATTGTTGAAAAATGTCCAAACAGAGCCCAGGGCGACAATATTATATTTTTCATCAACCTTAAAAAAGAACACTTCGTCACTGCCATCACTCCCTATAAAATTTCAGTTCGGTTTCAGTTGGATCCGCCTATAAGAAATTTGAAATAGGTTTTCAGAATAGCAACTTTGCTGGCCATATTGAATTTCTGATCGACCTTGTAAATAACTACATACTTGGTATAGGCGATGTCAGTAACATATCCATGAAGTATCAATGGAATCTACTTCAACTTATTTCAGTGTAAGTTACAAATGTACGATGTTTCATGTCGTTACAATGAAAACTCAACAGGCTATAGAAGGCACAAAGGAAGAACGGGCTAATGATTCAGAGGTTCAAATGTTTTGTCGTTGTGTAATCCAGAGTGTCAGGAATGTAGTATGTTTGGCTATGTTCTTCCATCTACCATGTCTCTTCAAACATGTATCATTGACGTATTCGTGCGTGTACCCACTGCCCGCATGGAAGACTAATAGGGGAACTACCACCTAATACCGCCAACCCCTAAATAACAGTCACCCTAATTGATTGGCCAAATGAAAGATGCAAATGCAGGTTTAACTAAACCAGTTTTTGGCCACATATATACCTAGGAAGTGTTGTCATTTGTTTAGCCACACAAGTACCATTCGATAGCACTACTACATGTACCTTACCGGTCCTGCTTGATCTTTGACAAAAACAATTATAGATACATGTTTTTGTCATAGACAATACCACTGTTACTGATCTCCAAAAAGCAACGCATTCTCAGAGTGCTCCCTCGCACAGTCCGAAAAAAAATCTATCTGAAGACGCTGCACTTAGTTTTCACTATTAGACGTTTGATTTGTGTGTAGCCAGATTAATTTAGGTGAAGTCAACAGAGGGTCCAAATACTCATTTCTGTATTATTTCACCATATGTAATTACGTACAGTAACTGTAACAACATAATTCAATATCACTACCTATAGCCGAAATATACCTATTTCCGTAAAACAGGTTTGGTGACTGGGTACCATTACAATTGTGTGTTTTAAATGAGTTATAGAGGTGTATGGTGTTAAGTACTCGTTAATTGTTACTACAGTCATGATATCGAAATGAATTAAATATGTTATAAATGGATTCCAGTTTTCGGGACGATGAAATGCAGACTCTGTCAAGGAACATGGAAATAAATTAAACTGCAAAAATAGAACAGTCTCATTTGTATTGAAATGTTTATGTTATTTTCTAATTAAATCTTTAATGAAAAATATTCATTTCATGAAACAATGTTATATTTGCTCTAAGAATAATAGTTGGATTGAATTTCTCACTAAGATGGTAGCGCTATGTAAGAACAATGTCGTTAAAGAACTACATATAGGAAGCACATTTACAAGCCGCACTCAATACTGATGATGCATGTGTTACGTGTGTATTTTGGGAAAGAGAAAACAAAAGAAAACAGACACGAATTGAAACAGATATGTCCCATTTATTAACATAACACCATACACTATTACAATGACTGAGTTTGCTGTTACGTAACAGTATAACGCATCAACTGTTACGTTAATCTACACATCAACAACCTTCATTCTCTATCAGGATATACAACCATGCTCAAAGGTAGTAAAATGATCAGTCTTAACAAGCAAAACGCAATTGTAAACATGTGCATGTAATGGTCCAACATAAACAAAACACAATACAAATTTGTTACAAAGGTAGGGTCAACACCTATGAAGATTAAACATTACCATTATGGTATAAAGTAATTATTTGGAATAATATATGATCAGTTTGGTATGACTAATAAAGGCTAAGTTTAGTTTAAACACAAACAGGAGTTGAAAACCTATTTAGTTAGCTTTCGAAAACGTCTGTTTCCTTGTCAAGCAACCCATACTAGGATATAATGTCATTGTTAAATGATGCATAACCCGACATTCTTTTGATTTTTCTTCGAACTGATCCAAGGGGAGATAATTGCAGATTGGGCATAGATAATTCCTCAAATAGTCCTTTTGCTGCCATTTCCTTGTCTATGCTGGCCTGGAGAACACCGACTTCTAATTTGGTCTAGCTTGGTTTTATATTTTTAACATCCTATCAACAGCTAGGGTTATTTAAGGATGATCCTCCATGTGTGTTGTGTATGCATGCATGTGTGCATATGTGCCGGAGACAGGGTATGTTGGTGTATTTGCCTCCTTGTGATAGCGCGGACCTGATGCCGACTTTATAGTGATATCGCACTGAAATACCATGCCGAATGCACCCAGCACAGCATTCCTACCGGTCACATTATACTTACAACGTGTGAACCAGTTGTTGCCATTCCCCTAAATGTTTAACGTTAAGAAGGGAAATAACAACTATCATTGTTTATGACTTTGGTATGTCCAGGCCTGTGAACAGAACCCACTGCATTCCTTCCTTACCCAGACGAACGCTAAACTTCAAAGCCAAAATTGAGGTATTTGCCAAACAAGGCGACAGGATACAAAGATCCAAAATATTGCAATGGGTGAAGCAGATTGATTTTGGTCGCTTTCGAGTCCCGAAGTAGAGGACACATAAGCAAATCCCATATTCTGCAGGGGATTCCATCATTCGCGCCTCTTACGATACATGCAGTGGGTAACAGCAGGTGTATTCTTTTCATGATCCCCGACTTTCAGGGGTAACAGAACAGGACTGGTGTGTCCTTACCTGTATACCTTGCTCCAAAACTGTTTTATCGGAATATCTCGAAGAAAGATACCTATTTATTGCCATCAACTAAGCTGGGAACAACACATGGTTACCTCTCTGACCTCTTTTGACTTTTAATATTGTAGTCTGGTTGAGAATTACGAGACTGCCTTTTGTCAGAGTCAATGTATGGTTTGGATTTAGGAATTTGGCTCCTCTTTCAGTCACAGGGTTTCTCGCTATACTCACAAATAAGGGGTAAATATATATCCCCGTTAACAATAGCCCTTGTTTTTGTTGCAGCCGTGACATATCAAATCAGTGGCAAAATGTCTTGCCTCTTTCTGTGCTGTTTTTGTTTTCTTTGGTTTAATAGTGTATGCACTTTTGCTAGGGTTTGTGTGTTTTACGGTAGCATCTCGTGCGCCGCTATCAATGTGCGGGGTCCTAACATTGTCCCCTGTTTAATGTTGATTTGTTATCAACACATAAAGCATACCTGAACAAAATTCTCACTCTCTTGATAATCAACATATTCTCTAGTACACGTCAACATATTGTCTAGTACACGTCAACATATTGTCTAGTACGCGTCAACATATTGTCTAGTATACGTCAATATATTGTCTAGTATACGTCAATATATTATCTAGTACACGTCAATATATTCTCTAGTACACGTCAACATATTGTCTAGTACACGTCAATATATTGTCTAGTATACGTCAATATATTGTCTAGTACATGTCAATATATTCTCTAGTACACGTCAATATATTGTCTAGTACACGTCAACATATTGTTTAGTACACGTCAATATATTCTTTAGTGCACGTCAATATATTGTCTAGTGCACGTCAATATATTGTCTAGTACACGTCAATATATTGTCTAGGTTACTTCAATATATTGTCTAGTACACGTCAATATATTCTCTAGTGCACGTCAATATATTGTCTAGTACACGTCAATATATTGTCCAGTACACGTTAATATATTCTCTAGTACATGTCAATATATTGTCAAGTACACGTCAATATATTGTCTAGTATACGTCAATATATTATCTAGTACACGTAAATATATTGTCTAGTATACGTTAATATATTGTCTAGTACACGTCAATATATTGTCTCGTGCACGTCAATATATTGTCTAGTACACGTCAATATATTGGCTAGTATACGTCAATATATTGTCTAGTACACGTAAATAAATTGTCTAGTATACGTCAATATATTGTCTAGTATCCGTCAATATATTGTCTAGTATACGTCAATATATTGTCTAGTACTCGTCAATATATTGTCTAGTGCACGTCAATATATTGTCTAGTACACGTCAACATATTCTCTAGTACACGTCAATATATTGTCTAGTTCACGTCAATATATTCTCTGTTTAAGAATACCTGAACAACATTCTCACTTTCTAGGTAATCAACATGTTCTCTATTACACGTTTTGCAGCCTTGTAGTCACCCCTATTGTAGGTGACGGGTTGTGTGCTTTAACCACGCCGGTCCATTTAACATAACAAGTTATAGACCAAAAGAACATAATTATGTTTGCATACACCAGAATCGTATAGGATATCCTCAAACGGTCCTCTTCTTTTCATTCAAATTTAATTTCGTGTTTAAGATGCTGTAACCAATCGGGTAACTCCATACCATGTATGAGTAGGTGTATCATTACGGACAGTAAACTATATATGTAGGTGTCAATACGGACAGTTCACTTTATATGTAGGTGTCAATACGGACAGTTAACTATATATATGTAGGTGCGTCAATACGGACAGTTAACTATATATGTAGGTGTCAATACGGACAATTAACTATATATGTAGGTGTGTTTATACGGGAAATTAACTGTATGAGTAGATGTGTCAATCCGGACAATTAACTGTTTATGTAGGTGTGTCAATACGGACAATTAACTGTATATGTAGGTGTGTCAATACGGACAATTATCTATATGATTATGTGTAGATGTGTCAATACGGACAATTTACTATATTATTATGAGTAGATGTGTCAATACGGACAATTAGCTATATATGTATGTGTGTTAATACGGACAATTAACTGTATGAGTAGGTGTGTCAATAGGGACAATTAACTTTATGATTATGAGTAGGTGTGTCAATACGGAAACTTAACTGTATGATATGGACACTTAACAGTATGTGTAGGTGTATCAATATGGACCCTTAACTGTATGCGAAAGTGTGATGAGTAGGTGTGTAAATACGGACACTTAACTGTATGTGTAGGTGTGTCAATATGGACACTTAACTGTATGTGTAAGTGTGTCAATACGGACACTTAACTGTATGTGTAGGTGTGTCGATATGGACACTTAACAGTATGTGTAGGTGTATCAATATGGACCCTTAACTGTATGCGAAAGTGTGTCAATACGGAAACTTAACTGTATGAGGATGTGTGTCAATACTGACACTTAACTGTATGCGTAGGTGTGTCAATAAGGACGCTTAACTGTATGTGTGTGTGTGTCAATACGGACCCTTAACTGTATGTGTGGGTATGTCAATATGGACTCTTATCTGTATGAGTAGGTGTGTCCATACGGACCCTTAACTGTATGCGAAAGTGTGTCAATACGGACGCTTAACTGGATAAGTAAGTGTGTCAATACGGAAACTTAACTGTATGAGAAGGGGTGTCAATACGGACACGTAACCGTATGTGAAGGTGTGTCAATACTGACACTTAACTGTATATGTAGGTGTGTCAATATGGACGCTTAACTGTATAAGTATCCGTATTGACACTCTTACTTATACAGTTAAGCGTCCGTATTGACACAACTACTCATACAGTTATGTGTCCGTATTGACAGACCTACTCGTACAGTTAAGTGTCCGAATTGACACACTTACTCATACAGTTAAGTGCCCGTATTGACACACCCACACATACAGTTAAGCGTCCTTATTGACACACCTACGCATACAGTTAAGTGTACGTATTGACACACCTCCACATACAGTTAAGTATCCGTATTGACACTCTTACTTATACAGTTAAGCGTCCTTATTGACACACCTACAAATACAGTTAAGTGTCCGTAGTGACACACTTACTCATACAGTTAAGTATCCGTATTGACACTCTTACTTATACAGTTAAGCGTCCATATTGACACACCTACTCATGCAGTTAAGTGTCCATATCGACACACCTACACATACAGTAAAGTGTCCGTATTGACAGACCTACTCGTACAGTTAAGTGTCCTTATTGACACACCTACGCATACAGTTAAGTGTCCTTATTGACACACCTACAAATACAGTTAAGTGTCCATATTGATACACCTACACATACAGGTAAGTGTCCGTATTGACACGCCTACTCATACAGTTAAGTGTCAATACGGACACTTAACTGTATGAGTAGGTGTGTCAATACGGACGCTTAACTGTATAAGTAAGTGTGTCAATACGGATACTTAACTGTATGTTTCTTTGTGTTTCTAGGGTCTTGTTCATTCCCTGAAGACACTATATGTATTTGTGTCGGTGCCAGCTAAATCTGCCCTGCTCTCTGTCTAGACAGATGACCCGTGTTGTACTATTAAAACCTCGTGTCTCCACGTTGATGGAAAACTTCGGTGTTTTCAACGACTTATTTTCACTTGGCAAACATTTGAAGGAAAACAGTCAATCACCTTTGTGTATTTTACGTTCGTCTTTCGTGGCCAACTATACACTGGGTGATTTTACTAGTGGTATGTTTCATATTCATTTTACTTTCCTATATACTCTAAAATACTTCATAAACTCTGCTGAGACAGTTTTACAATACATATATATACAATTACTTATTCACTTATTACCATTAGTTATCATACATATTCAACTGAAAATGTTCTCTTTTAAAAAGGCAGACAGATATTCAGGAATCAAATTAGATAAGACTTTCTTCATTTTTCTCTTTTTTCAATTTTATAAAAAAAAATCCAGATTTTTTTTCGATTTTATTTATGTCTGCTACAACCCCACGTGTGAAGTATTTTTTGTGAATTTTAGAAATGGGTACAACTAAAGTACAGTGTGTGTTTGCTGGCGAAATTATTTTTGGCGAAAAATTCAAATTGCATTAGCTCTAACATACTTCCTTTTTCATTTTTTAACATTTGAAACATTTTTATGTCATTTCAACATTTCTTTTCAAGATATTATATGAATGGGATTGAACAACAGGCTACGCCTGTTAAAAGGTTTTAAAATGGTTTATGATAGAAGAAAAGACTTGGTACTGATATGTTAGCAGGTACCCGTATAATTAGGATAATAAATATAAGATAGTATTAGAATGGTCGTTGTGCATTTACAGTATGATCGTCCTGGTGTTACTGACTCATTAAGATCTTATAAAACTGTTCATCGTATATGAATGCACTGAATAAATAACGAATTGTAACAATTGCAGTACGTTTAACAACATTTCATATTATGTAAGGAGACTATACGTTTATATTCTGGTGACTCCATTCATTAAGTGCATTATTTCAAATAACATAGACCTAAATTTACTTTAGGTATCTGCAAATAATAACCAAACTATGTATTTATTTATATAAACAGCTACAATATACCCTGTTGTCCCTGCCACTTATACATGATCACATAGGACATTGTATATATATATATATTGGTAAGGACAATGTATATATATATATATATATATATAGAAAAAATAAAATTAACGACCGACTAAAAAACTAGCTGCTTTCACCCTTCACAGGGCTCTTCGGGTTTATTCAAAAGAGAACAACGTCGTGACGTCACAATTACATGTCATCACACTACAATAGTAACGTGACGTCACGAAGTACACAAGATTGGTAGACAATTTGGCGTAAAATTTTATTGTGGCCTGTTGAGACTCGGTTTTAATATTTTATTAGTTGGTCTTATTCTTTCGTGTCAATACGGACAATTAACTGTATATGTAGGTGTGTCAATACGGACAAATACTTATATTATTAAGGTAAGGTTATTGAGTGCAACAGGGTACATTGTAGCTGTATTATATTGTATTCGTTTGTATTAGAGAAACGAAAGAAGACCAACTAATAAAAATATTACAACCGAGTCTCAACAGGCCACAATAAAATTTTACGCCAAATTGTCTACCAATCTTGTGTACTTCGTGACGTCACGTTACTATTGTAGTGTGATGACATGTAATTGTGACGTCACGACGTTGTTCTCTTTTGAATAAACCTAAAGAGCCCTGTGAAGGGTGAAAGCAGCTAGTTTTTTAGTCGGTCGTTAATTTTATTTTTTCTATATTTACTTCCTTCACATGGACATTTAATCTCTTTTTATTATATATATATATATATTGGTAAGTGGCAAGGAAGTAATTTCTACAGGGTAGAACATAATTATGATGTCAAATTTTCGGAGTAATCCGCTCCTTTTTCGGGACACAGAAAAACAGAAATAAAAATAGAACCATACCAGTGTATATACCTAATATTTAGAAACAATAACCCCTCATTACATATATCCGGTAAGGTTATTGAGTGCAACAGGGTACATTGTAGCTGTATTATCCAGAACGGCTGAAGAAGCCCTAGAAGGCAGAAAGGCTTAGAGGTAGATCTTGAATACTTATTATAATATTATATATATATATTTAATAATGAAATTGTTTTTGCAAATAAGCTTCCAGCACTGGCAGCCAAATGCATTTTTGAATTTACAAGATGGTTCCTATATCCGCAATGATGTTACAATCAAATTTTGACCATCTTCTATATACATGTATGCCCTTTGCCAATGTCATAAATCTCTCATGTTACCTGTGTACATAACACAAAGGAATGTGGTGGCCTAATTAAGGTTAAGCTGAGATAAAAACTGAGAAGTTTTGAGCTGAGGAAGGTTTCTGCAAGTCATTTTGAGGAATCTCTTGTTTATATATAACGAGGGTGAGAAAATGTTCGAACAAGTAATTGACAAAGACTGCTTGCCGCCTGAGTTGATTATATTTCCAATATTTTCGATTACCGAGTTATATTTTCAACTTTTACATGCAAACATGTGTTGATATATCTATTTTACCGAGTACAATGTAATGAGGTATTTTTCGTGTTTACATCGTGTGTCCATTACAAGCAAGATACCTTAGATAATCTAAATATTTAAATTAATCAGTTCTTTGGTGCGCGTGCCAATGCCACTGGATGCCAATATGCCTTCATTTCACTACAAGCTGCTCGTTTTTTTATCATTTCTGACCCTGTGGGAAATTGTCCTATTTTGTCTATTTCACCTGGATAACTTTTGGAATGGATTTTTTCAGTCGCCATTTGGTCGACATACGATAAATACTGACGTCATGTTTGATGCCAGATGTTTGTATCGACATCGCATGTCCTTACATCAATTCAGCGTTTGACAAATTCAGAAACACTATCTAAAGTCAGCGGAAAAACAGGTTAAAAGTAGATCTAGAAGATTGCAAACATTACTTGAAATACACACAAAATTAAATGCACGTGCACCTAATTCAATAAAGGAAACCAGTCCCATGGCTCTTTTGTTTCCAATGAAGGGGGATGTGTTTGGAAGGGCGTTAGTCTGTTGGAAAATGATAAATGCAAGCCCACGGTCTGTCGCTTAATAATACCAAAAAGTGTAGTTCCATCGAAGAACTGATAAAATGGATAAACATAAACCAGATAACCAATAGGCTTACATAAATACCTTAAATTATTTGGTAAACATAAATTATAAACTATATAATGCTGCAAAACTCCATTTACTACTTGTCGTGTAAATAGAGTCGCCTGTTCTCGCTCCATTGAATAAATAGGTCGGTCTGTCACGAACAAACCAATGCTCTTCCAAAACCCTCCCTCGCAATTGTAAACACAGGAGGTACACGCATTTAAGTTTGTATTCTTTAAAGATTGCTTGTGGACCCCTAGATCTACTTATACAAAAAATGTAACCTGACTAGGTCGCCACAACTTCCACAAACTGAACACTCACTGTATGTAGTGTTCCTCTACACTACAGCACGTACCATCAGCGGTCACTGGCACTGACGTATAATCACTGTCACTGACTGGACATAATGTCCTTAGCATCAAGGTCGAATATGAGGTGTACCGAGTTTTCGTTTGTTCTTTTAAGAATTATGCGCCAAGACATATTAGGGATGGCAATAGTTGGCATTTGTAGTGTCGAAATGTTTAAAGCGGCATATCCAGTTATTTCTTTTGACTCAGCGAGATAGATTTAATAATTCCATTTATTGAGATAATTTTGGCGACATAATTATATCCGCTTAAAGTAACTGATGACAGGAATATGTCACCATACGTCTTACAGCTGGGTTTTTTCTACTCTTTGCTACTATGTAAACCACTTTTTGTGTTTAAAAAAACCCATCACATGCATAACTGAATAACGTTTCAAGGTAGTTAAATGTCTAAAACTATTACTTTCATACCTATATAGGTTTGGGAGCCATCTAACCCCATTTATGAAAAGAGTATATTTCCACACAAAGTTTCCAATTCCAGCTTTTATTGTATGAAATCAAAGTTTCTAACCTACTTTAACAGACTGAGGTACCACTCCTCAGTTATTTAACTTTCACTTAAACACTTTACATCATGTTTTTGTGCACTATATAATTATATATATATATAGTAGTTCTTTCAATTAAAAGAGCCAATTTTCGTTGTAACAAAGCTCGAAAGACCCTGCGCTATGACTCTTTGTATGGGAACTACCCCAAGGTGTTGACCGGAGTTCCTGACTAAGGGTGGTCCACACTATCATCCGATATACTTTCTGTACCGATCAATCCCTGTGACGTATATAGCCTACGATGTAACAGAAGCCTTGTCCTACGAGATCACCGGTTTCACCTCCGGTTTTGTCTTGCTAAGACTCATTATGTTTGTCTTTTTGTTTTGATGTCTCATCAGAATCTGGTGTTGTGGTTTTGTATCGACGTCTAGCTTACGTTCTATCGCTGTTGGATAGGTTTTCTATTGATATCACTTTTCATTTTACCACCTATGTGATGGAAATAATAGGTCTGCTGTACCCAACTGCATGTCGTAAGGGGTGACTAATGTGGGTCCCGCAGAATAATAAAATGATATACGCAAAATTAACTAACTGAATGAATAAAAAACACTAAAAGTAAATATGGACGAAAAACATTGGATATAACTATACACAAGATTATGATATACATTTACAAAATTATCCATAAGGAAAGATTGAATAGTTATGATATATATACATTATACAAAAAACTAATGGACAAGAGATTATTGTACAATTAACAATGTTAACTAGAACAAAACATCAGACTAATAAACAGAACTAAGATGATCTGGTTGCTGGAAATGGCAAACTGAGTCACTTAGCCACATATACATGAAGAGTAAGTCTCTCTTTTTGTGTTTCGATTTTATTTTTGTTTACACAAGCGTTATATTAACAGACAAAATGACTTTGAAAACAAAAAATATTGCTCGACTATTACATTTTATTTGTTTATAATATTTGTTTGTAAAGGCTTATTGTATCTGCAATATGTACTGAAAAGGTTTAAGAGCAGAAATGTTACAAAAAAACAATACAAACAAACAAAACGACAAAAAAAACCCACATAAACACGTTACAAACAAAACAGTCATTTTGAAAAAATCAGACCTGGAAATACAACAATCAACGTGATAGAAGACAGCACTCTCAACAATCTAAACATTGTGTTTCCTGTGTCTAGTGCAATAACTGAGTAAAAGTGGTTTTGTTACACTGTTTATGATTCCCCACACTGCTTTGTTGATACAGAATTTTGTGTTCCCTACCTTTCGCAAAATTGGCTATTGATTTACCTGTTCAAGATTTGTCTTTAATCTCTTAGGGTATGTTTTCTTGGCACCTCTCATGACCGATGACACATGTAAAGTAACAATACGATGATTGATGTAAGGGAACAAATCTAAGATCTAAGTTCAAGATGGCCGCCCGGGTAGGAGGTGCTTCTGGGTTTTACTTTTTTTTTTATCAGCAAACCAGAATTCTTTTTAGGGAAAAGATATTGGCCATAAGTTTTTGGAGTCACTCAGGGTAAAACTGAAACCGGACCACACTAACCCTATCATAATTGGGAATGTGTATAGACCCCCAAACAAATGGATGGAGGACTTTGAATATTCTCTTGAATTGTTCTACACCGAGAACAAGGAATCTATAGTCATTGGGGATTTTAATATAAATACCCTTTAACGACTCTCACTTCAGTAGAGTATTTGCAACTTTAATGACGGATACATTTAATATGGCTAATATCATAATGGTTCCTTCTCGAAATACTGAACATGGTGGATCCTGTGTTGACCATATTTGGACAACTCATCCTGAAAGAGTGGCTCATTCAGAGATGTCTGACATTGCTATCAGTGAGCATTGGCCTGTAAGTGTTATTAGGAACTGTTCCAGAAAAACTAATTGTTCGGTGAAACTATTCGGTACAGGTATATGATACACTTTGACATTGATAATTTCCAGAAAGATATAGAAGCTCTACCATGGTCGTCTATTGAAATATTTGATTGTGTGGATAATATGCTTTCTGGTTTTCAGTTATTATTTCTTGATGTAATAGACAAACATGCACCAATCAGAGAAAAAAAAGAGTTACATATAGTACTTTTCCTAAATGGTGGAATGATGAAATAAATATTGCTATCCAGATACGAAATAATCACAAAAGAAATAACTACACTGAACTATATAGGAAATGGCGTAATAAAGTTACATATCTTATAAGAAGTTCTAAGAGATTCTTTTAACAATCAGTCTTAGATAAATGTAAAAACTCCGCCAATGATTATTGGAGAATATTTAGAAAATTATGTCCCAAGTCTTTGAACAGTGTGTGTTCATTTATACATGAAAATGGTAATGATGTGACTGATGCTTAGGAAGTAAGCAACATTTTTAAATTCTTATTTCACCAATATCTCAAAAAATATGTTGATGAAACTGAAGATTGTGACCCCTCGGTGATGTTACACAGTGTTAGTACTTTTCCTACAGAGAAACGTGGTGGTGATACGTTTCTATACCACAGATTGATGTTTCATTTGTTGTTAAGCACATGAAGGGGTTGGATGAAAAGCAACTGGTTTGGATGATATCAGTGCAATATTTTTAAAAAAATGTGCTGAAAGTTTGGCACCAGTTTGGTACAAAATTATGAATCATTACATTGATACTTGTTTCCTACTGTATGGAAAAATGCAAAAGTAAGTCCTTCTACAAAAAAGGTGACAAAGGACTGGTTTCAAATTATAGACCAATATCGGTGCTTCCTGTATTATCAACATGTCTCGAGAAATTTGTACATATACATCTCTATGATTTCTTAACACGGCACAACTTGCTGTTAGAAAATCAATCTGGTTTCAGACTCGTCACTCATGCCAATCAGCGTTAACAATTATTACAAATTCATGGTGGGAAGCTATTGATAAAGGGTATCTTACTGGTGTTTTATTTTTAGATTTTCGTAAGGCGTTGAACCTGGTTAACCGTAACGTTTTATTACAAAAACAGCAGCTATATGGTTGTTCTGTAAATGCATTACATTTTTTCAAATGTTACCTTCGCGATCGTTTCCAAACTGTGAGTTTTAAGAAATCATTGTGTGATAGTCAGCAGCTTACAGTTGGTGTGCCGCAGGGATCGATACTCGGTCCCCTGATGTTCATCATTTATGTAAACGATTTACCTCTTTTAAACATGCACTGTAGTTCACACATGTAAGCCGATGATACCACAGTTGAGACTAGTGATAAATCCATTGATGTAATAAATGACAAAATTAATGCTGACGCAAATCTAATTTCTTAATGGTGTAGTTCTAAAAAAATGTGTATTAATACTGAAAAAACACCTGTTAATTTGTACATATCGACGTTAAAGCAGGCAAACTCGGAACCTGAATGTTGTTATAAATGGCACTGTAATTGAAAATGTTAAAACAGAAAAAATCTTGGGGTCACTAATGATGTTTATTATATGACTGGTGCTAATTCCCAACCCTTATTGGAGGAGCGACGTCATGTGACGAGTCTATAAATATGTTACAGACCTCGTTCTATGAATAGAAAAGTGTTACAGACCTCGACCTATAAATAGAAAGTATTACAAACTACTTCTAAAAATAGGCCTGGGGAATTTCCAAGCCTGTCTGTAATTCTGTTACCAATCACAATACTGAATTCAACAAAAAATGAATTATCTCATCAAACTCTGAACTATATGAATATTGATGATGTCGATTGTGCAAGTAATATTTACTTAAAATTAAATATCACATAAATTGAATCTGATTTTTTTATTTTTTTTGTATGCTATCTTGTATTTGAAGTCCTTCACTCTGTGATTCTAAAATGGTCCATGTCATCCATGTGTTTATGACTTGAAATTTTTTTAATCTCATTGTAAAATGTCATATAATAAAACAATTGTGTATTTCAGTCTCGGTCTATCCCTGATTTACGGACCTGGTCTGAAAAATGTTGTTCAGACCAGGTCCATAAATCAGGGATAGACCTCACCTGAAGTCCATAATTGTATAATGTTTATCTTGGAATGCTCATGTTAACCATGTATGCTGTCGTTTTACTTTTTTCAAATGAAACGTTTGAGATTGTTCTTAAGTCAGTCTTCCTGTTTAACATATTACAACTGTTTTGTAAATCCACATTTTAGCTATTGTGCAAATATCTGGGAAAACACCTCTCATGTAAATGCAACCAAACTCGATAAACTCCAGAAAAGAGCATCAAGGGTTATCTTGAACTGTGATTTCAATACTCTATCCAGTGACATGTATAAGAAATTAAACTGGCGACCTTTTTCAAAACGTTTATTGCACAATCAGTCAGTTTTAATGTACAAAGTTTTACATGGATTGGCTCCGCAATATCTTAACCATTTTAAATATACTATGGATGTCCAGTCAAGAGTTACTAGATCTTTGTCTAATAACTTATTTTACCTACCTTCATTTAAAACAAAACTGTTTCAGAAATCTTTTACCTACCAGGGACCATATACATGGAATATTATACCTGAATATGTTAGAAATGCACCCTCACTATTGTCTTTCAAACAGAGTGCCAAGAAGATTTTATGAACTTATGTTAAGTACTGTAATGTATGTTTTGTACAATTGCATTTCATCACATTTATTCTGATGATTCTCTGTTTTATGTACATTCTGTAAATCATTGTCTATTTTGATACTACTTGACCAAATGTAAGACGAGTCGTTGACTCAACTTTGTCATAACAGTATAAATAAAGACTATTATTATTAGTATTTCCTTATTAACAATGAGGGCAGGATGGGAAGAGATTTATTGTCTTAGAAAACGTCAAACTGGCGTAGCGTCACTTGTTCGCCGACGACACTTTCCTGTACGTTGTTTTTTACACAACAGACGTTAATGCAGAACTCTGAAATAAAGACATTGAAAAATATTATACCTGGTCCAAAAACTGGCTTCTTGATTTTAATCCTCATAAAACAGAACCCCAACAAATAAAAACGAAACCAATTACAACAACGCAGCTTCTTATACATAATCCTCTAACTGAGGCGAACTCTCACAAACGTCTTGGTATAATTCTATCTGACGATTGTGGCTGGGAAAAAGGAGAACACCGAAGTGCCAACAAAACTATAACTCAAACTCAAAATTAATCAAACAAGGACAACATTTGAACAAAAGAAGATTGACACCCTCGAAAACGTACAAGGAATGGGCGGTTCATCGACAACATCCACCATGTAAATCTTGGTCAAATCCAGGTAATGTCACGTCGAGAAATTGGCTTGTAATAATAAAACTTAATGGCTCACAAATGAGCTTAAAACCAAATATCAACCTTCATATCGCATAAAATAGCATATTGTCCTTTAGATAATGATGGCGACCATAAGACTTGGCAATATCGCATGTAAAGATGGAGGAACGCGGCTGAAAAAGAAAAGTCTGTAGTGTTCTTGATTTCAAGCTCTGGATTTTATTCACGATCGATGTGGTCAACTAATTTCTTTTTATATCGGGATGAGAAATTAAAGGATTCCATATGAAAACAAAAACAAATGGGCCAACGGAGGGTACAGTATGGTAGGACAGAGGTGCCGACAGTCTGCTAGAACATCTTGCCGCCGAACTCAATAAAGATGGTGTCATCCATTTCTGCTTTTACTGTGCTTTTAAAAAACTCCGTCCAATTAAAAAATATATATACTTATATCGTTTGGACAACCTAACTGTGGCATATGTATATAACTTTGAGAGATGAGTTAAGTAATGTAGCAAGCTCTTTCACAGAGACGTTGAATTCACAAAATTATTAAGTTCCACAAATCAGTGCATGGCTTTGTCCCACAATATTTACAAAATATTCGCCCAAGTAGAAGCACAGATATGCATAATTCTGACGTTATAAATCTGAATAACATTCCTCCTATAACATGATACTGATATCACTACCTCCCACACACACACACCCCTCCTCGTTTTCTTGTATTTAACTATAAAATAACTTCCTTGTCAAATGATCATATTTCTTGGTTTTATGTTATCCATCTATTTTTGACGTAGCTTTATAGAAAACGGATTAACATAAGCTTCTTTAGCGTCTTTTACGGATGCTATTTTAAGCGTAAAAAGATGTAACTGAAATGAAATTTTGCTTTTAAGGAAGATATAACGTGTACACTAAATCAGAATTTTCTCTTTACAATCAAAAATTTGGAAGTGAGAAGGCTATTTAAGTTTGAAATAATTAATCATAAAAATTGCATCACAAAGAAAATTGGCCACAAAGGAGAAGAATATTCTTTACTGTTTCAGCGAGACGTAATACATGACCTTGCTTTTTTATCATTCCCTTCGTTGATAAACAAGAGGGCGAGGTTAAAGAAAGGGACTCTACAAATTGCTCATTAATCTGATATGTCACATGTATCCATTACAATAAAGGGCTAAGGGATTTACTGTGTGTATTAAAATTTTACCTTGTATAACATCTCTTGTTTTTTAACTATGTGCATGACCTTCAGATCAAGTTTTATATGGTTGGCTGCCCTATTGACAGCTACGGTGATTAAGGAACGTGCATCTATGCGGCTAATGCATGCGCGTGTGCTGGAAGTGATATGTTGGTGAATTTGCCTCCTTAGGTTGAGGAGCGCGGATCTGAATACAATTTAACAGTGTCTGGTCACGTTAAAATGACAACGCGTAAACTAGTTATGAAGCATAAAGATCAAGGTCAACAACGACAGAAAAGTATAATGGCACATTGGAAAATCGTTATTGTAATATCTACGCGCCAGCTCAGTTTGATTATATTTTGTTTGTCAAATTCATAATCTCATTGTTTCGAGATGAATTATTCACTGGTATTAGTCTTCGCCTACCAGTCGGCAGAAGGGACTTCCGTTATATAAGTAACAACTGGTTTTCTGGTTTTTTGTGACGTAGTTTTGTTTTTGACTTTTTTATTTTTGTGTTACATAAAGTGATAAGTAGTTGTTAATGTTTCAGTCGTGATAAAGTGGTGGATTGCCTCGAAAAATGACAAATCCTTTGTCTGCAATGTTGCGTCACATGTGGGAGGATTCATTTCATTCTAGTACAATTCCAGCACCATTCACCAATGCTTCATGTTGGTTTTCCATATTTACAGGAGTTAAAATAGTTCTATCTTTCAAACTTAAAAATTTCAAGAGGATATTTTTTAATTAAGGATTGAATTCTGTTTTGTTGAGGTTTATGGGATATAAACCTCATTGGGTCTTGAGACAAATTTCATGAACTGCGAAGCAGTATGTAGGTCATATTATAGGCATTGTAGTAAATAGGGTACGTATATCAAATATTAGGGTAGAAATATACCTTAATGGGGTATGCTTAGAAATTAATGAGGCATAACAGTAAAAAGGTTAAATATCTCAAATATTTGCATATCAATTAATGGGTATACAAAACAATAAATGAAGTAGGCATAACAGTAAATTGGGATATGCATATCAATTAATAAGGTACGTATGACTATTAATGGGATAGTAATGACAGTTTTTGGATAAGGAAAGACATGTTATAGGGGAGGCATGACTTTTAATGGGGTGGATGTAAACTTTTACTTATCACATTAAATTGATTAAGTATGCATGCATGCAATACATGTCCTGGTCACATGGATCTCACTTGTTCGTATAGCATTAATAGAAATCTATTTTTTTTTTTATTATTGATGATGTTATTATAACATTTTGCTTCACACAAAAGTGTATATGATATACCTTAACAAACACATTGATTTAAAAAAATATTGATATGTACTAGTAGTAAGATTCAAAAATTAAAATTAGGACTTACAAATAATATGGGGGAGGGGGGGGGGGGGGGGGGGGGCAGGCGTAAATCTGACATGGTTGCTATAAGTAGACATGCTAAATGAGCATGCATTGTGTATATATAAATGAGTAAATATCCAGTAAAAAATGTACGTTTTATGACACAGATACGTCAATATGACGTCACAATATAAATCTTTTCTCCAAATATGTTCATGAATATTTATTATTGTCTATATAATCGCTTATACACTGTTTCATATATTTGCATATTTATTGACGTGAAGAAATGTCAATCTGTTTTCGACCAAACTGAATGGTACAAAATGACACTTTTTCTAAGGTTAATTTACAAGTAGTCATACAGAGCTTAATTTCTGTTTTGCTAGCTGTTGAGAGTCTTCAAATAAAGACGGATGTTGTCAGCTGAAACAAAAATAAAATAATAAAATAAAATGTTCCAGTGATGTATTTTAACAGTGTATAAATGTGAATCTGAGGACTGTGTTCCCTAGATTAATGTACTGTAATCGAGTGTGCTCTATGTAGTTTGATATATGTTGGTGAAAAAAGAACGATTACAACACCGAATGAATTGCCATCGATCGGCAATGAGACGTGGAGGAAATCAATGTTTACACAATCATTTCAACCTCCATGAACATTCTATTCTGTCTCTTATGCAATTTTCATCCAACCAATATTCCTGTACTTAGTATCCCATAACGTAAACAACGAAAGGAGCATTATTTAAAACTTCAGTTCGTCGCGTTGTTGCAAATTGATGTAATGTCCGTGTGAATTCTGTATAAAATTATTAGGTTCAGGATGCAATCAAAATATGTAATATCTTTGTTCTGTCCTCAAAGGAGACACACGTAGGCATTCCCATCGTTTGAAGACTTGATGGAAACTCTATAGAAATCCATATAATATCCTAACAAAATAACCGATACATATCACAGGCGAACGTTGTTTTCAAAATGATAGTGTACAGTGTATATATGTCATATTTGGTATACATGAAGTAAGCGTAGTGATACTTTTAATTGGAAAAACATGCATAATTTTCACAAAATAAAAAATATAACCAACATTGTCAACTTGCCTGTATATAGTTACAATGGTAGTCTATATTTTAAACTTCTTTAAAAACTTTCTATATATGTATTCTATCTACAGAATCATTTTTGTGTAATATCAAAAAGTCCCTTTTTAGCATGCCAAACATGATCAATGCCCAATTTCACATAACCTTGAAGATTTGACTATCAATGTTTATTATGATAATACCGATACATTTTCTGTTTTTTGTATCATACCAAAACACTTAATTATATTAGGCATGTTTTAAAGTTATGTTTGGTTTGGTTTGGTTTAGTCTTGTTTAACGTCCTATCAACATCTATAGTCATTTAAGAACGGCCTCCCCTGTGTGCAAGATGCATGCGTGTAGTGTATGCTAGTGTGTTTTGTGAGGCTGCGATATGTTCGTATTTGTCTCCTTGTGAAAGCGCGGAACTGATGCCGACTTTATTGTGCTACCTCACTGAAACATAATGTGCAGCAGTAATAACTCGTGAATATGTATTCTGTCATGGTAATCTTTCCTCTGGAGAACTACTTTAGGTTGAGATTGTGTTATAGACAAAGCTAAGCAAATATCTAAAAATAATAAAATAATCTTAATAATAAAACTATAATACATTTTATTATACCCCGCAACGAAGTTAGGGGTTGGGGAGGAGAGGGGGGGTAAACTATAATCAGCTTGTCTATCCGTATATCTGTACACTCATTCTAAAGTAGTGGACCAATTTCAGGGACAGTTTCAAGATATGATAACTAACACCTGAAGTTGTGCATCCTGGTTTTATTTATTACATTTTGACCTTTTTTTAACAAAGTTGTGGCCCTGTGTTGAAAAATCCTTGTCCGGACATGTCCTCCAAAACTAAGGGGTCAATTTCAACGAAAGTTTTCAGATATGGTTACTACCATCTGATGGTGTGCATCCAGGTATTCTTTTTTTCAATCTGACCCTTTTTTTTACGGAGTAATGGCCTTTTGTGAAAAATATTTTCATGTTTACAGATATGGTAACTGTCCCTTGACATTGTGCATCCAAGTAGTATGTTTTCATTACGACCTTTTAAAAAGGAGTTATGGCCCTTTCTTGAAAAAAAACTTTGTCTCCCTCATACACTTCTGATCTAATTTCAATGAAAGTTTACAGATATGGTAATTACCCCTGATGTCGTGCATCAGGGGGTAAAAAGAGTCAATTCGACCCTTTTTAAGGAGTTATGGTCCTTTGTTAAAAACTTTTGTCTTGACAACTCTTCCTTAACTACTAGAACGATTTCAGCTAAACTGGGTCTTCTAGGCTAACAAGATTTGGTATGAAAGTATGTTTTGGCATGGGGAGGGAGTATAAGAAGTATGTCAGTGACATATATACATAAATAATTACTGGTGGGAGACTTTGGATTATGTTGCAATGCTTTGCCTTAGTTAGCCTTTAGCTTACCGTTCTGGATTATATAGGAGCGGGGGTATTAGTTAGTCTTTGGCTTAACGTTCTAGTTATTATTATTTTTGCCTTTTGCCCATTCATTAAACAAAATATGAAGGATATTACACTTTTTTATATCGTTAACTCTAAACAAATAAAGCAAGGAAAGATATCCTTGTCTGACTCCCCATATAAAACTTTTATTCCAGCACATTTTATTTCTGTGACCTTGAACAAAGGTCAAGGTCAGCAACGTTTACAACACTCAAACTCATTTACATTAACAACCTACTTGCCAAATATCAAGACCCAACGACCTTTAGTCATGAAGAAACACAAGTTAAAGAAAATGTGGAAAGAAAGCTTTGTTTTTCTTTTTTTGATCCAAAAGTGTTATATGACAAATATATCGGTTGTCAATGTTTTTGAAACTCCTGATGTTGAAAGATATAATCATTAGCCAACTTTGCAGCAAGTAAGAAAAAAATACTAGTTTTAGAACTATTTAAATTAACGTGTCAAAAATGGAAATTTTCTCAATAGAAATGAAATTGCACACACTTTTCTGCTCAAATATTAAACAATAAGATACAATTCTTTATTGAAATAATGTAACATTCGGTATCAGAATAACAATTGGAATACGTTGCACACGATGATCATATAATTTATAGTAATTGTGCAATTTAAATGCTCTCGGAGGAATTGTATTACTGCACCTTTAACACCCACACAGGTGTAAGTCCATGAGGTCCCATTTATCATCAAATGAATTCTGAAACTAGCTGTTCCTGATTTAGGCTTCCTATACCAATACCTTTTTGGATTTATCTTGTTTTGAAATTCCAAGCGGGGCCGACGCTAATGTTAAATCTCCATAGGCGTTGACTCTACCGTTGATCCTTTAAGTCTGTTCACAATTGAATGAAAGTCGAATTTCCCAACAAGGGGGTGGATTCCATTAACACCACATACCGCCGTACTTAACATACAAAAACTTTCCAACCAATTCTTTTGCTTATTGTTAAAGTCATTGGTTCCAAGCTTTTCAACAACAAGCAAGCGCAACACCAGCTGAATGGAGATGACCTTGGAATGACTCCTCCCTCAGCATGTTCGTGTTCTCCATTCTCATACAGCAATGGTCAAGCTGTAGTAACAGGAGATCTAAATGTTATCTATAATACAGAGCTGTAAGACGTTTTTATGAAGGATCCTAGCTAAGTACCAAGAGACATCTACTGTCAATTAGAATGTGATTTTTTAAGGTACTTGTGGATTTAGCGGGAGAACCACGTCACACAATAGCCAAAATGGAAGCATGCTAAACTGGATTTAATGCTCAAACAAGATAGTATCCAAACTTCTCACCTCCATCCACAGTATCAGTAAATCAGGGATACAGTTGTATTTTGACACTATATACATGAAGTTGAATTAAGGGATTGTGCATTTTGAAGAACTCAGAAGATCTTTTGATCGACCTTAAGCCTCATCAACTAAACATTTTTATCAGACCATTTGTTTTCCATATATTACATTACCATAATACATTCTTTCTCATATAATGAGAGTTTTTTCATCAAGAAAGGCGAACGGCGATATCAATTTATAGTCGTAAAAAGTTTTGGAGCATAATTTCTGAAAAAAATATATGACCAAGACCGACATCAAATGATTGAGTTCCTATAGACTCTTCCGTTTCAACTGCTTTCCTCAGTGTTTACTTACAACATGACCAACAAGAACGGCTGTACAATTAGCGTTACGATTTCTATCCTACGATTGTGAACTTTACCTATCTTGAATATAACACCCCTGCTTCTCAAACCTACGGTGCTTAATTGTCACAGTTGATTCGATATTCAAAGACTTCTTCAAATATCTGGAATTCTATGTGAGATGTGCACCGCTGACAAACAAACTTACAACACAGGGTTTCCAGCGATGTGGGCTGATGAAAGCTACATGTGCAAGTTAAAATGTCGCCACCATGACCTCATCAGGAAATACGCTACATCCTTGTGTTATATAAAATTGAAATTGCGCTTGTAGTGAAATATTCCTATATATGTTGGCTATAACTATATTTGAGATTATCCTTATATGTATTTATAGTGTATGTATCGTATATTCAAAGTAGGTAAATATAGGTGAATTCATGTGTGCGTATGAAAGTGTGAAAAAAGTATGGAAGCTCATGCGGACCATAACTATAAGTTTTGGTACATTTCTTGTCACATTAGATTTTGCTATTATCTGGTAATAATTCATGTTTAAAGCAGCTTATACATGATAATTGTTATGATTAGAACTGTACTTTGTTAGGTTATTTGTATTAAATTAAAATTATCTACTGTTTTGTGTGTTAGTGACATATGTATTTTGTAATAGTTAGAAATGTTAGGACTTACAACTGTCATCTTTATTTGGTAGCAAACCATGTCGGGATAGCAGAAACATCCAGATAGCACCGAAGAAACACTAGACCTGGTCAGCCACAGGACCAGTTGTTCTTCGTGGTTGGAGCTGTTTGGAATCAGGTGGAAAGAGGCTTTTCTTGAACTCCATTCCATAGACCATATGGACGCCCTGTGTGGACAATAGTTGTTCGTCTTTCCTTTGTGGAAACGCGTCCTGGATGGACCTTATACAGAGTCCTTTGTGGACATTTGCCCTAATACTGTGTGGATATCTTGAGCCCTGTCTGGATACATTGAATCCGGTGTGGTTCCATTGAAACCTATGTGAACATTCTATAGAGTCCTTCATGGATATTTGGAAACCTGTGTGGACACTGCGTTGTACAACCGAGTCCTTCCTGGAGTGGTGACAGAGACTGTAGTTACCTTGTGTAATTATTTCTAGTATTTTGTATGCGAGGAGTGTGTTAGAGAGTGAGCTTTGTAAATATCGTCATGATCGTATATTGTCATTAGTGTGGTAATTGTACATTATATTTAATTAGTTGTGAATATTGATGTTTGTTATTTGTTGGTTCGTGGTACGATTAATCCCGCTGTTCGGCCTACGTTGCAGTAGGTGTTGCCACCAAGGGATTGTTGTGTTATAAACAGCATGGCATTTCTATTTATGAATATACATCTCGCGACTATCGGATTTTAAGAAGTTTATTTGTGGTTCGACTGGCCACAACACTGCGGCTGGTACACATATGCCACTGTATAACTAATTAAAGAATTCTTTTGGTAAGGTGTAATATCAGAACATTAAGTTTGGTTATAAAGGAGACGGACATGGCCTTATGTCTAAATTTCTTATTTGAAACTCTGCTAAATTCGCTAAGTATTATTTATTACTTACTGTTCATATTCATTAAATTCAATTTAACATATAACTTATCTGAATTATTATGAATTTGAAATTTACAGTGAATATACCAGCTTTTAGGGGGCGTGTCAAGTCTTAAGCACATTTCTCCTATAATGGGAACGGAACAGCGGCAGAATAGTACCAGAATAATTATTACATAATGGTCATAGAATAGTATCATAACATCCTAGTAACAGTGACGTGGCATAAAAGAAAGAAAGACAGAAACCGATGCTAGCAATTATTCTAAGCTTGCGTTTGACATTAGGTAATATAAAGAGATAGACGTTAACCCCACATATAACTGTTAAAAACACATACCATTTATAGTACATATAATAATAATAATATACAACATTTGATATAGCGCCCTATCTAGCTAGAATACGCCACACTAAAGCGTTTTACAATACATAGATATACAATTTATACAATCAAATATATATATGTATAGCGATAAATAGTTTTAAATGTCCATGTGACGGTAAACATATAAATAAAACGAAACACGAAGACCAGAATAATCGGCTAGCGCTTTCGCCCATCTTGGGGCTCTTCAGGCGATTTCCATATTTTCTATATATATGTTTATATATAAATATATATGAATATCAACTAAAACACTAGCTGCTTCACCCTTCACAGGGCTCTTCAGGTCTTCAACTTCGTGACGTCACAATTACATGTCATCACACTACAATAGTAACGTGATTCCACGAAGCACACTAGATTGGTGGACAAACCAGCGTAACATTTTACTGTTACCTGTTGAGACTTGGTTTTAATATTTTGATTAATTCGTCTTCTTTCTTTGTCTTAAAATAATGTCTGATGAAAAATGTTGATACTAAGGTAATACATTAAATTTTTCTCCAGCACATTCATGAATATGTTTGTTAACATGTAGATTTCTTAAAGATTCAGTTCTAGTTTGTTGTCTATGTACAGTAATGCGTGTTCTGGGTTCATTGCCGGTTTGTCCGATGTAGAAATCACCATATTTAGAACAACTATTGCATAAATTACATTTTTTGATTTACAATTCATATTTACCTTCACAGTAATTTTTAAACTATTCATGAAGATAAAAGTATTACATTCGATAATCATAGGACATGTAGCACATCCTTGTGCTTACACTTGGATATATATATACATTACTCAATACAATTTTGAGGAATTCGCAGGAGCTGCCTTATCAGGCGCTAATGGTGTCATTATTACACAAAGTCAACATTTTGAATATAGCATCAAACATCATCATACTACCAAGAACAGTGCGAGCATGTGACATAGCAATAGCTAAATATGACGTCATCATTGCTTTACTAATATTCCGAATTAACCGCTCTTAATACATATATCACATATTCCAACTCCATCGATGTTGATATATTTGGAGATCTGCCTGAAAATGTCCTCCTGGCATTCCTTGCACCTATGTGAATCACCAAGGACAACAGACTACGGGTGTGTTTATGTACCATATCATATACGGGGACACTTAACGTTACTAACAAGCGACCACTTAACCATTTGATAATCAACCATTCCTTTTCTGTACGGTTTTTCGGTTAAAATAAGATATACATGTCAAAAAAAAAATATGATATACTTCTAAAGTTGGAACTTCATACAGTATCTGAATAAGAAAAATAGAAAATATTTGTGATGAGATGAAGGAAACAATGTTTTAGTTTCGATATTCCATACATATGGCGAGTCGTGCCGCGACTGATGACGACAACACATAGGTCATCTATCGGTTAGGCTGGAGCTGTTTACGGTTATATTACCAATCAGCATTGGCCCGCTTACTCGATCATGTTCTTCACCACAGAACCCAAGCTGCCTGGTGCCAGATGGGTTATCAGGTCTGTTTGTGCAGCAATCTAGTGAGTGTTTACAAGTATCAGGACTACTCTAAAACCATTGTACAGTTATAAACATCTGAAATGAACTGATTCGAATTCTCACAAAATCACGAACTAGTACAACTTTGTAGATCTTACCAGTAACTATATGCTACGTGGCTAAAGTGACATGGCTTCACACTCGACACCAACTGTAAACTGTACAGTGTATGTAGGTTGTCTTGTTGATAAACATTTATAAGGACTCTTTTTATTTGGATGCATGATTGCATGGTTGACAATATAGGTTGAAGTTATGTTCAATAAATGTTTGTTGGTGTAAAGGTGTGTATCATGTGTGAGTGACGTATAGTCTTTCTCTATCAATGTGTGGTTCAATTTATAATGTTTTGCTGAATCGGTTAGTTATGTAAGGTTTGTGTACAGCTTGTAAAATGTGTTTGTTTTATGAAAAACATCTTTTTAGATAATTCTTTCGATTAAAAGCTACTTAACGCGGTTAGATTTGGCAGATCGAAGAAGCATTCCTCGAAACGATATTTCACATATGCACGTACAATGGACATTGTGTGCCCAATGGGCCTGCATCGCTCACCTGCTATTAATCTCACAATTGTAACTTTAAAAGTGGACTAAAATAAAACTACAGGCAAAATATCAGTGTTTTGACTTCAAGTAATTCAGAAGAACCTGTTAAACGATTAAAACACATTTGACCCCTGTGACCTTGAAAGTCAAACATGGACATGAAGTTGAACAAAGTTCATAGCTCTTCCTCCCAGAATGCAGCTTGTCAAATATCTCCACCTTATACCTTTAATGTATAGAGATGTATGCACTATGGACCAGATGTGACAATGAAAGTGTGTCAAGGTCATTCACGACAAAAATCAATCACTCTGTCCGCTTTAGTTATTAAGAATAAGTCGTTTAAAGATTTCAACATATTTGACCCCTGTGACCTTGAATATGGGCAAAGATCATTCATTTGAACAAACTTCGTAGCCCTTCATGCCAATATCCTTCTGGCCAAATATCATCACCCTGGACATTTTGGTTATACAAAAGAAGTCGTTTAAAGGTTTTTAAGACAATTGACCCATGTGACCTTGAATATGGACGAAGGTCGTTCATTTGAACGAACTTGGTAGCCCTTCATCCTAGCATGTTATTGGCCAAATAGCATTGCCCTGTGCCTTCTGGTTATTCAGAAGAAGTTGTTTAAAGATTTTAACATATTTGACCCCTGTGACCTTGAAAATGGGCAAAGGTCATTATTGGGCGGATTAATCGACTGGTTAACACTCAGGCCTTCCAAGCAGGCGGTCGTGGTTCGATCCTCGAAGTCGCCGTACGCATGGAATATTCAGAGAAAGTGTTTTTCTCCTGCCCACACAACTCCAACAACCCGGGTGGAGTATCAAATGGTCTGGGGTGGGTGTTGCAGTATCTGTGCTGTAGCATTCAAGTGAGGTGGCACTATAAATGATACCGTTGGAAGCATGGTCCCACTACAAAGCAGAAAATAATACATCTCCAGCACACACACAGGCATACACACATAGGGAGATATTAGCCAGGTGGCATAGGACTAGTAGTTAGCGCCTGATAAGGCAGCTCCTGCGAATTCCTCAATATTGTATTGATTAATATATATGCTAATTGTATTGACTGTATAAAATTGTATATCTATATACTGTAAAGCGCTTTAGAGTGGCTTATGTTAGCTAGATAGGACGCTATATCAAATGTTGTACATTTATTATTTATTATTTGAACAAACTTGTTAGCCCTTCATCCTAGCATGCTACTGGCCAAATATCATCAGCCTTGCATTGGCCTCTTAGTTATTCAGAAGAAGTTGTTTAAAGTTGACGCCGGACGGACGCCGGACGGACAACGGAAGCAGCACCATGCCATAAGCTAAAAAAAAAAGGGGGGGGGGGCAGGAGTGGTTTGAAGATCGATTGCTAAATTGCGTTATTAAGCTTATTGATTTGGTACAGATGGGACAGAAAGAGTTAAGAGTTAGTTAAGGGCAATATACATCGGCGTGCTGTACAGGGTCGGAGGTAGAGACGTGAAGCACCGGTACATATGATCGGAGGTAGAGACGTGGAGCACTGGTACATATGATCGGAGGTAGAGATGTGAAGTACCGGTACATATGATCGGAGGTAGAGACGTGGGGCACCGGTACATATGATCGGAGGTAGAGACGTGGAGCACTGGTACATATGATCGGAGGTAGAGACGTGGAGCACTGGTACATATGATCGGAGGTAGAGACGTGAAGTACCGGTACATATGATCGGAATTAGAGACGTGAAGTACCGGTACACATATGATCGGAGGTAGAGATGTGAAGTACCGGTACACAAATGATCGGAGGTAGAGACGTGGAGCACTGGTACATAATTATGATCGGAGGTAGAGACGTAAAGTACCGGTACATATGATCGGAGGTAGCGACGTGAAGTACCGGTACACATATGATCGGAGGTAGAGATGTGAAGTACTGGTACGCATATGATCGGAGGTAGAGACGTGGAGCACTGGTACACATATGATCGAAGGTAGAGACGTGGAGCACTGGTACATATGATCAGAGGTAGAGACGTGGAGCACTGGTACATATGATCGGAGGTAGCGACGTGAAGTACCGGTACACATATGATCGGAGGTAGAGATGTGAAATACCGGTACACATATGATCGAAGGAAGAGACGTGGAGCACTGGTACATATGATCGGAGGTAGAGACGTGGAGCACCGGTACATATGATCAGAGGTAGAGATGTGAAGAACCGGTACACATATGATCGGAGGTAGCGACGTGGAGCACTGGTACATATGATCGGAGGTAGCGACGTGGAGCACTGGTACATATTATCGGAGGTAGAGACATGGAGCACTGGTACATATGATCGGAGGTACAGACGTGAAGTACCGGTACACATATGATCAGAGGTAGAGATGTGAAGTACCGATACACATATGATCGGAGGTAGCGACGTGGAGCACCGGTACATATTATCGGAGGTAGAGACATGGAGCACTGGTACATATGATCGGAGGTAGAGACGTGGAGCACTAGTACATATGATCGGAGGTAGAGACGTGGAGCACCGGTACATATGATCGGAGGTAGAGATGTGAAGCACCGGTAAATATGATCGGAGGTAACGACGTGGAGCACCCGTACATATGATCGGAGGTAGCGACGTGGAGCACCGGTACATATGATCGGAGGTAGAGATGTGAAGCACCGGTAAATATGATCGGAGGTAGATATGTGAAGTACCGGTACACATATGATCGGAGGTAGCGACGTGGAGCACCGGTACATATGATCGGAGGTAGAGACGAAGAGCACTGGTACATACGATCTGAGGTAGAGACGAGGAGCACTGGTACATATGATCGGAGGTAGAGATGTGAAGTACCGGTACACATATGATCGGAGGTAGAGATGTGAAGCACCGGTAAATATGATCGGAGGTAACGACGTGGAGCACCCGTACATATGATCGGAGGTAGCGACGTGGAGCACCGGTACATATGATCGGAGGTAGAGATGTGAAGCACCGGTAAATATGATCGGAGGTAGATATGTGAAGTACCGGTACACATATGATCGGAGGTAGCGACGTGGAGCACCGGTACATATGATCGGAGGTAGAGACGAGGAGCACTGGTACATACGATCTGAGGTAGAGACGAGGAGCACTGGTACATATGATCGGAGGTAGAGATGTGAAGTACCGGTACACATATGATCGGAGGTAGCGACGTGGAGCACCGGTACATATGATCGGAGGTACAGACGAGGAGCACTGGTACATACGATCTGAGGTAGAGACGAGGAGCACTGGTACATATGATCGGAGGTAGAGATGTGAAGTACCGGTACACATATGATCGGAGGTAGCGACGTGGAGCACCGGTACATATGATCGGAGGTACAGACGTGAAGCACCGGTACATATGATCGGAGGTAGAGACGTGAAGCACCGGTACATATGATCGGTGGTAGAGACGTGAAGCACCGGTACATATGATCGGAGGTAGAGACGTGAAGCACCGGTACATATGATCGGAGGTAGAGGCATGCAGCACCAGTACATATGATCGGAGGTAGAGACGTGAAGCACCGGTACATATGATCGGAGGTAGAGACGTGAAGCACCGGTACATATGATGACCTCTGATGACTTTGACTGATTACTAGCCTTGGCAGTACCATTCACCGTCCATGTTCAGAAAGCGCATCCTGGTACCATATACTAGTAAGATACTGTTTACAGCTTACAAGTTTAACATATTTCAGGAATAACCTCAGGGTTCGAAATGTTAGCTGTATCTAGTAAACGTATTCTTATATAATACCTTATACAAACCAACTATTCTAATATACTTTCACAGAGATGGACCCAAAAGCCCCTCGTTGACGGAACGAGTAACGTCCCTTGGGTATGGCGGCTGTCTTTAAATTGCTCCGGTAACTTGTTGTGTTTTCTACAGCTCCTGTGGCGATTTGAGGAATTTATAAACCAATGGTTGATTGAATAATGTTATTGGCTTAATGCGTGACATCTCCGGTGAATTTGGAACTATGGAAAGTGTTTTTGTGCATGTGATTTGTGCGATTCTTTATATAGCCTAGTAAATATATTTGTATATATATACGTGTACTCACCTGGACACCAATGCAATGAGCACGTTCGAACTTTCGTCACGCTCTGGTAACCCGCTCGTGCAAAGTGTCGCGGGCCGTACTCACGGGGGAGAAACTGTGTTCAGTATATTAGCTTTGCTGGCTGTAAGCATTGCGATATGGTTCCTTATGAGTGTGCTGGTTTAGGAATAAACATTTAGTTATAGCACATACAATCTTTGGTGCTATTGACGATCTGGCCATGTCGTCAAATGGTGAGCTAACACGTGACCCGAACCTTACTGCTACGTCGTTTGACAATTCCTTTTTCGAGCTTCCGAAAAATGAGTACATTGCCAAACTAGTTGATATTGCCACTAACTCGGAAAGTAAAATTGCCTGGTATCGGGCTATTCTTTTCGATCGCACCAAGGATATTGAGGGTTGTCCTGTCTTCTCGCTTGTTGGTACACGTAAGAATACTCTCAATGTCCAAGCCTATATGAGGTATGCGAAAGACTGCTATGATTTACAACAATTTATAGACGGTGAGTCCGTAAGCGAGATAGCAGATATCTTCTCTTCGCAAGACTTACTAGAACAAATAGTCAGATTGATACCTCAGTAATGGACTGCTCGGGCAACATGATGGATGAGTCTGCCCCCATCTCCCGCTCCGAGTTTGATTCTCTTAAGCTGGAGCTAATGAACCTTCGCACAATACTTCACGAATCGAGAGATACCTCAAAACTCCGTATAGATTCGGCGGTAGAGCTTCAAAAGAAATTGGACAAAGATATGTCGTCTCTAAAAGCTCAGGTGAGTAAGGCATGTGAGACTATTGATAAAGTCTTCGATATTGACCATTTCAAAACAGTTCCAAGGTCGTATTTTGTCGAGAGTATCCACCTCCTGGCTTCAAAACTGGTGTCTCTAGAAAAAATCAGGAAGTCGACAGCCTTGGAAATCTTTAACATTTCGATCGACGACAATAGCTGTGGAATTTCGCGTCTTAACGATGACCGCTTTGGTAATACCTCAATCATTCACAACGACGTTCGTGATATAAACGGGCAACTTGCCGTCTTTGAGGGTGACGTACAGACAGCTATATCCAACGCGTCCTCTGCTGTAAGCGGAGTGTCATCTCTGAAATCGCGCAAGCGGCAAGTTGAGTCTGACATAAACAATGTCACTGGAAAGGCTAAGCAAACAACAGACATTGCCGTTAGAGATTTTGCAGAGGTACTTGGGTCCCAGTTAACAAAATTTGAGGAATTCGTTCATGATAGCTTCAACTTACCTCCCAAGGAGAAAGGCCTACCATCACCGACTACTACCGGCTCTGTCCCGTCCTCTACCATTGACAATTCAGTCACACCGACTCGAATCAATCCCGGTTTTCCGATTTCCAGTCAACAGGCGTCAGATCCAAGCCTATCATGTAACAAGTCAACACCGTTGAAAGTTACTTTAACATCTGTAACTAATGATGATTCCTCAACTCCAACGTATTTAAGTAAATCTCATCACCAAAATTCATCTCGGTCGTCACATCTTCCTCCAGCTCAACTTTACCAGTCATTCCCTCCTGTTCGAGAAACCCTCCTGTGGTCACCTCTGAGGAACATCTAGTGGTTTCGTAGCTGTTTCCCGACATAATATTCTCGCCTTTTTCTTAGTGGTATGTCGTCGGAATCGTGTTCATCGGATGATATCAGATTCTACCTACAAGCTCGCGGTGTCAATGCCACATTTGTTTGCCTCCTTAGGAGCCAACGGAAGCTTTGCACGGGTAAACGTGATTTCATCTGATATCCCCAAAACGAAAGAGGACAACTTTTGGCCAAAAGGTATCGGATGCCGGAAATGGGTCTCTAATAACCGGTTCTACGGTAACGCTAATACCTCTAAGCTCGATGGTGGGATCGAATAGATTTGCCGTTCTTCGCTTGTTGCATTTCCTCCTCCTCGTTCTGTTGAGCATTCGCTTCATGTCGTGGAACGTAACTGGCATAATGTCGGCTGCCTCTCATATTCACGAAGCAATAAACAGGGAACGCGTTGACATTTGTGGAATAGTGGAACACTGGCTTTTCGAAGAAAATCTACATCTATTCAAGAGTATTCACCAGAACTATAACTCCTTAGCAATTGCAGACTTTTCCTTGCATCCACTAGCTGATCATCGATCTCGAAAAGGAGTTGTCGCCCTGATGTGGCATAAGAGACTTAATGATCGCGTTTCGATCGTGGAATCTAATGATGACAGGATTGCCGTTATCAAACTCGTCCTCGATGTTGAAACACTCCATGTTCTTCAAGTGTATCTTCCTACATCAAGATATGGCACGGACTTTTTTAATGAATACATCCAAAAGCTTGACGAGCTGTGCACGACATTTTCTCTCTATGGATCTGTAATTGTCATGGGGTATTTCAATGCCCGCTTACATGGCTCGCGTATTCCCGGTTATCAAGACCAACGCGACAGGCTTCTTCAAAATTGCCTTGACCGTTTACAGTTGTTTGCGCTGTCAATCTGTAGCCTCTGTAAAGGTCCATTGCATTCATTTGTTCATTCCGAAGATGGTTTATCTTCCCTTATAGATCATATTATCATCAACTCATCTAAATTAGACCTCATGAGTGAATGTTCCATTTTGGATGGCGATTATCTTGACGTGTCAAACCATAGGCCGTTGGTATGTGAAATGGTTTTCCCTGATTCGGTTTCTGGTGAAAATTATTGTGAAAAACACACACGCATTTCATTTAAGTGGATTGCCGCGGGAGCCTCCAAAAATGTTGACAACTACCGGGACGATCTTTGCTGCACGTATCAACGGTTCCTCTTTGAATACCTTACTGAGTCTTGATTCTAAAGATGAAGTTGATAAATACTCACGCGAGCTTTTGATATGTTTACTGAAATCATCAGATTGTTCTTTGCCGAAACGTAAATTTTGCAAATTCTTATAACCCTATTGGAACAACAAACTAAAAGATCTTCATCAAAACATGTGGAGATGTCGTCAGGTTTGGGTCTCTAAAGGTCGACCGTGTGACACGGACTCAGTCACATTTAGAAACTACAAAGATGCGAAACGCTTATTTAGGAACAGACATAGACAGGTATCAGAGGATCCCATTGTAGACTTAAATTTGTTAGGAAAATTGTACTTACACTTCGGGGTTTGCTGGAGCTGAAATGAAATTTAATGATGAAGTTATCAGAGATCCTGCTCGCCTAGCCTTTCACTGGGGAAAGTATTTTGCAGATATTTATTCCGAAACCTCTAGTGAAGATTTTTATGCACAATTTAAAGCAATTATCGATGAATCTGTAACAGGTATTCTGAGTAATCATGACTCGGAAAACGACTGCTTTGATAATTTTTCTTTAAATGAGGTCAAGTGCATCTGCAAAAAACTCCCTGTTGGCAAAGCAGCTGGGTATGACCCTATTGTTTATGAGCACTTGATATATGCTAATGACACCTTATACAACTGTTTATGTGTGTTATTTAACGCATTCCACAGGTTAGAATATCTTCCACATCTGCTTACAAAATGTCTGATTTGTACACTGTATAAAGGTCACAACAAACCTAAGGGTGATCCCAATAGTTATCGTGCCATTTCCTTACTTTCTATTATTTTAAATGATTTTGAAAAATTACTACTTGTGCGACTGGGTTCAAAAAATCTCTTTAAGATTAATCCGTTACAAAACGGTTTTCAGAAGAACGTCAGTAGTACGATGACTTCTTACTTAGTCCACGAGTCTGTTTCGTATGCTTGTGACAATAACAGTAAATTGTTTGCTTGCTTCCTAGATGCTGCCAAAGCATTTGACTGCGTATGGCGTAAAGGCCTATTTTTTATTTGACTGCGTATGGCATAATGGCCTATTTTTTAAACTCGCCAGTGTCGGCTTTAAATCAAAGTATATTCATATTATTGCTTCTTAATCTGAAAATATGTTTAGTGCTGTTTTGCACCAAGGCTTCGTTTCCGTTTGGTTCAAAGTCTGGGAAGGTACGCGGCAAGGAAGCATTATTTCCCCTTGGTTATATATATTTTTTGTTAATGATTTGTTAAATGATTTGTGAGCTGCAAAGTATTCATTTCTTATTCAAGACGTTAATGTAACTTGTCCAACTCAAGCTGACGATATTACGTTGTAATCTCTTTGTAAACGTGGTCTGGACAATCTCATGGATATCTGCTACACTTACAGCTGTAAATGAATATTACAATACAACGCGTCTAAATCTGTTGTGATTGTCTTTAATGAAGGTTAAAATGCTTCCTCAAAGACGATTCGGAGCTGGTCTCTCGGCAATGAAGTTGTCTCAGAGGCTGTTGGGACAAAACACGTCGGTATCTTGTTAAACAAATTCAAACCTGGCTGTCCAGACATCAATGAGATTGTTAACAAACTACATAGTCAATGTTTTGCCCTACTCCATTGTAACCTTTTCGGTACTGGGATCAATCCAATGACAGGTGCAAAGTTATATAAGTCTATTATTTTGCCTAGAAGCCTCTTTGGCTGTGAACTTTGGTTTTCTCTAACAGAAACTGATTTGTCTCGTATTGACACTGTAAATCGCTCATTCAAAGTTTTCCCGGTCGCACACGATCAGATATCGCTCTTAGTATGTTAGGCCTTACCTCAATACACCTCGAGGATGAATTAGTCAAACTTCGCTTTTTTGCTGCTTTATGTAGACTAGATACACGATTTACTGTAAAGAGAATTTTTATGTTTCGTCTTTTTCACAAATATTTTGGATTTTATCAAAGTGGAAAAGGTTTTGTTTCAGATGAATGGAAATCTTTCGTGAATATGAATTACGTGATGTATTGTTGGCCTTCTTACAAAAAGGATTTTTCCTCCTAAACAATCATAGAAACGTCTAACGAAGGGTGTTCTAATTCGTTATTATACTTATTAGTGGAGGCAACGCCTCCTTCACAGTAGAGACTTTTCTAGATTCATGTTTCTGCAATATGATATCTGTCCTTCGACTATTTAGTTTTTATATAAACGTCTTCCCTACTTTTGTAGAACATGCGCTAATGTTGCAAAGCTCTAGATTATTTCTCCAGATTGTGAATTAGCATGTGCACAAAATAATGTGATTGTAGCCGATGCAGTTGCACATTGTATCTTGGACTGCTCTGGCGAAGAAGTGTTAGCTTTACGCGATAACATCTTCTCCCAAATTGTCAACGACTACCCTGTTCATTCAAATAGCAACGTTTCTTGGCTCTCCTCCTGATCTTTTTCGAGATCTTTTTGGAGAAGACAACGATCTTTTCTTGTCTTTTGTACGAGACTGTTGCATTTTTTCAGAGAAAGCTTCTGCTCTTACCTTCCAATAATACATGAGTTCCTGTAAATAACTTTTGTGTAATATACTGGTTGAAGGCTATGCAATCGTTAAATGTATAAGTTTGCATCATTCAGTCAGCTTATTTTTTCAGTCCCTATACTTTTTTTTATAACTGTATAGATTTTCTTATATCTGTTGTTTATTTAAAATATGTATTTCATATAACTCTTCATGTTTGGAGGAATAAAGATATGAATGAATGAATATACAATCACAGAGATGGATTCAACAGCCCCTCGTCCTAAACTTTTACTCCATTTGTTGCCAAATTTCATATTGCATCAAAATTGCTATTATCTTCACAGACTTTATACGTGAAATGAATTGAAAATGCCTTGATTAAAATTATTTGTTTTGTGGTAAAATACAATAAAAAGAAATTAGCTCAATGTAAAAAATACAAAACTGAACATGCAGATTCTATTTCTATTTGGTTTCAAGGTAAGCTAAGGACCTATACTCTAAGTTCGGCAATTGCAACATGTTGCTATGGTACTACAATGTTGCTATGGTACTTCAACGTGCTATGGTACTACTAAGTTGTTATGCTACTACTATGTTGTTATGCTACTAATATGTTGTTATGCTACTACTATGTTGTTGTGGTACTTCTATGTTGTTATGGTACAACTATGTTGTTATGGTACTACTATGTTGTTATGGTACTACTATGTTGCTATGGTAAAACTATGTTGTTACGGTACTACTATGTTGCTATGGTACTACTATGTTGTTATGGTACTACATACACTTCCAACATGTTGTTATGGTACTACAATGTTGTTACGCTACTACATACACTTCCAACATGTTGTTACGGTACTACTATGTTGCTATGGTACTACTATGTTGTTATGGTACTACATACACTTCCAACATGTTGTTATGGTACTACTATGGTGTTACGCTACTACATACACTTCCAACATGTTGCTATGTACTACTATGTTTTTACGCTACTATATACACTTCCAACATGTTGTTATGGTACTACTATGTCGCTATGGTACTACTTTGTTGTTACACTACTATATACACTTCCAACATGTTGCTATGGTACTACTTTGTTGTTATGTACTACTATGTTGCT
>NW_018407098.1:176086-191223 GCF_002113885.1 Mizuhopecten yessoensis
CTATGTTGCTATGGTACTACATACACTTCCAACATGTTGCTATGGTACTACTATGTTGCTATGGTACTACATACACTTCCAACATGTTGCTATGGTACTACTATGTTGTTACGCTACTACACATTTCCAACATGTTTCCATGGTACTACTATGTTGTAAGCTTCTAAACAAACTATTTGTTCGGTTTTGCTTCCTATTTTCATTTCTGTTTAATCAATCTCACTTCTGTTGCCTCATCACCCGATATCTTATTTTTGGTGTAAAAAGGTTTTGAACTAATTACTAAAAGGTCGTGTGTATGAATATCATTATAACCTAGCGTTTCTAAACCAATGTATTGATTTCCTGTTTATTTTTCTTTTCGTCAGTGTCAATACTCATGATTTCTTTGGGAATTTCGTTTTATTTTCGTGTTAATCGTTTTTGTCATTAATCGTGAATGCTCGTCAACGATTAATTCAACTGTTTCTCAACTTGCTGAAGCAATGGGGAAATTATCTGCAAAGGTTTGACATGTTTGTTTTCATATTGTTTTGTTTTAATTTCCTGGGGGGTTTATTTGCTGCGAAAGCTGCCAATGTTAAACCCTTGAGTTCACCACTCTTACAAGTAAATGTGACTAGGTTTACCATTCTTACAAGTCATATAGGGCCACTGCGAATGATATTTTACCTATTTCGTTTTGCATTTGTGTAACCTTTCTACATGGACTTTTGTAACTATTTCAATTGACATACAGCATAATCGGCCACGCCGTTAATTGCAGATCAAAGTCAAGGTCCTCCGCGGGCCATTAAAACATTGTGCAATACTTTTTAGGAACTTCCTGGTCCTTACTAAAGCAATTACAAGGCTGGGAATCACGAGACTTCTTATGATAGTCTGCACGGAAGCTTAACAAGTACGCTGCTAATACAAGCCACCGGAATACACCCGTCCTTGTCCTCTTACTACCAACGACGACACCAAATCACCCGGCAATATCGCCCTACATACACTGCTAATAATATCGGCCTACATACACTGCTAATAATATCGCCCTACATACACTGCTAATAATATCGGCCTATATACACTGCCAATAATATCGCCCTACATACACTGCTAATAATATCGCACAGACCTCGAGTACACAATCGCTAATGAAGCCCAACTCTGCCAATAGAGAAACCAACGTAGCTAGGAATACCGATGAACATACAACTCATTACAGGTGGACAACCATAACCTGAACAAACAGAGCTCCAACAACTCCATGGGACACTGAGGAATCAAAAAAGAGAATTTAAGGGTATAAGACCTGACACTTTAACACGAACCCGACAGCATACAGATAGAAACTCAAAGTCAACAATAATATAGACCAATAAGGACACCACCACACAGCACCAAAGTACACTGGAACAAGCTAAGAGGCCCATGGGTCTTAACGGTCACCTGGGTTATGTAACAAGAGTACCGCGGGGCGGAACAATATACGCCCGTCGAATGCCATATAGTGTTATATACTTTCTCTTACATTGAAATACGATCTGCATCATTCTGAGAGTGGTAAGCTGATTTGCTATAAAAAAATATAATCAATTACTGAAATGAACAGAGTGCAAGAACTTTTGCAAAATTGTCGAATCAAATTTCTTTTATGGGAGACACAACTACATATCATGATTATAATGTATACCAAGTTTCAAAGAGATCCGTTGAAAAATGCAGGAGGAGATTGCCGGACAAAAATCAAATACTGAAATGAACAAAGGGCAATATTTTTTGTAAAAATTGTCGAACCAAATTCTTTTAAGGGAGACGCAACTTCATATCATGATTATAATGTATACCAAGTTTCAAAGAGATCGGTCGAAAAATGTAGGAGTAGATTGCCGGACAACCCCATGCCATAATACTTCCGTCAAATTCGACGGGCGTATAAAAACTGATGTTATTGATGTTGCCAAATGAAAAAGGAATCATTTTGTAACAAATGTAACATGAACTAAATGTAATGCAAAAGAAGTTTGAAATATCTGGGTAGTATATTTACTATGTACAAATAGTGGTTCTGTCAGTCAGCTGACAGGAAATTTCCCTTCAGCTCGATCAGTGGTAGAGTGTTGGCCTCCGGAACCTAGGGTCGTGGGTTCGATCCCAGCTGGGACACCTCATCTTTCCAATTCTTTCTTTCCTGTTACAGTAGAACGAACTGTTGGGGTTTTTTTGCGGGGGGGGNACAAAAGTGTGAGTTGACTACATCATCTAAATTTAACACCAGTTGATATGAGAAAGATATTTGTTTTGAGCTTTTTGTGATAAAAAGGTCGCATATTTTGTTTATAATGTTAAAATTAACATGATAAACGACAAACATACAAAGTGTTGTTTAAGAGAACAATCAGGCCTTTGGCAAAGTTATTTATAATATAGCACTATGGATATGAACGCCATTATTTTTAATCTTTTCCATTTTATTCTTCTTGAAATAATAATTTTGCTTCTGTGCATGTGTCTGATATATTGCTTGTTCAGGGACAGTACTTAAGTCAACGAAGCCATATCGGAGTCTGGAGAAGAATCAAACTGTCATTTCGAAGTTAAAATGTTTATCAATGATTTCAAATTGGAAATAAACCAAATATACCCAAAAGTGTCATTTTTCTATATAACTTTAACAAACTTTACCCCATCCCAAGGGGATAAAGTGCTTTAAGACCCTTCTATCTATGTAGATTATTTTTTTCCAGCATATCTTGATCTGGATAAAAAAAAAAATTAAGCCAACTTGACCCCTTTTAGCCCTGCCCCTCAGCCATTGGGGGCAGGCCCTGAGGCCCACCCAAACTGTCAAAGTATCAAACCGTCTTTTCATAGTTATAATGGCTGTCAAGTTTGCATAATTTCCATGGAAAATGAACCAAACATACCCAAAAGTATAATTTTAGCATAGTAAACTTCACCCCCTCTCCAGGGGCAAACATGGAGTCTGGGGGTCATGAAATTCACAATTTTGATAAAGCACTTCAAGACCCTTCCATCTATGACGAGTTTTGGATTCTACCCTATCTCAGTCTGGAGAAGATGACTGTTGAAATTTCTGGCTATATGATCCCATTTGGGCTCAGCTCCTGAGGATGACACAGGGTTAACAAGCCTTCTTGTGGAATTTATATCCCCCGCTTGCAGGACATATTGTAGGTTAACAGTATTGAGGCTAGGTTTAAACATGTGAGTATCGTGCTGTTGAGACATAATGCATAGCTTGAAACTTGAAGGAAAAAAAGGCCCTATACCTTATTGATTATCCGTAAATATGCACAAATCACATCGGTTGGCAAACTTAGCATGAGTTGGATGTGCATAAAGAATTTGGTTGAAACATCTTAACAATATCTACAGCAACAAGTACTAATTGTAATAGGGGACCCTTACAGATGTCCCCCAAACTGCCCCAATAGTCGCAAAGATGCATCAGAAAAGGATCACATTGCCATAGTACACCTACAATGTACATAATAAATTTGATTGAAATTAAGGAATTTCTAAATTGCAATCAATCAGAATCCTCGCTGTAGTTGCTATGGCAATGGAACGTATGCGATTGAATTTGCAGTCCCCTAATACCCCTATATACTAATTTTCATTGAAATCAAACAAAATCTAAATTGCGACCAATCAGAAGCCTCAGTGTGGTTGCTATGGTAACAAAACTTATGCAGATTTGTTCGCAGCCCCCTAATATCCCTATATACCTATTTCATTAAAATTTGAAAAATATCTGAATTTCCACCAATCAGAAACCTTTGTGTGGTTGCTATGGCAACGAAACCTATGCGTTTGAATTGGCAGTCCACTAATATCCCTATATACCTATTTTCCTCAAAATCGAACAATATCTAAATTTCGACCGATCATAAGCCTCCGTGTGGTTGCTATGGTAACGAAACTTATATGCGGTTTAATTCGCAGTCCCCTAATACCCCTATATACCATTTTTCATAAAAAAATATTGCACGGAGACGAAGTGTGACAGACAGACAGACAGACCAAAATGAATATCCCCTGTTTCGGTGAAAGCGGGGGATAAAAATGTCAAAGTATCAAACTGTAATCTCGTGGTTATAATGTAAATCAAGTTTGAATGATTTCCAGTAGAAAAAGAACAAAATATACCCAAATGTTGGATTTTCCTACATAAACTATAGTAAATTTTACCCATTCCCCAGGGACAAACGTGAAGCTTGAGGGTCATGAAATTCACAATTTTGATAAAGTACCTCAAGACCCTTTCACCTATGAAGAGTATTGGTTTCCAGCATATCTGGGTCTGATGAAAAATATTTTGAAAATTTAAGCCAATTTGACCCCTTTTAGCTCTGTCTCTCAGAGCCCCTGGGGGTGGGAACCATATAATTCACAATTTTGTTGCATATTTGACCAAGGATGGTTCCTGCAAAATTTTATTAAAATCGGGTCAGCAGTTTCTGAGAAGTCGGACAAAAGGCGACTAGAATAGGTCGCTTGAGACTTTGTCACAGGTGACCTAGAAACTACAAACTTGAATGATTTTGACCAAAACATCAGTGTAATGCAGGTCAAACACCAGTAAACTACAGTTAACACTTCTCCCCAAAGGCAGATCTGTTATCCTCAATAATGAAGAGTATTTGATTCCAACACCTGAACCCAAAGAAAAACTGTTGTTAAATGTAAGAATTTTTTACACCTACAAGGTATATAATTATATATAAGCCATGCCCTAATTAGCCCCTGGAGGAGCACCAGGGTAAAATAGCATCAAACTATCATCTCATAGAGTTTAATTCCAATCAACTCCTCCCCAGGGGGGAAGGTATAGTGCAAACTCAGCCCATTGGGTATTAAATTTCACAATATTGATAAAGCACCTTTTAAGATCCTTTCCTCTAAGAAGAGTATTTCTTTCTAGCATATCCGAGTCGCATAAGAAGACTGTAGAAATTTCAGCCTATATAATTCATTTTATCCCTGTTGACCCTGCTCCTCACCCCACAATTTTGGTAAAGCACCTTAAGTTAAGACCCTTCCATCTATGAAGAGTATATACGTATTTGATTCTACCATATCTGAATCTTGAGAAGAAGATTTTTGAAATTTTAGTCAATTTGATCCTATTTTGCCCCACCCCTCAGGCCCCTGGGGGCTGGCGACCATATAATTCACTATTTTGGTTGACCTTTGGCCATGGAAGGGTTCTGCAAAATATCATAGAAATTGGTTCAGGGGTTTTGGAGAAGAAGTTGAAAATGTAAATTGTTTACGGACGCACGACAGACAAAAGGCGATCGCAATAGGTAGTCTGAGAAATCTCAGGTGACCTAAAAATCAAGTCTATCAGCCTACAAACCAGGACCCCGCATTTCATTACTAAATAAAAGGCCAGAAAATCTCAAGGATGTCCCCGTGGATAACACTAAGAAACTATTTTACTCAAAAATTGAATTGGATGAGAAAACTCCCCTCCGCAGTATTTTGTACCCAACGAATCAACTAAACGAGGCAAAGAAAACGTTCGCAGAGGACAGACACCAGACGACAGATGACAGACGGAAGCGGATTGCAATAGCTCATTTGAGCTTAAAGCCAGGGGAACCAATATGACAGGACGGACGGACAACGCAACATGGACAGAGGGATATTTGAACAGATCACCATCAAAAAAACAAAAACAAAATATGCTGATAATTTTAATGATGAAAGCTTTACAGAGATTTGTAATACCTGCTCTGTTTAACATGGTAGTAAAGTGAATGACTAGAAATAAATATGATTTATTCTCCATCAACGATTGTCCCGTTGTTGATTATGGCATTATTTATTTCATTTTTGTTACATTTGCAGAGGAGGCTCCACACAGACAAAATTAACATGTTCCTTGTGACCTTAGATCTTGTGTGAGAAAGGAAATCAAAATATCTAAGGTTTAATTTGATTCTTTAACACAAAATGTAGGTATCTTGACTTATTTAACACCAATACCAGCATTCAAATTGGGTTTGATAAAGAAATTTCTTTATTTCCCATGTAGATAATATTTCAAAGAACATGACCCTCACTACAATTCTCCGTTCTCTAACAATCATCTATCACATTGTTTTCCATGGTGAAGAGCCTCCTTATCCTGCTTTACATATTTATGGCACAACATTGACTTACAAGAATTAAAAAATGGTTTCATAAAGATACATTTCTGCTTAATAAATTGTATATAATTGGTCAAAGTTGAAACTGAATGTAAATATAGAGAGAATTTACCACAGCTCAATGTATACATTAACAAGGGGCCCATGGGCCTTAACGGTCACCTGAGTCCTACAGTATTTATTTTTGTTGTTGAAATATGTACTAATTTGAGTAAAAAATAGTTATGTATAATGTTAACTTAACTTTGTCAGGACCATGAGCTGATCATTCCTACAAAGTTTCAGTTGAATCGGCCAAGTAGAACTTTACTTTAAGTTTGAAATAGTTTTTCAAAATGGCGTCCGTGGCGGCCATATTGGATTTCTGATTGATCTGAAAAATAACAACACTTTGTCAGGACCATGAGCTGATCATTCCTACCAACTTTCAGTTCAATCGGCCTAGCAGAACTTGACTTTAAGTTTGAAATAGTTTTTAAAAATGGCGGCCGTGGCGGCCATATTGGATTTCTGATTGACCTGAAAAATAACAACACTTTGTCAGGACCATGAGCTGATCATTCCTACCAACTTTCAGTTCAATCGGCGAAGCAGAACTTGACTTTAAGTTTGAACTAGTTTTTCAAAATGGCGGCCGTGGTGGCCATATTGGATTTCTAAACGACCTGAAAAATAACAACACTTTGTCAGGACTATGAGTCGATCATTCCTACCAATTTTCAGTTCAATCGGTCTAGCAGAACTTGACTTTAAGTTTGAAATGTAAAATGTTAACGGACGACGGACGACGGACGACGACGGACGAAAACAGATAGCAATAGGTCACTAAAAATCAGAGAAAAGGAGCAGATGTAGAAAAGGTTCACTCAATCAGCAGCCAAGATTTCGATATCTGATTCATGCATCATCACAGAAAAATAAAAAAACACAGCAGGGACCGTAAGGAACCTGTGTGCCAATGTTGGTGCCAATGGACACAGCCGCTCTTGGAAAGTCAAAAATATATCAGCAAATCAAATGGGAACAGAAAGTAACAACAGTTGGTCAGAACTGCTGCATATAAGGAACAGAAAGTAACAACAGTTGGTCAGAACTGCTGCATATAGGGAACCGAAAGTAACAACAGTTGGTCAGAACTGCTGCCTCTAGGGAACAGAAAGTAACAACAGTTGGGCAGAACTGCTGCATATAGGGAACAGAAAGTAACAACAATTGGTCAGAACTGCTGCATATAGGGAACAGAAAGTAACAACAATTGGTCAGAACTGCTGCATATAGGGAACCGAAAGTAACAACAGTTGGTCAGAACTGCTGCATATAGGGAACAGAAAGTAACAAATCAGTAGTCAGTCACTGCAGCCATTCTAGATAACAAATATAAAATGTCTCGCCCCCCATCACAGGATAGCCATCTAGGATTTTCAGATTGACATTTAAAAGACAAAACATGGACAGGACATGATAAAGAATAGCTTAACCAAGTAAATCCCTTCAATGGTTCTTCAGAAGGAACAAACAATTCTCTGCTTAACGTACGACGACAGACAAACAAGGATAGCAAAGCCTAAATGATAAATGTAATCATTCCAATCGGTAAACCAACGTCATCCATATCATAATTTCACACATTGTTAATCTAATATATATAAGTTTGAATTCAAAGTATTTTATACAAAGGCATGTATCACTCTCCTGTATTTTCAATCAGTCATGGCAAAATGTATTTATTTATAGTAACATTACAATTTTATCCCATTTTGGGTCTGCCTCTCAGTACCTAGGACAACCCCTTTCTTATAAAACATTCCATTTGCCTGTCCAAAGGATACTTCACAGCAAATTTAGTAAAAATATAATCAACTGGTCAAAAGGAGTAAGCTTTTAAGATTTAACACCCTATTGTCTCCTTTTGGGCATTGTTCATCAACCACCTAGAGAGTTCAGTTATAATCGTCCTTTAGATGAAAATGTATTTCTATGACCCAAGGACCAAGTGGTTTTTTTTTAAAAGCAGATTTGGATTAGATTTATATGTACAGGTATATGGTTATACTGCCTGGATTATGATTCTAGACCTAACTACACAGAAGTTGGGGCAAGAATATTTTGCTTATCCTGATAACATGAGTTCATTCTTTTTTTCCTGTCTAGCAGTGATATTTATATGGCTACAGGGTGGGAATCCCAACTGTTTCCATATTAAGACCCACAAACTAAGTCACCAGGAACCAAGGTGGACCCAGAAGCTAATCCGGTTAGTTTGATTGTGTTTATCCCTTCATGGCTAATAATTGTACAGATGGAATTTCAACATTTCCATGTTATAATGCAGGGATTTCAAAGTCACCAGTGGTGAGGCTGATCAAGGGACTAATCAGGATAGCATGATTGTGTTTATTTCTTCATGCCAAGAATTTGTATATGGTTATAGGGTTGGAATCTGTTTCCTTGTAATGGCTTAGGAGCTAGTACAAAGAGGCAGGAGCAGATCTAGACCTTGTGCCAAATTTTGGTGGTGGGAAGTTGTTGTAAGTATCTAATGACCAAATGTCATGACCCTCCGACTAATGGAATTTGAGAAGCAGTCTTAAAGTTCTTTTGTCATGAGAATATCTACAGGACAAAAAAAATCATCTTAATTTTCTTCTAAGATACAAAGCACCTCCAACTATGAATACAAGTCCAACAGTCCATTTGAATGCCTTATTAGGTCGCCTGCTCATCGAGGCTGGACGATTTTGTGTGCTGGGGCCGTACACAGTGTCCAGAAGTTCCGCGGCTGACACAATCTGTGGACGAAGGTGGTACAGGACCTCGTTAGCTGCCCGAAGACCTGCCTGTACAGCACCATTCATAAATCCACACCACACTGTGGCTGATTCTGTCCCAGCAAAGTGAAGTCTGCCAGAATAAGATGTAAATCTTCGTCAACAAAACAAACAGAACATAACAGTTGCTATAGAAAGTCAGTCTACAGATATAAACCATTGAGAAATGTGAATCATTTTGAAAATAATAGCTTACCGCCTGAATCTTTTACCATCACCTGTTTGTTTAAACTGAAGTAAAATGCTTACATAATAATGACAGTGTATGTCCTCACAGGTTACCATCAAAGGTTTTCAGTTTGAAAACAAAATTACAATTTATCAACTGTTAAATTGAGAATCCATTATATAAATTTCATAATTATTTTTTTAACTTTGGGCATTTCTGAAGCTTTACAAAGAATACCGGTAGCTATGTTTCAGTATACCTGGTTATTTTTAGTATCATAACACTTGTGGGTACTATAATTATAAGAGTTTATACAACAATGAATGTTTCCAATCAAATATCACAAACAACGTCAAAGCAGCTTCATCAAGTTATCCACATGATTTTTTTTTTATATCAATTTGATTTTCTTTCTTTTGGAAACAAGTGCTAAAATAAAATTGTGTGGATGATTTGTACTTTACAAAAACTGTCTTCTGTTGTGTTTAATTTTTTAAACTGAAAACAAGTACATAATGAATTTAGAAAATACAAGTTTACTACCAACACCTAATTTTCAGTTTCAGATAATATATGTTCAAATATTTAGAGTTATTTTTAGGTTTATTTAGATCTTCAGTGCTTACTTCATGTACGGATGTCGGAGCCCTTTGACAAGATAAGCCATGGTTCCAGGTGCGGCTGAGCTGGTGGGTGCCCCTTCACTGTAGGGTTCCTGTCCCCAGTCCTTCTCTATATAGTCCACATATGACCACACTTTGTGGCCAAAAAATTCAGACAGGGATTTCAATACAGCAGACTTTCTCTCCAAGGCCTGGAAAATGGAAATATTGCCAATCAAAGATTTGAACTTGTTACAAGTGATATTTGAACTAGTTGATAGTAATATCCAAACTTCAATTAATACTAACTCTTGCACTTTTTATAATAGTAATATTTGAACTAAGTAATGTTGAGAATTGAATTTGCTCATCAGAACAAGTGAATTTAACTAACAAAATTTCTTGTCATCTGGAAGGTATTTAGCAATCAGATAGATGTAATAAATAGCCCAGAAGCCTATATCTATAATGGTTTTGTCTGATTCATCCATCAGTATACTGGTTTTGAATAATATAATTAAAACAAGAGCACAGTATATGGCAGAGCATAACATGCGAGCGATAAAGTGGTGGCATTCACGCCCCTGGGGGACTGTATTAATGTTTATCACACTGATCCACTTTGGTACAGTGACATTAAAAAACTTCATGAAATCAGGTTGCCTTAGGTACCTGTTGGTTGCGCCACTGGATGGCTGCCTTGCCCCCTATGAAGGCGAGGAGAGCTGGACTCCCCCTGTAGGAGGTATTATCATACACAACACACAGGGGGCCTCGTTCACACCCCGACACATGTGTTGGGCCACCATCAGTCACTACCTCCCCAGACTGACCAGCTGATCTCCAGAATACCTGTCACAGATAATAACTCATACCAAACACCTGTATAAATTCACAAATTTTATTTGCGATGTTTTTTCATTGAACTGAAAAAACAGTTATTTCAAAAACATTTTTAAAATACCAAACAACATTATACAATCAATGACAATTGATCACTTGAAATTGAAATCTTTTTGAACACTCGGAACATGATTATTACATGACTTTGTGTAGATTGGTCATGTGACTGTCCAATAAAAATATAAATAATTTTTCACCGTTACATATCCATTTATCTGCAATATAAGGTTTGTTTCAGGGTGGTAAATCTTTTCTAGCTGTAATTTGTCTTGAAAATAATTACCTTCTTTAGAATAATTATGGGTGTTTTGTTGTCTCCAGTACCCATGCTAAGGGGAGACTACTCTGTCAAACTAAGTCACTAAAAAGGACAATCATACTATTTCAACCTGATTCTTTTCTTATAGTCCCACAAACTTCATTTTCGATAAGCTTTTTTTGTCACAGTGACTTGTGTTCAACAGCCTGCACAATAATTTAATGAGTAGGAAAATAATTACATAAAAAAGTGACTGCATGGTAAGTTGCCTTTCTATCCACTTAGTGTGACAGAGTAATCTGCCCTTAGCATGGATACGGAAAACACCCACATACTAAATGTGATGAAAATTTAAAAAGAAACAATGAAACTACCGAATAAAATTACAAACCAAATGAATGCTAATTGCTTTGTGGAACTGAAATAAACATTAAATTAAACACCATATCTAATATATGTAAAAATCTGAAGTGTTCATGGTTGGCTGTGGCAAGTGAGTGAAGTTTTTCCTGAAATATGCATAATCGACTTTTTTCTAAATGATAAGGAATAATTATGATTTTATAATAAATGTAATATTTAGAAAATAATTGAAGAAACTATTTCAAAAAGTTATGAAATTCAATAACTCTACTGAAGTGTCTTACCTCTCGGTACGTTATGATAACTTTGATAACTTACCTCTCGGTATGTTATGATAACTTTGATTACTTACCTCTCGGTACGTTATGATAACTTTGATTACTTACCTCTCAGTATGTTATGATAACTTTGATTACTTACCACTCAGTACGTTATGATAACTTTGATTACTTACCTCTCAGTACGTTATGATAACTTTGATTACTTACCTCTCGGTATGTTATGATAACTTTGATAACTTAACTCTTGGTACGTTATGATAACTTTGATTACTTACCTCTCAGTACGTTATGATAACTTTGATAACTTAACTCTTGGTACGTTATGATAACTTTGATAACTTAACTCTTGGTACGTTATGATAACTTTGATTCCTTACCTCTCAGTACGCTATGATAACTTTGATTACTTACCCCTCAGTACGTTATGATAACTTTGATAACTTAACTCTTGGTACGTTATGATAACTTTGATTAGTTACCTCTCGGTACGTTATGATAACTTTTCTTGGTATGTTATGATAACTTTGATTTCTTACCTCTCGGTACGTTATGTTAACTTTGATTACTTACCTCTTGGTATGTTATGATAACTTTGATTACTTCCCTCTCAGTACGTTATGATAACTTTGCTTATTTACCTCTCGGTATGTTATGATAACTTTGATTACTTTCCTCTCAGTACGTTATGATAACTTTGCTTATTTACCTCTCGGTATGTTATGATAACTTTTATTACTTATCTCTCAGTACGTTGTGATAACTTTGATTACTTACCTCTCGGTAAGTTATGATAACTTTGATTACTTAGCTCTTGGTATGTTATGATAACTTTGATTACTTACCACTTGGTACGTTATGATAACTTTGATTAGTTACCTCTCGGTACGTTATGATAACTTTTCTTGGTATGTTATGATAACTTTGACTACTTACCTCTTGGTATGTTATGATAACATTGATTACTTTCCTCTTGGTACATTATTATAACTTTGATTACTTACCTCTCATTACGTTATGATAACTTTGATGACTTACCTCTCAGTACGTTATGATAAATTTGATTACTTAACTCTTGGTATGTTATGATAACTTTGACTACTTACCTCTTGGTATGTTATGATAACTTTGATTTCTTACCTCTCGGTACGTTATGTTAACTTTGATTACTTACCTCTTGGTACGTTATGATAACTTTGATAACTTAACTCTGGGTACGTTATGATAACTTTGATTCCTTACCTCTCAGTACGCTATGATAACTTTGATTACTTACCGCTCAGTACGTTATGATAACTTTGCTTATTTACCTCTCGGTATGTTATGATAACTTTTATTACTTATCTCTCAGTACGTTGTGATAACTTTGATTACTTACCTCTTGGTATGTTATGATAACTTTGATTTCTTACCTCTCGGTACGTTATGTTAACTTTGATTACTTACCTCTTGGTACGTTATTATAACTTCGATTACTTACCTCTCAGTATGTTATGATAACTTTGATTACTTTCCTCTCAGTACGTTATGATAACTTTGCTTATTTACCTCTCGGTATGTTATGATAACTTTTATTACTTATCTCTCAGTACGTTGTGATAACTTTGATTACTTACCTCTCGGTACATTATGATAACTTTGATTACTTACCACTCAGTACGTTATGATAACTTTGATTACTTCCCTCTCAGTACGTTATGATAACTTTGATAACTTAACTCTGGGTACGTTATGATAACTTTGATTATTTACCTCTCGGTATGTTATGATAACTTTGATAACTTAACTCTGGGTACGTTATGATAACTTTGATTCCTTACCTCTCAGTACGCTATGATAACTTTGATTACTTACCTCTAAGTACGTTATGATAACTTTGATTACTTACCTCTTGGTATGTTATGATAACATTGATTACTTACCTCTTGGTACATTATTATAACTTTGATTACTTACCTCTCAGTATGTTATGATAACTTTGATTACTTACCTCTCAGTACGTTATGATAACATTGATTACTTACCTCTTGGTATGTTATGATAACTTTGATTACTTACCACTTGGTACGTTATGATAACTTTGATTACTTACCTCTTGGTATGTTATGATAACTTTGATTACTTACCTCTCGGTATGTTATGATAACTTTGATTATGTCACCCATTGGCATTCTTTTCATCATCTGCTGCTTTTCCGTCGGCAGTGGAGGACTGAATATTATTTTTCCTACAAACGTTAGAAAAGAAATATCCATATTTCACATCGCCCTCAATACTTGACCACATCCTCCTCTAAGATACCAACATGTAATGTTGAAGAAGATTAGCACTTCCCCAGTACATTGCCTTACTTTGGTTGCACTGAAATAACTACCTAAACAGTCACCTGAGTTGTAATATAGGTACTTTTCATTTTTGAGATATGAAGTGGAAATAATAATTTAAACAAACATTACTCATCATGTTAACAAAAGCAAAGTACTAAAAACTATTTAAATGAATTTGGTATGGAATGAGAAGAAAGAAAAAAAAATGCCATTTAGCCAATTACACCCCTTTTATATCCCTTTGAGTTAAGTCAGTGAGTAATGACTTCCACTCTTACACATTATTTTCACTGTGATGGTGTTAAATTAGTGAGTGCCGATTTTGTGACCTTGTAACAAACCTGTAAGTTGTGGTGGTGTTGCTATGACAACCCGCTTTGCAGTAACACACACTCCATTTTTACACGTGACATGAACACTATTGTCATCCTGAAATAGACAATACATATAATGGATCTCAAATAACTAACCATTTCTTTTTTGATTTATGAAACTATAAAATGAATGTAAGACATAAATGCTTTAAAAGTTGTTTAGTTTTAGTGAAGCCCTCTTGAGCTAACACATTAGTCATTTGATAAACTATTTAAATATTGTATGCCAGTAATTTTAAAGAGGTAACTAAATATGCAGCTGAAATTTTCAACATTGAGCAGCAAACACTGACTGAGGACATCCATATGGATATACATTGTGTTATTAAGAGGAGCATGTTATATGTTATTATGTATCCTATACACAGGGAGGTAACATCACAAAGATAAACAGATAACTATCGCAAGGTCACAAACTGTAACAGGTCAATAGACTACAGTAGAACATAATCTTTATAGACTACTGAGGTACATAATCTTTATAGACTACTGAAGTACATAATCTTTATAGACTACTGAGGTACATAATCTTTATAGACTACAGAAGTACATAATCTTTATAGACTACAGAAGTACATAATCTTTATAGACTACTGAAGTACATAATCTATATAGACTACTAAAGTACAAAATCTTTATAGACAACTGAGGTACATAATCTTTATAGACTACTGAGGTACATAATCTGTATAGGCTATTGAAGTACATAATCTATATATACTACTGAGGTACATACTCTTTATAGACTACTGAGGTACATAATCTATATAGACTACTGAAGTACATAATCTATATAGACTACTGAGGTACATACTCTTTATAGACTACTGAGGTACATAATCTATATAGACTACTGAAGTACAT
>NW_018407098.1:197927-209498 GCF_002113885.1 Mizuhopecten yessoensis
ATGTCTGACTGACACTGTACTGTTAATACAGCATTATACATTACATGTCTGACTGACACTGTACTGTTAATACAGCATTATACATTATATGTCTGACTGACACTGTACTCTTAATACAGCATTATACATTACATGTCTGACTGACACTGTACTGTAAATGACTCACACAACTAAATCAGCCAATCAGCAAGTGTTTTATATGTTTGTAGTTCCTATCAGAAATAAGTTCCGGCTAATTACTGGGCCACTGAAGGAGTTTAATAAGGAACTGATGACAGGTTTTTAGATAAATGAAATGTTCAGGTATTTAACTTTTGAAAATTGTATACTTTTGATATATTTCCATTTCTGTATGCGGATTTGCACAGGGGCAAAATGTCTGAGGGCGTTTCTGTTTTGGGTCACCGGTTTTGCTTGTAAACCTCCAGTTGTCGCTGTGACACTCCAATATGCCACTAAACCTACCAAAAAAGTCGTTTTGTAGCCTTTGCAAGGTATGTATTTATGAATCTAGACAGTTGTCACTGGTTTTGAACTAAAGTTATAAGCTAAAATGTTTGGTAATAACATATAGTAAATTATTTAGTTGTGCGAATACTTAACAAGAGGCCCATAGGGCCTGTATCGCTCACCTGGATATCTAAGCAATCATGGCAAAATATTATCCAAATGAGATCCAAAAGAATAGGCCAGACCCCAAGGCCAATCCTCGTAGCATATATATCTGTATTCGATTTTTCATGCCCAGCAATTTTATGCATGGTTATGGGGTGGGGATCTCAACTGTTTCCAATCTGTGACTCAGAAACTAGGTCCTACGGTTGTGGCCTGACCCCAGGATCAATTCTAATATCATAACTGCACTTGTCTCTTTTTGCCCAGCATTTGTATATATATAGTTTTGGGTGGGGTTCTCAACCGTTTCAAAGTTATGACCCAGGGGTTAAGTCTGCAAGGGTGGGGCAAACCCTGGGGTCAATTCTAATATCATGACTGCATTCGTCTCTTTATGCCCAACAATTGTATATATAGTTTTGGGGTGGGGATCTTAACCATTTCGAAGTTATGACCCAGGGGTTAAGTCTCCAAGGGTGAAGCAGTCCCCCAGGCCATCCTGGAAGCATATGTGCATTCATCTCTTTATAGGGTGGGGATCTCAACTGTTTTCAAGCTGTGACTAAGAAACTAGGTCCATAGGGGTTCGGTCAGACCCCAGGGTCTATTCTAACATCGTGACTGCATTCGTCTCTTTATGCGCAGCTTTTGTATATATAGGTTTGGGGTGGGGAACAGTTTTAAAGTTATGGCCCAAGGACTATGTTTCCAAGGGTGGGGCCAGACCCTAGGGCCATCCTGGAAGCAAATGTGCATTCTTCTCTTTATACTCAGCAATTGTATATGTGGTTATATGGTGGGGATCTTAACCATTTCCAAGCAATAAACTTTTTTTGGCCCACCCCTTAGCCCGAGGGGTCAGCCCCACCATTTGTACAATTTTGAATCCCTGCCTCCCATGAATGCTTCCGACCAAATATGATTGATATCCATGGCATAGTTCTACAGAAGAAGTCGTTTATAGCAATATAGCCAAATTGCCCCCCTTTTGGCCCCGCCCTCAGCCCCCTGGAGGGTCAGCCCCACCATTTGTACAATTTTGAATCCCCACCACCTAGGAATGCTTCCAGTCTAATATGATTGATATCCATCACTTAGTTCCAGAGAAAAAGTTGCTTAAAGCAATATAACCAAATAACCCTTTTTGGCCCCGCCCCTCAGCCCCCTGGAGGGTCAGCCCCACCAGCTGTACAATTTTGAATCTCTGCATCCCATGAATGCTTTTGATTAAATATGATTGATATCCAGTGCACAGTTCTGAATTTTAGTCCCCACCACCTAGGGATGCTTCCAGTCAAATTAAGTTAAATTCCAATCAGTGGTTAAGAAGAAGAGGTTGTTAAAAGAAATTGTTGACGAACGGACGACGGACGACAGACAGACGGACAACGGACGCCACAGTATGGCATAAGCTCACCTTGGTCCTTCGGACCCGGTGAGCTAATAAATACAGCATTATAATTTTTTTTTGTCCGACTTTAAACTATTCTGTAAATACAACATTATACATCATGTCTGACTGCATGTTCACTGATCGCCTAAAATAGCCCAGCCCCCTATCTTTTACAAATCTGACTCTACATTACATATGAACACTTCCAAAAAAAATTAGTTTATTTTTGACAGACAACAAAAAATGGACAACAGATGATGGGGGACAGACAATAGATGATGAGGGACAGACAACAGATGATGGGGGACAGACAATAGATGATGGGGGACAGACAATAGATGATGGGGACAGACAACAGATGATGGGGGACAAACAATAGATGATGGGGGGACAGACAATAGATGATGGGGGGACAGACAACAGATGATGGGGACAAACAATAGATGATGGGGACAGACAACAGATGATGGGGGACAGACAATAGATGATGAGGGACAGACAACAGATGATGGGGGACAGACAATAGATGATGGGGGACAGACAACAGATGATGGGGGACAGACAGCCATGGACTGCAATAGCTCAACAAGCTATTATCAATTTAAACTGTCCAAATCTGGCAGCCTGGCAGTTACTTGTTTTTCTGATCAGTCTCAAAGTAAAATATACAAAACTGAAAAAGTAGTTAAAGGATGGATGGCAGATAGAGGCGCAACACACCAATGAGGACAGGCAATTTGAACAGCCATCATCTGATGGACGATAGAGGAATTTACGCATGGATTGACACTTAATGCACCATCCTATAGTCTCATAGGGGCTTTGTGCTAGCTAGGGGAGCTAAAAATAAAATCAGCAATACAAAGTTTATTTCTGTAGAACTGACTGCAGAGCTATGAGGGTACTTGTTTTTTTCACTCAGAGAATTATTTTAGTCCATAAAACACATCATATATTTTTACACTGAATGTAGTCTTTACAATGTGTTTATTTACACACGGACATAGCCCAGTCTGCTGAACAAAGCGGGCTTTCTTTGAGGATTTGTACCAACTGACCTGATCTCATGCACCCCTTATTGACCTTAAAGCCAATGCTCTTAGGTGATTGTTCTGACTTTTATCTGTCAACCCAAGGTTTACCATGCACTGACCAAATTCTATTGGATCAATTCTCTATACAAACACAATGTAATGTTAAACCTATCTTTATCTGACCTATGATACTGGTGTTGTCTGCTTATGTTTGACCCAGTTCACCAATACCTGTATACAACATGACCTGGTCTTTACTTCTGTGTGATGAACGAGTAGATAACGTTGACAATGTAAAGACATGTATATGAATCTTACAGATAATATCAAGATGATAACAATAAAGGCAAATAAATATTGCACCTGTCCTGACACTGAAGTAAGGTGTACAAAGTTGAATAATGTTACTGTATCCAAACTGGGACACTTGTGGGAAAGTGACCCAAGAAAGTGGCATGCAATTCAAAGAACTATTGTCATCACTTGATACTTTTATGTCAATTTAACTATATACTTAATTGGCTGTTGATTGTGGTAACACAGACGGTGCAGGATTCAAAATAATTTTGAAAAAATATAACTTTCATAATCAACGTGCCGTGTGGCGCTATCTATTTAGATATCATTTTCAGAAACTTATTTTGTCACAACTAACTCTAGTTTGGAGAATAGATTTTAACAAAACCTCCCTTGACCCTAAATCATTTGATGTAAATGTTATTTTCTGCTGATATTGATCGCTAATCCCCAAATATTAGCCAAAATACTAAAGTGTCACTTTCAGGGTACAGTTACACCGGTTAAAGAGCCTACATGACCCTAACAGTAATTTGCATTATATTTATGAAGAAAACTGAACAAACCTTTTCTGTATTAATATTATGGTATAAAATACAGTATTTAACTTCCAAGTGCCCCATTTTGTGTACACTAATATTACCCTTATTTGGTATTTATTGACTTTTGAGTGATCTTGCCTGATCAAGCTAGATGACAAGTCACTGCTTTCAGGTAGCTTATGTATGACACACAAAAAACACCTTGTAGAATAGTGATAATGGGTGACTTACTATAAACTATGATAATGGGTGACTAACTATAAACTATGATAATTAGTGACTTACTATAATCTATGATAATGGGTGACTAACTATAATCTATGATAACTAGTGACTTACTATAATCTATAATAATGGGTAACTAACTATAATCTATGATAATGGGTGACTAACTATAATCTATGATAATGGGTGACTAACTATAATCTATGATAATGGGTGACTAACTATAATCTATGATAATGGGTGACTAACTATAATCTATGATAATGGGTGACTAACTATAATCTATGATAATGGGTGACTAACTATAATCTATGATAATGGGTGACTAACTATAATCTATGATAATGGGTGACTAACTATAATCTATGATAATGGGTGACTAACTATAATCTATGATAATGGGTGACTAACTATAATCTATGATAATGGGTGACTAACTATAATCTATGATAATGGGTGACTAACTATAATCTATGATAATGGGTGACTAACTATAATCTATGATAATGGGTGACTAACTATAATCTATGATAATGGGTGACTAACTATAATCTATGATAATGGGTGACTAACTATAATCTATGATAATGGGTGACTAACTATAATCTATGATAATGGGTGACTAACTATAATCTATGATAATGGGTGACTAACTATAATCTATGATAATGGGTGACTAACTATAATCTATGATAATGGGTGACTAACTATAATCTATGATAATGGGTGACTAACTATAATCTATGATAATGGGTGACTAACTATAATCTATGATAATGGGTGACTAACTATAATCTATGATAATGGGTGACTAACTATAATCTATGATAATGGGTGACTAACTATAATCTATGATAATGGGTGACTAACTATAATCTATGATAATGGGTGACTAACTATAATCTATGATAATGGGTGACTAACTATAATCTATGATAATGGGTGACTAACTATAATCTATGATAATGGGTGACTAACTATAATCTATGATAATGGGTGACTAACTATAATCTATGATAATGGGTGACTAACTATAATCTATGATAATGGGTGACTAACTATAATCTATGATAATGGGTGACTAACTATAATCTATGATAATGGGTGACTAACTATAATCTATGATAATGGGTGACTAACTATAATCTATGATAATGGGTGACTAACTATAATCTATGATAATGGGTGACTAACTATAATCTATGATAATGGGTGACTAACTATAATCTATGATAATGGGTGACTAACTATAATCTATGATAATGGGTGACTAACTATAATCTATGATAATGGGTGACTAACTATAATCTATGATAATGGGTGATTAACTATAATGTATGATAATTAGTGACTAACTATAATCTATGATAATGGGTGACTAACTATAATCTATAATAATGGATAATGGATGATTAACTATAAACTATGATAATGGGTGATTAACTATAATCTATGATAATGGGTGACTAACTATAATCTATGATTATGGGTGATTAACTATAATGTATGATAATTAGTGACTAACTATAATCTATGATAATGGGTGACTAACTATAATCTATGATAATGGATGATTAACTATAAACTATGATAATGGGTGATTAACTATAATCTATGATAATGGGTGACTAACTATAATCTATGATAATGGATGATTAACTATAAACTATGATAATGGGTGACTAACTATAATCTATGATAATGGGTGACTAACTATAATCTATGATAATGGATGATTAACTATAAACTATGATAATGGGTGATTAACTATAATCTATGATAATGGGTGACTAACTATAATCTATGATAATGGATGATTAACTATAAACTATGATAATGGGTGATTAACTATAATCTATGATAATGGGTGACTAACTATAATCTATGATAATGGATGATTAACTATAAACTATGATAATGGGTGATTAACTATAATCTATGATAATGGATGACTTACTATAAACTATGATAATGGGTGACTTACTATAATCTATGATAATGGGTGACTTACTATTATTTTTGACTCCTGTCCAGTGTTTTCTGATGCCTCAACCAAGGGACGGATGCCCCCTGCTGCAGACACATACATGAGATAGAAAAGTACAGAGACCTGAGATGCCTCCACTCCCAATATCGTCCGGTTGGCAGCATCAATGCATTCCTTAGCACCTGAAATATAAGGTGTTATTTTATTTTTAACTTTTATACTTATATTTCACAAATATATCAGTAATTTTGCTTTCATCATTTTGAAATTTAATTTGAACAAGCTTTCAGGACTTATTGTAGGTAAACTTTATTGAGGTTAGGTTTAACATGTGAGTATCGTGCTGTTGATACATAATGTATAGCTTGAAACTTGAAGAAAAAAAAGCCTTATCTAATATTTGCTAGAGTTATAAGCGGAAACTGCAGATAATGACTATGCCAAATGGAGTCCGAATAAAGTGATTGTCAAACTTGGCCGAGACCTTAATGTGTTGAACCCTGTTACTAAGTTTGAAGACAATCGGATACTATTTGTGAGAGTTAATGAACAGAAACAGAAGATAATGATGTTTTTCGACATTCAAGGGGCCATAACTCCGCCAAATGGCGTCCGCTGAAAGTGGTCATCAAACTTGGCCGAGCTCTTAAGGTTTTTAACCCTGTGACAAAGTTTGAAGAAAATCAGTTAAAAAAAATTGTAGTTATTGCATGGAAACGAAATCGTGACAGACAGACAGACGGACAAACCCAATTTAATTTCTTCTATCAGACTCTCTATTTTGTTTTGAAAACATTCTTCCCCTTCACAAGAAAATTATCAGGTTCTTACTTCAAATAAATGTAACAGTGAGTGGTCCTTGACCAATCACCAAACCCCTCTGGCCTACCTAATTACTGTTGCTAAGTCACAAGCCCCTCTGGCCTACCAAATTACTGTTGCTAAGCCACAAGCCCCTCTGGCCTACCTATTTACTGTTGCTAAGCCACAACCCCCTCTGGCCTACCTAATTACTGTTGCTAAGCCACAAGCCCCTCTGGCCTACCTATTTACTGTTGCTAAGCCACAACCCCCTCTGGCCTACCTAATTACTGTTGCTAAGCCACAAGCCCCTCTGGCCTACCTATTTACTGTTGCTAAGCCACAACCCCCTCTGGCCTACCTAATTACTGTTGCTAAGCCACAAGCCCCTCTGGCCTAGCTATTTACTGTTGCTAAGCCACAACCCTCTCTGGCCTACCTAATTACTGTTGCTAAGCAACAACCCCCTCTGGCCTACCATATTACTGTTGCTAAGCCACAAGCCCCTCTGGCCTACCTAATTACTGTTGCTAAGCCACAAGCCCCTCTGGCCTACCTAATAAAGGTGAGATAGTATATGGTCACTGCCCTGCTGTAACTACACGGACAGCACAGATAAAGGTGAGATAGTCTATGGTTACTGCCCTGCTGTAACTACACAGACAGTATGGATAAAGATGAGATAGTCTATGGTCACTGCCCTGCTGTGAGATAGTCAATGGTCACTGCCCTGTTGTAACTACACAGACAGCACAGATAAAGGTGAGATAGTCTATGGTTACTGCCCTGCTGTAACTACACAGACAGTATGGATAAAGATGAGATAGTCTATGGTCACTGCCCTGTTGTAACTACACAGACAACACAAATAAAGGTGAGATAGTCTATGGGCACTGCCCTGCTGTAACTACACAGACAACACAAATAAAGGTGAGATAGTCTATGGGCACTGCCCTGCTGTAACTACACAGACAACACAAATAAAGGTGAGATAGTCTATGGGCACTGCCCTGCTGTAACTACACAGACAACACAAATAAAGGTGAGATAGTCTATGGGCACTGCCCTGCTGTAACTACACAGACAACACAAATAAAGGTGAGATAGTCTATGGTCACTGCCCTGCTGTGAGATAGTCTATGGTCACTGCCCTGCTTTTACAACACGGACACCACAAATAAAGGTGAGATAGTCTATGGTCACTTCCCTGCTGTAACTATACAATAAAGGTGAGATAGTCTATGGTCACTTCCCTGCTGTAAATTCACAGACAGCATGGATAAAGGTGAGATAGTCTATGGTCACTTCCCTGCTGTAACTACACAGACAGCACAGATAAAGATGAGATAGTCTATGGTCACTGCCCTGTTGTAACTACCCAGACAGCACAGATAAAAGTGAGATAGTCTATGGCCACTGCCCTGCTGTAACTACACAGACAACACAAATAAAGGTGAGATAGTCTATGGGCACTGCCCTGCTGTAACTACACAGACAACACAAATAAAGGTGAGATAGTCTATGGTCACTTCCCTGCTGTAACTTCGCAGACAGCATGGATAAAGGTGAGATAGTCTATGGCCACTGCCCTGCTGTAACTACACAAACAACACAAATAAAGGTGAGATAGTCTATGGTCACTGCCCTGCTGTAACCTCACAGACAGCACAGATAAAGGTGAAATTGTCTATGGTCACTGCCCTGTTGTAACTACACAGACAGCACAGATAAAGGTGAGATAGTCTATCCTCACTGCCCTGCTGTAACTACATGGACATCACAGATAAAGGTGAGATAGTCTATGGTCACTGACCTGCTGTAACTACACAGACAACACAAATAAAGGTGAGATAGTCTATGGTCACTTCCCTGCTGTAACTATACAATAAAGGTGAGATAGTCTATGGTCACTTCCCTGCTGTAACTACACAGACATCACAAATAAAGGTGAGATAGTCTATGGTCACTTCCCTGCTGTAACTACACAGACATCACAAATAAAGGTGAGATAGTCTATGGTCACTTCCCTGCTGTAACTACACAGACAGCACAGATAAAGGTGAGATAGTCTATGGTCACTGCCCTGCTGTAACCTCACAGACAGCACAGATAAAGGTGAGATTGTCTATGGTCACTGCCCTGTTGTAACTACACAGACAACACAGACAGCACAGATAAAAGTGAGATAGTCTAGGGTTACTGCCCTGTTGTAACTACACGGACAGCACAGATAAAGGTGAAATAGTATATGGTGACTGCCCTGCTGTAACTTAACAGACAGCACAGATAAAGGTGAGACAGTCTATGGTCACTGCCCTGCTGTTACTACACAGACAGCACAGATTAAGATGAGATAGTCTATGGTCACTGCCCTGCTGTAACTACACAGACAGCACAGATAGAAGTGAGATAGTCTATGGTCACTGCCCTGCTGTAACTACATGGACATCACAGATAAAGGTGAGATAGTCTATGGTCACTGCCCTGCTGTAACTACACAGACAGCACAGATAAAGGTGAGATAGTCTATCCTCACTGCCCTGCTGTAACTACATGGACATCACAGATAAAGGTGAGATAGTCTATGGTCACTGCCCTGCTGTCACTACACAGACAGCACATATAAAGGTGAGATAGTCTATGGTCACTGACCTACTGTAACTACACAGACAGCAAATATAAAGGTGAGATAGTATATGGTCACTGCCCTGCTGTCACTACACAGACAGCACATATAAAGGTGAGATAGTCTATGGTCACTGCCCTGTTGTAACTACACGGACACCACAGATAAAGGTGAGATAGTCTATGGTCACTGCCCTGCTGTGAGATAGTCTATGGTCACTGCCCTGCTTTCACAACACGGACACCACAAATAAAGGTGAGATAGTCTATGGTCACTTCCCTGCTGTAACTTCACAGACAGCATGGATAAAGGTGAGATAGTCTATGGTCAGTGCCCTGCTGTAACCTCACAGACAGCACAGATAAAGGTGAGATTGTCTATGGTCACTGCCCTGCTGTAACTTCACAGACAGCACAGATAAAGGAGAAATAGTCTATGGTCACTGCCCTGCTTTCACAACACGGACACCACAAATAAAGGTGAGATAGTCTATGGTCACTGCCCTGTTGTAACTACACAGACAGCACAGATAAAGGTGACCATAGACTATTTCACCTTTATCTGTGCTGTCTGTTAAGTTACAGCAGGGCAGTGACCATAGACTATCTCGCCTTTATCTGTGATGTCCATGTAGTTACAGCAGGGCAGTGACCATAGGCAATCTCACCTTTATCTGTGCTGTCCGTGAAGTTACAGCAGGGCAGTGACCATAGACAATCTCCCCTTTATCTGTGCTGTCTGTATAGTTACAGCACAGATAAAGGTGAGATAGCCTATAGCCACTGCCCTGCTGTAACTTCACGGACAGCTCAGATAAAGGTGAGATAGTATATGGTCACTGCCCTGCTGTAACTACATGGACATCACAGATAAAGGTGAGATTGTCTATGGTCACTGCCCTGCTGTAGCTACACAGACAGCACAGATAAAGGCGAGATAGTCTATGGTCACTTCCCTTCTGTAACTTCACAGACAGCATGGATAAAGGTGGGATAGTCTATGGTCACTGCCCTGCTGAAACTACACAGACAGCACAGATAAAAGTGAGATAGTCTATGGTCACTGCCCTGTTGTAACTACACAGACAGCACAGATAAACGTGAGATAGTCTATGGTCACTGCCCTGTTGTAACTACACAGACAGCACAGATAAAGGTGAGATAGTCTATGGTCACTGCCCTGCTGTAACTACATGGACATCACAGATGAAGGGGAGATAGTCTATGGTCACTGCCCTGCTGTAACTACACAGACAGCACAGATAAAGGTGAGATAGCCTATAGCCACTGCCCTGCTGTAACTTCACGGACAGCACAGATAAAGGTGAGATAGTATATGGTCACTGCCCTGCTGTAACTACACAGACATCACAGATAAAGGTGAGATAGTCTATGGTCACTGCCCTGTGTAACTTCACAGACACCACAGATAAAGGTGAGATAGTCTATGATCACTGCCCTGCTGTAACTACACAGACAGCACAGATAAAGGTGAGATAGTATATGGTCACAGCCCTGCTGTAACTTCACAGACAGCACAGATAAAGGTGAGATAGTCTATGGTCACTTCCCTGCTGTAACCTCACAGACAGCACAGATAAAGGTGAGATAGGCTATGGTCACTTCCCTGCTGTAACAACATGAACAGCACAGAATGGCACACTGACAGGTAGTTAATATCTATTATATCTTAAGTATATACATGTGCACTACGACTAGAACTACATTGCTTTGACCACATACTCAGAACCAAGTCTGTTATTTGACCTGTCAGTGTGCAAATCTGTGTTGTTGGTGATATTTAACATTGAATGCTGTAATAATGTTATTACCCAATGTTACATATCAAAATAAGTCTGTGATCATGTTATTACCCAATGTTACGTATCAAAATAAGTCTGTGATCATGTTAATACCCAATGTTACATATCAAAATAAGTCTGTGATCATGTTAATACCCAATGTTACGTATCAAAATAAATCTGTGATCCTGTTAATACCCAATGTTACATATCAAAATAAGTCTGTGATCATGTTAATACCCAATGTTAC
>NW_018407098.1:210688-219627 GCF_002113885.1 Mizuhopecten yessoensis
TTTGAAGTTTTTGACATATTTGACCCCTGTGACCTTGAAAGTAGGTCAAACTAATTTTCATTCGCAAACTTTGTTGGGCTCTATCCCAGGAAGCCACCAGCCAAATATAAAGATTCTATACCTTTCAGTTCTTCAGAAGAAGTTGTTTGAAGTGTTTGACACATTTGACCCCTGTGACCTTGAAAGTAGGTCAAAGTCATTTTCATTCTCAAACTTTGTTAAGCTCCATCCCAGGAAGCCATCAGCCAAATATGAAGATTCTATACCTTTTAGTTCTTCAGAAGAAGTTGTTTGAAGTTTTTGACATATTTGACATCTGTGACCTTTAAAGTAGATCAAGGTCATTTTCGTTCTCAAACTTTGTTGGGCTCCTACCAACAAAGCTTTCAGCTAAATATAATGACTCTAGGCCTATCCGTTCTTCAGAAGAAGTTGTTTAAAGGAAAAGTTGACGAAAAGGACGGACGACGGACGGACGACGGACGCCGCACCACGACATGGCAGGTGTGCTAATAAATCTGTGATCATGTTAATACCCAATGTTACGTATCAAAATAAGTCTGTGATCATGTTAATACCCAATGGTATGTATCAAAATAAGTCTGTGATCATGTTAATACCCAATGTTACATATTAAAATAAGTCTGTGATCATGTTACATATCAAAATAAGTCTGCGATCATGTTAATGCCCAGTGTTACTTATCAAAATAAGTCTGTGATCATTTTAATACCCAATGTTACATATCAAAGTAAATCTGTGATCATGTTAATACCAAATGTTACGTATCAAAATAAGTCTGTGATCATGTTATTACCCAGTGTTACATATCAAAATAAGTCTGTGATCATGTTAATGCCCAGTGTTACGTATCAAAATAAGTCTGTGATCATGTTATTACCCAATGTTACATATCAAAATAAGTCTGTGATCATGTTAATACCCAATGGTACGTATCAAAATAAGTCTGTGATCATGTTAATACTCAATGTTACATATCAAAATAAGTCTGTGATCATGTTAATTCCCAATGGTACGTATCAAAATAAGTCTGTGATCATGTTAATACCCAGTGTTACATATCAAAATAAGTCTGTGATCATGTTATTACCCAATGTTACGTATCAAAATACATCTGTGATCATGTTATTACCCAATGTTACGTATCAAAATAAGTCTGTGATCATGTTATTACCAAATGTTACATATCAAAATAAGTCTGTGATCATATTATTACCCAATGTTACGTATCAAAATAAGTCTGTGATCATGTTAATGCCCAGTGTTACGTATCAAAATAAGTCTGTGATCATGTTAATACCCAATGTTACGTATCAAAAATAGTCTGTGATCATTACTCACACTACTCGTGGTCTGTCATAGTGTCATTACCCAGCCAACATATCAAACACGTTCTCGAGTTTTTAGTGTATAACAGCTCAGTAAATTATACATGACAGAAGTACTCACTCTTCGTCCACATGTGCTTCCTCATAAAGCTGTCCAGTGACATACCATCCAACTCGGCGTCAAACTTAGAACATTGACAATTGTATGGGTCTCTGGCATCCACCATCTTACTCAGCCTCTCTACCTTGGACACAAATAGATACTATCAAATTTCTACACTAAGCTGTGTACAGAAAAACTTATTTCCTAAGGCCTTAGCTATTGTGAAGCCTCCTTAATCAAGCAATCTTAAATATCAGTAGATAATCCAGCTACGTTTGTTTTAAGTAGATAATCCAGCTACCTCTGTTCTAAGAAGATAATCCAGCTTTTCCTGTTCTCAGTGTAGATAATCCAGCTACTTTTGTTTGCAGTAGATAATCCAGAAACCTTTGTTTTCTCTAGATAATCCAGAAACCTTTGTTTTCAGTAGATAACCCAGCTACCTTTGTTTGCAGTGGATAATCCAGAAACCTTTGTTTTCTCTAGATAATCCAGAAACCTTTGTTTTCAGTAGATAATCCAGCTACCTTTGTTTTCACTAGATACTCCAGCTACCTTTGTTTTCACTAGATAATCCAGCTAACTTTGTTTTCTCTAGATAATCCAGAAACCTTTGTTTTCTCTAGATAATCCAGCTACCTTTGTTTTCTCTAGATACTCCAGCTACCTTTGTTTTCTCTAGATAATCCAGCTAACTTTGTTTTCTCTAGATAATCCAGAAACCTTTGTTTTCTCTAGATAATCCAGCTACCTTTGTTTTCTCTAGATACTCCAGCTACCTTTGTTTTCTCTAGATACTCCAGCTACCTTTGTTTTCACTAGATAATCCAGCTAACTTTGTTTTCTCTAGATAATCCAGAAACCTTTGTTTTCTCTAGATAATCCAGCTACCTTTGTTTTCTCTAGATACTCCAGCTACCTTTGTTTTCTCTAGATACTCCAGCTACCTTTGTTTTCACTAGATAATCCAGCTAACTTTGTTTTCTCTAGATAATCCAGAAACCTTTGTTTTCTCTAGATAATCCAGCTACCTTTGTTTTCTCTAGATACTCCAGCTACCTTTGTTTTCTCTAGATACTCCAGCTACCTTTGTTTTCACTAGATAATCCAGCTAACTTTGTTTTCTCTAGATAATCCAGAAACCTTTGTTTTCTCTAGATAATCCAGCTACCTTTGTTTTCTCTAGATACTCCAGCTACCTTTGTTTTCTCTAGATACTCCAGCTACCTTTGTTTTCACTAGATAATCCAGCTAACTTTGTTTTCTCTAGATAATCCAGAAACCTTTGTTTTCTCTAGATAATCCAGCTACCTTTGTTTTCTCTAGATACTCCAGCTACCTTTGTTTTCTCTAGATACTCCAGCTACCTTTGTTTTCACTAGATAATCCAGCTAACTTTGTTTTCTCTAGATAATCCAGAAACCTTTGTTTTCTCTAGATAATCCAGCTACCTTTGTTTTCTCTAGATACTCCAGCTACCTTTGTTTTCTCTAGATACTCCAGCTACCTTTGTTTTCACTAGATAATCCAGCTAACTTTGTTTTCTCTAGATAATCCAGAAACCTTTGTTTTCTCTAGATAATCCAGCTACCTTTGTTTTCTCTAGATACTCCAGCTACCTTTGTTTTCTCTAGATACTCCAGCTACCTTTGTTTTCACTAGATAATCCAGCTAACTTTGTTTTCTCTAGATAATCCAGAAACCTTTGTTTTCTCTAGATAATCCAGCTACCTTTGTTTTCTCTAGATACTCCAGCTACCTTTGTTTTCTCTAGATAATCCAGCTACCTTTGTTTTCTCTAGATAATCCAGCTACTTTTGTTTTCACTAGATAATCCAGCTAACTTTGTTTTCACTAGATAATCCAGCTAACTTTGTTTCCACTAGATAATCCAGCTACCTTTGTTTTCACTAGATAATCCAGCTACCTTTGTTTTCTCTAGATAATCCAGCTACCTTTGTTTCCACTAGATAATCCAGCTAACTTTGTTTCCACTAGATAATCCAGCTACCTTTGTTTTCACTAGATAATCCAGCTACCTTTGTTTCCACTAGATAATCCAGAAACCTTTGTTTTCAGTAGATAATCCAGAAACCTTTGTTTTCAGTAGATAATCCAGTACCTTGGCAGGATGAAACAGGCTTGACTGTACATAAAAAGCATATTCTCACCCGATTTATCGTACGTTGTAGATCAATGAGAGCCAGGCCTGACAGGGATGGTATGTCAGAGGTGTAGCTGGTCACAACATCTCCTCCTAACTGCATGAACTTCCTTCCTTGTATGTACTGTGGGTAGGTGTCCAGGCCTAACTCAGCCAACAGCTTGGTTATGTGGGGTTGACACCTACACCAAAAGTACCACAAACAGATTTCTGTGAAGGTACATAATAAGTCTGTAATTATTCAATATTGGTTTATTTGTTCAAAGTAATATCAGTGCCTGCTATTAAAGAAACCCAGAATCTTATAAATATGAAATAAATTTAAGTGTCAGTATTATTTTCATTTTGAATCTTTTTAAGAAATGTTTAATCCATTAAAAATCTTTATACATATAGGTGTGCACATCTTATCCAATTGTTATGTTAGGGATTTGATCTTGAATTACCTTGACAATTGATTCAATGACCAACCAAAAAATGTATTTTAACAAAACCAATGTACTCTTTGAGAGGTAAGAAGTAGTGAAGTTTAGAAACAGAAACTGTAAATCAGAATGGCAACATCAACCATGAAGAACCATATGACTTTAAATGGAATATCCAGAAAAAGCACAGGCACCAGCCTCATCTGTGTTTGTATCTGTACAATTGTATTATTGGTGTATTAGATGAGATGAGGTTAGCAACAGTGGCAAATCGTCTATCTTATACCACCAGTCTCACGCTCATTCTCAAGAAATGCTCTTATATTCATTACTTCATAGCTCACAGATATGATCTTATATAAGGTTTATAAAAATAAAAATGGAAATGATGGTATGTACAAGTCAATGTCTGTCAACCAATTGTCCACCTAGATCACATGTACCATTACCATACCTGTCAACCCATTGTCCACCTAGATCACATGTATCATTACCATACCTGTCAACCCATTGTCCACCTAGATCACATGTACCATTACCATACCTGTCAACCCATTGTCCACCTAGATCACATGTACCATTACCATACCTGTCAACCCATTGTCCACCTAGATCACATGTACCATTACCATACTTGTCAACCAATTGTCCACCTAGATCATATGTACCATTACCATACCTGTCAACCCATTGTCCATCTAGATCACATGTACCATTACTATACCTGTCAACCCATTGTCCATCTAGATCACATGTACCATTACCATACCTGTCAACCCATTGTCCACCTAGATCACATGTACCATTACCATACCTGTCAACCCATTGTCCACCTAGATCACATGTACCATTACCATACCTGTCAACCCATTGTCCACCTAGATCACATGTACCATTACCATACCTGTCAACCCATTGTCCACCTAGATCACATGTACCATTACCATACCTGTCAACCCATTGTCCACCTAGATCACATGTACCATTACCATACCTGTCAACCCATTGTCCACCTAGATCACATGTACCATTACCATACCTGTCAACCCATTGTCCACCTAGATCACATGTACCATTACCATACCTGTCAACCCATTGTCCACCTAGATCACATGTACCATTACCATACCTGTCAACCCATTGTCCACCTAGATCACATGTACCATTACCATACCTGTCAACCCATTGTCCACCTAGATCACATGTACCATTACCATACCTGTCAACCCATTGTCCACCTAGATCACATGTACCATTACCATACCTGTCAACCCATTGTCCACCTAGATCACATGTACCATTACCATACCTGTCAACCCATTGTCCACCTAGATCACATGTACCATTACCATACCTGTCAACCCATTGTCCACCTAGATCACATGTACCATTACCATACCTGTCAACCCATTGTCCACCTAGATCACATGTACCATTACCATACCTGTCAACCCATTGTCCACCTAGATCACATGTACCATTACCATACCTGTCAACCCATTGTCCACCTAGATCACATGTACCATTACCATACCTGTCAACCCATTGTCCACCTAGATCACATGTACCATTACCATACCTGTCAACCCATTGTCCACCTAGATCACATGTACCATTACCATACCTGTCAACCCATTGTCCACCTAGATCACATGTACCATTACCATACCTGTCAACCCATTGTCCACCTAGATCACATGTACCATTACCATACCTGTCAACCCATTGTCCACCTAGATCACATGTACCATTACCATACCTGTCAACCCATTGTCCACCTAGATCACATGTACCATTACCATACCTGTCAACCCATTGTCCACCTAGATCACCTGTATCATTAATATACCTGTCAACCCATTGTCCACCTGTATCACATGTATCATTACCATACCTGTCAACCCATTGTCCACCTAGATCTGTGTATTATTACCATACCTGTCAACCCATTTTCCACCTAGATCACATGTATCATAACCATACCTGTCAACCCATGGTCCACCTAGATCACATGTATCATTATCGTACCTGCCAACCCATTTTCCATCTAGATCACACGTATCATTACCATACCTGTCAACCCATTGTCCACCTATATCACCTGTATCATTACCATACCTGTCAACCCATTGTCCCCCTAGATCTGTGTATTATTACCATACCTGTCAACCCATTTTCCACCTAGATCACATGTATCATAACCATACCTGTCAACCCATTGTCCACCTAGATCCCATGTATCATTATCGTACCTGCCAACCCATTTTCCATCTAGATCACACGTATCATTACCATACCTGTCAACCCATTGTCCACCTAGTTCACATGTTCCATTACCATACCTGTCAACCCATTGTCCACCTAGTTCACATGTTCCATTACCATACCTGTCAACCCATTGTCCACCTAGATCTGAGGATTATTACCATACCTGTCAACCCATTTTCCACCTAGATCACATGTATCATAACCATACCTGTCAACCCATTGTCCACCTAGATCTGAGGATTATTACCATACCTGTCAACCCATTTTCCACCTAGATCACATGTATCATTACCATACCTGTCAACCCATTGTCCATCTCGATCACACGTATCATTACCATACCTGTCAACCCATTGTCCACATAGATCTGTGTATTATTACCATACCTGTCAACCCATTTTCCACCTAGATCACATGTATCATTACCATACCTGTCAACCCATTGTCCACATAGATCTGTGTATTATTACCATACCTGTCAACCCATTTTCCACCTAGATCACATGTATCATTACCATACCTGTCAACCCATTGTCCACCTAGATCACATGTATCATTATCGTACCTGCCAACCCATTTTCCACCTAGATCACATGTATCATTACCATACCTGTCAACCCATTGTCCATCTCGATCACATGTATCATTACCATACCTGTCAACCCATTGTCCACCTATATCACCTGTATCATTACCATACCTGTCAACCCATTGTCCATCTCGATCACATGTTTCATTACCATACCTGTCAACCCATTGTCCACCTAGATCACATGTATCATTATCGTACCTGCCAACCCATTTTCCACCTAGATCCCATGTATCATTATCATACCTGCCAACCCATTGTCCTCCTAGATCCCATGTATCTGTACCATTACCATTGTCAAGTTCAACTGTGAGTGTTCTTCCTCCGACCCGATCTGTGAAGCAAAGAAAGGATATACATGTTTTCCACCTAGATCACATGTACCGTTACCATACCTGTCAACCCATTGTCCATCTAGATCACATGTATCGTTACCATACCTGTCAACCCATTGTCCACCTAGATCACATGTACCNAAGATGCCTCATCTTACCTAAAATGCTTTATTTGATACAAGATGATGTTTAAAATAGACCTTTATCAATACCGCTGGATGGGTTGGTGATANTGTTGTCCACCTAGATCACCTGTATCATTACCATACCTGTCAACCCATNCGAACAATTTTGTAGATGTACGACTTGATCAGTATGTAAATGTGTGGATCCAGCCAGGAAGTACTGTCAAGTGTACATGTTACAGAGCTTCAGGGCAAAATAGTTTCTTTGCAGGTATGATAAGTATGTTAATTTTATACAGACATTGATACTAAACAGCTAAATATTAAGCAGTCTAATGTTATCCATCACAGAATCTACAATATTTATTCGACACAATAGATTCCCCTTTACTTGAACTATGTGTTTCACATGACTTTAAGTACACAATCATATGTTAAGTAGCTGTCACTGTAGTGTAATACTTGAACTATTTGTCAAAACTGAAGCAATCCCTTGTTTTGGTATTAGAAATATAAGGGATATTAAACAAATGCATATTTGTAGCCTTTACAACTTAAACTGCAGCTGTATAATAAAATTATATTCATTCTCTTCTTATTATTTTTATAAGTTATTGTCATATGAGACTAAAAGATAATCATTACGGGCATGAGCTGTTTACACTGTAATGTAAACTATTAGACTGAACAGAATGCTGTTCAATACTAATACTTATATTTGCTTCAACTTTTGGAAACTTGTTAATTATTTTTTGGTATATTTCTGCTTTAAACATTAAGTTGATTCTTGGTAAAAGGAAAAGATATCATTGACCAGCTATTCCTAACAAAATTAGCATTACCATTGATTGTGTTATTGGTTATTAAGAAGAAGTGGTTTGAAGATTTTAAGACATTTGACCGATGTGACCTTCAAAGCTGGTCAAGGTCATTCATTTGAACAAACTTGGTAGCCCTTCATCACAGCATGCAACTGGCCAAATAGCATCATCCTAGAGTTTTCGGTTATTGAGAAGAAGTTGTTTAAAGATTTTTAACATATTTGACCCCTGTGACCTTGAATATACATAAAAGTCATTCATTTGAACAAACTTAGTAGCCCTTCATCCTAGCATGTTACTGGCCAAATATCATTATCGTAGGTCTCTTAGTTATTCAGAAGAGGTTGTTTAAAGACTTTTTAAGACAATTGACCTCTGTGACCTTGAAAATGGATGAAGGTCATTCATTTCAACAAACTTGGAAGCCCTTCATCACAGCATGCTACAGGCCCAATATCAGTACCCTGGGCCTTTTGGTTATTGAGAAGAGAAGTTGTTTGAAGATTTTAAGACATTTGACCCCTGTTACCTTCAAAGTTGGTCAAGGTCATTCATTTGAACAAACTTGGAAGCCCTTCATCACAGCATGCTACTGGCCAAATAGCATCATCCTAGGGTTTTCGGTTATCGAGAAGAAGTTGTTTAAAGGTTTTTAACATATTTGACCCCTATGACCTTGAATATATATAAAAGTAATTCATTTGAACAAACTTGGTAGCCCTTCATCCTAGCATGTTACTGGCCAAATATCATTATCCTA
>NW_018407098.1:221258-229861 GCF_002113885.1 Mizuhopecten yessoensis
ATTTCAACAAACTTGGAAGCCCTTCATCACAGCATGCTACAGGCCCAATATCAGTACCCTGGGCCTTTTGGTTATTGAGAAGAGAAGTTGTTTGAAGATTTTAAGACATTTGACCCCTGTTACCTTCAAAGTTGGTCAAGGTCATTCATTTGAACAAACTTGGAAGCCCTTCATCACAGCATGCTACTGGCCAAATAGCATCATCCTAGGGTTTTCGGTTATCGAGAAGAAGTTGTTTAAAGGTTTTTAACATATTTGACCCCTATGACCTTGAATATATATAAAAGTAATTCATTTGAACAAACTTGGTAGCCCTTCATCCTAGCATGTTACTGGCCAAATATCATTATCCTAGGCCTCTTAGTTATTGAGAAGAAGTTGTTTAAAGATTTTTTAAGACAATTGACCCCTTTGACCTTGAAAATAGATGAAGGTCATTCATTTGAACAAACTTGTTAGCCCTTTATCCCAGCATGCTACTGGCAAAATATCATCATCCTGCGACTTTTGGTTATTAAGAAGAAGTTGTTTAAAGTTTTTAACATATTTGACCCCTGTGACCTTGAAAACAGGTGAATGTCATTTATTTTAATAAACTTGGTAGCCCTTCATCCCAGTTTGCTTCTGGCCAAATATCATCATCATAGGCCTTTTGGTTATTGAGAAGAAGTTGTTTGAAGTCAAATATTGACGCCGGATGACGGACGACGGACGCCGCACCATGGCACCCTTTGGGCAAGGTGAGCTAATAATAACCATTGATTGTGACATCATAATCCTAGATATCACACTTATAATGTTGTAATAATAACTGTTGATTGTGACATCATAATTCTTGATATCACAATTATAATGTTGTAATAATAACCATTGATTGTGACATCATAATTATTGATATCACAATTATAATGTTGTAATAATAACCACTCCAGAGTAATTAGTGGTCACAGCTAGCTTTGGTAGGTTTTGATATTTTTTGATAAATCCTTTTCATCATATATAATGTTTATTCTATTTCCAGACAATATGTGCCAGACTAACAGAAGAGAATGTAAGGTTGAAGGAAGAGAATGACACCCTGAAACAACAACTTCATTCAGATGATATTAATTTCACAGAAAAAGTCCTTGCTTCTGATCAGTCAACAAGATAGACATGTAAAACCATTTAAGTCCTCTTTACCAGACTTTCAAATAAATAAATAAAATTCATCTGTCAACTTCATCTAACCGGTATGCATGTACATTGATATTTATGATTTGATCGAACAAGAACGTTGCTTTGTCATTGCATAGACGTCTCTGTGAAGAAGAACTTCGGAACCTCGTCCTGACGCCCAATGGCAAAGAGTTCTACAGGTTATACGAGTTACTTCCCTTGTATTGCCTGGAGTTTAAAGGCTTCCATAATTGCATGTAGATTACCTGGTAGTGTATTACAATACCTAGCATTTGTACAATGAACTTAAAATTTTACATATAATTAGGTAATGGTAGATGCCGATAGCTACAATGAACCCTGAAAATAAATGTACCTGTACAAAATTTGTTGTGTTATTAATTTAAGTAACGGTAATAAGACTTCTATATAAGATATGATACGATATATTATATGATATTAAATGTATAAAAGTATTTATTATAATATATTTCTAGAAATTCTGTTTTTAGCAGTATTGTTGTTCCCCTCTGTTGTCACAAACTATGTATGTGTCTTTGTCAAATGTAGTCTCTGTTGTCTGTTTTTATTTTATTAGTATATCAAAGGTGTATATATTTTCCACAACTAATAAGAAGAGATGTATCAGCACCCACAATTTTGTTCATGGTTGACTAGTTTTTACGTTTAACACAATAATCATTACAGTACCTTTAGGAAGTTATCTTATAATAAAGTTGTGGGGGCTTTAATTTTATGTGGAAAATATTCTACAAAAAGTATTGTTGGAAGCATTTTTTTTTTACATATGGAGGGCGACATTTTCTGCGTATTGATATTTATACAATGTGATACTTATTGCTGTTACCTTTCGGTCAGACGATTTACAGGAACGGGAAGAAACGGGCAGAATTATATTAATTATTATATATATTAATTTATATTAGATATATTTAATTATCATTATCGGGTATAAGATATATATATTTGGCAAAAGGATTGCAATTACATGATCGGTGCAGAATCAAACTAAATTATATACATATATTTAATTTAGTCCCATTCTGCTTGATATGTAATTGCATTTTTTTTTATCAAATATACCTTATACCCGATAAGGATTATCAAATATATACAATAAATATATTTAAATAAGTCTGATCCTGCTTCGTTTCTGTCTGTTCCTGTAAATTGTCACCCGTTTCTGTCCGTTCCTGTAAATCGTCGCCCGTTCCATGTGGGGGGAAATTGAGGAAAATGGTGAATATACATGATTTTTAAAGAAAATTTCAGACTGGGGGAGTTTCCTGAAGCCCCAAAAGCCCCTCTGGATCCGCTATTGAGATCCATATCAACACAATTAATAATCTTCATTTGTTGCAATTCTTTTATTAAATATATCTTTTACCCGATAAAAAATATATGATACTAACAGAGGTCTCACAAGTAATAACGACATAAATGTATATATGCAATACTTTTATCAAATATATCTTATATCCGATAATGATAATTAAATATATCTAATATATATATTTATTAATATATATAATAATCGATATATTTCTGCCCGTTCCTGTAAATCGTCGAACCCGTTACCTTTGGCTTCCAAAACTACAACCCTAAGGCTGGGGTCTTTTCGGTGTATCTGATAAGCCGCAGTCAGTCCAGAAAGGCCACCTCCCACCACCACAACGTCCACATCCTGACCACTCGGACTGTGGTCAGTCATATCAGGAATATTTGGCGATCAACAAAATGGCCTGGCAGTTCATATTAGGATTTTGCGCTGTTGTTTCAAGTGTGTATCTCTGGTGTTATCGTCTGAAAACAAAAGATAAATCAAGGAGAAAAAGCTTACCGCAGATGACACTGTATACCTTTCCAAATTACAGATCCATGCGATGCATTTGGCTAGCTACAGGTAAGTAATCCGGTATGGGGCGAAAAAAGTAGACACATTTGAGTTCCGAGTGTCCCGGACGGCAAATCAAACGTTTTATGTGTACCAAGTAACGTTGAAAATGGAGTCGGGTCCGTTTAGCATACTTTTCAAAAAAATTGTTACATTATTAAAATTGTCATCGGGTTCAGAAATGAATTAATAGTCGGTTTGGGTTTTTTTGTTCAGATTTGGTCACAAACCATTTTTTCGGAATTCGACCTACATTATGAAAAGTTGTCATCGTCTTTTCAGAAATAAATTCTATACACTGCTTGTTTGACAAAAAAATAAATTCACTGTGACATATTTTTCATATTTTCCTTCATATTTATACATAGTTAAAATGATCCAAATCCATTTTGAAAGTAAATTATTTACCAGACCATTACGACAACTTTTTCATTCAATTGTAAAACTATGGCATCGGGTCCACATCCAACGCTTGAAATTAACCTTAGAACATGATGACACCTTGCCATATTCAATTGTCAAAAAAATACATAAATGCATATTGAAAAATATCAAAATGGCCCGGATCCTTATTCCACGTTGAAAAATGGGTCCCAGAACATTTTGACACCTTTTCCATATTTCATAATCAAAAATGTCCTTTGATCATATTCATCGTTGAAAATGGACATTAGAACATTATATTACCTTTCTATGATTTATTGTGATAAGGTCTGATGGATTAATATTCAACGTTGAATGTTGTATATGGAGCTGGGGATTGGTGTTTGCTTGTTTGAGTGAGTGGTTTTACATCCAATTCACTACCTAATCAATCACTTTTTGTTGTTTTAGGCAACTCTACAGTTGTTAAGTATTATTCAACCAATTTCCATTTATGTAATGATAAACCATTCTTATGTTTACATACAAACAAAAGACGAAGGGTAAATTAGTTCCCCAACAGACAATTCAAAATGAAAAATATGTGAACTATACTTTGACATTCCAAACAAGATTCTGATTAAAACGCGTGATGATCTGTACATGCTAAGAGGAACCGATTGTGTTTAGTCGCTCGCTCATACTCCGCCCCACCTGACTATATCATATTTGTGCTTTGCTTTACCTTGAGTTCATTTGCATGCGATTGAGTCTTTAACGCACTTCACCAGCGGACACCGTCACCTCAAATCATCAGATTGTACCTTGCCGAAACGTAAATTTTGCAAATTTTTAATTTTTAAAACCCTATTGGAGCACAAACTAAAAGATCTTCATCAAAACATGTGGAGATGTCGCCAGGTTTGGGTCCCTAAAGGTCGACCGCGTGACACGGACTTAGTCATATTTAGAAACTACAAAGATGTGGAACGCTTATTTAGGAACAGACAGACAGGTATCAGAGGATCCCATTATAGACTTAAGCAAAGAAATTGAAAGCTGTATTGATGTTAATCAAAAGACGTTGTACTAACACTTCGGGGTTTGCTGGAGCTGAAATGAAATTTAATTATGAAGTTATCAGAGATCCTGCCCGCCTAGCCCTCCACTGGGGAAAGTATTTTGCAGATATTTATTCCGAAACCTCTAGTGAAGATTTTGATGCACAATTTAAAGCAATGATGAATCTGTTACAGGTATTCTGGGTAATCATGACTCGGAAAACGATTGCTTTGATATTTTTTTTCTTTCAATGAGGTCAAGTGCATCTGCAAAAAACTCCCTGTTGGCAAAGCAGCTGGGTATGACCCTATTGTTTATGAGCACTTGATATATGCTAACGACACCTTACACAACTGTGTATTGTTTACAGCTTCCAGCTTCCACAGGTTAGGGTATGTCCCACCTCTGCTTACAAAAGGTCTGACTTGTACACTGTATAAAGGTCACAACAAACCTAAGGGTGATCCCAATAGTTATCGTGCCATTTCCTTACTTTCTATTATTTTAAAAGTTTTTGAAAAGTTACTACTTGTGCGACTGGATTCAACAAATCTCTTTAAGATTAATCCGTTACAAAACGGTTTTCAAAAGAACGTCAGTAGTACGATGACTTCTTACTTAGTCCACGAGTCTGTTTCGTATGCTTGTGACAATAACAGTAAATTGTTTGCCTGCTTCCTGGATGCTTCCAAAGCCTTTGACTGCGTATGGTATAATGGCCTATTTTTTAAACTCGACAGCATCGGCTTTAAATCAAAGTATATTCATATTATTGCTTCTTTATATGAAAATATGTTTAGTGCTGTTTTGCACCAAGGCTTCGTTTCTGATTGGTTCAAAGTCTGTCAACGTACGCGTAAGGGAAGCATTATCTCCCCTTGGTTATATACACTATTTATTAATGATTTGTTAAATGATTTGTACGCTGCAAAGTACTTAGTATTCATTTCTTATTCAAGACGTTAATGCAACTTGTCCAACTCAAGCTGACGATATTACGTTGTTATCTCTTTGTAACCGTGGTTTGGACAATCTCATGGATATCTGCTGCACTTACAACTGCAAATGGATATTCAAATACAACGCGTCTAAGTCTGTAGTGATTGTCTTTAATGAAGGTAAAAATGCTTCGTCAAAGACGATTCGGAGCTGGTCTCTCGGCAATGAGGTTGCATCAGAGGCTGTTGGGACAAAACACGTCGGCATCTTCTTAAACAAATTAAAACCCGGCTGTCCAGACATCAATGAGATTGTTAACAAACTACATAGTCAATGTTTTGCCCTACTCCATTGTAACCTTTTCGGTACTGGGATCAATCCAATGACAGGAGCGAAGTTATATAAGTCTATTGTATTGCCTAGAAGCCTCCCTCGTTGGCTGTGAACTTTGGTTTTTTCGAACAGAAACTGATTTGTCTCGTATTGAAAATGTACATCACTTATGTGCAAAGCTCATTCAAAGTTTTCCCCGTCGCATACGATCAGATATCGCTCTTAGTATGTTAGGCCTTACCTCAATACACCTCGAGGTTGAATTAGCCAAACTTCGCTTTTTTGCTGCTTTATGTAGACTAGATGCACGATTTACTGTAAAGAGAATTTTTATGTTTCGTCTTTTTCACACATATTTTGGATTTTTTCAAGGTGGAAAAGGTTTTGTTTCAGATGTTTGGAAAATCTTTTATAAATATGAATTACATGATGTATTGTTGGCCTTCTTACAAAAAGGATTTTTCCTCTTAAACAATCATGGAAACGTCTAACAAGGGTGTTCTAATTCGTAATTACACTTAAGAGTGGAGGCGGCGCCTTCTTCTCAGCAGAGACTTTTCTAGATTCATGTTTCTGCAATATGATATCTGTCCTTGGTTTTTATCAAAACGTTTTTCCTACTTTTGTAGAACATGCGCTAATGTTGCAAAGCTCTGGATTATTTCTCCAGATTGTGCATTATCATGTGCACAATGCAATGTGCTTGTAGCCGATGCAGTTGCACATTGTATCTTGGACTGCTCTGGCGAAGAAGTGTTAGCTTTACGCGATAACATCCAATCCAAAATTGTCAACGACTGCACTGTTCATGCTTACGTTGCTCTGGACTAGGCGAGTCGGGATATTCAAATAGCAACGTTTCTTGGCTCTCCTCCTGCTCTTTTCCGAGATCTTTTTGGAGAAGACGACGATCTTTTCTTGTCGTTTGTACGAGACTGTTGCATTTTTGCAGAGAAAGCTTCTGCTCTTACCTTTCAATAATACATGAGTTCCTGTAAATAACTTTTGTGTAATATACTGGTTGAAGGCTATGCAATCGTTAAATTTATAAGTTTGCATCATTCAATCAGCTTATTTTTTCAGTCATCATACTTTATTTTATAACTGTATGAATGTTCTTGTATCTATTGTTAATTTAAAATATGTATTTCATATAACTCTTCATGTTTGGAGGAATAACGATATGAATGAATAGCTGACATATTCAGTTTTAACTAAATTATACTATTATACTGTTCCTGAGGTAATATATAGCACAACCTTCAGACTTTTTCGTCAATGAAGGGAATTTATTCACGCATATAAGGGTACGAAGAGGAATATTATTGAAATTTTGACCCTTTGACCCTTTCAACCCCGACCCTCTGTGACACAGTCAGTGTTACGACGTTGTATAATTGATTACGTATATCTAGAAAATAGCTAAGTGAATCTAGGATTACATAGATATGAACTTAAAGTCTCAACTGACCAGCTATGCACGTACCAATTGATTTTGAGGGGTTTATGGACCTTATGATAAATAAGGGCTGGGGGCATCCTAGTAACATGGACCGATCCTAACACTTGAGGTCACCAGAATAAACTGCTAACCAACCAGCAACCCTTGTCACTCGTGTTTTGTTACACCTCACGCTGCAGGTGTAGTCAGTTTCTGAATGTTTATACCATCAACATGCCTTCCTAGTATAATATTTCCTACCAAGTTTTAATTATGCCCCACTACAAACGTTTTTAAAAATTTACCCATCGGTTTTCCCCTATAGAAAGCATATTACTATTTACCTCCATCCCAGAGGAAGTAGGTAACCCTGGGATAAGGAACGTTGCGTTTGATAAAGCGCCTAAGACTTTGCAATCACGAACAGTATTTTGGTTTTGGGAAATTTGAGTCTGGAGAACATTGTTTAGCCATTTTGACCCCATTCTTTATTCCTCTGGGCCAGGAACCATGCGGTTCTTTACTTTTGATACGTCTGTGGTTTCATTTTTTTTCACAGACTGATTACGGACGATGCACGACACGAGATTTTGTCTCGGGTGATGTATTAAACATTAGTTTGAAGTTACTTTGTGTCATTTTTTGTCATATCTTCATTCAACAGAAGAATTGTGTGCCCTTAGTTTTATCGTTCCTCAAATGAAAGAATTTGTGACGATGCCTGTTTTTATTTGCAGAGCTTGGAATTAAGAATGATATGAAAATGGTTCAATTGGACCCTAAGGATTCTGACAAAGGAAAATGTGAATCTTATAGAAATACAGTGCACCCTCACTGCACCATCCCCGCCCTGGTGACGGAGGATGGTAAGACCATTATAGAGTCGGGAGCTATCTGTTTGTACATGGCGGACTGCAGTAAATGTTTTGGTCCTGAGACACAATGCCTAGCTGAATACTATAAGTAAGTATCAGTTGACTGTATTAGCAGTAGTAAAGCACTTACTTGATTGTTGTTGCAGATATCCCCTTTACCCTTTATCAACCGGTCTTAGTACGCAACCGCAATACAGGATACTTGAAATACAATGATAACGAAATATAAATGATAATAGTTTTCACGTGATAAGTATGTTTCGATATAGGAATGTCACGACTAACGTGATTTTTATAGTTCTAGCGTCATCTATAGTTAGCACTTGACAAGCAAGAATTATTATAGTTATCATATGACTAACGTGATTCATTATAGTTATCACATAACTAGCGTGATTCATTATGGTTATCACATAACTAGCGTGATCCATTATGATTATCACATAACTAGAGTGATTCATTATGGTTATCACATGTCTAACGTGATTTATTATGGTTATCACATAACTAACGTGAT
>NW_018407098.1:232459-236298 GCF_002113885.1 Mizuhopecten yessoensis
GTTATCACATGACTAACGTGATTTATTATAGTTATCACATGATTAACGTGATTTATGATGGTTATCACATGACTCACGTGATTTATTTTAGTTATCACATGACTCACGTGATTCATTATGATTATCACATAACTAGGGTGATTTATTATGGTTATCACATGACTAACGTGATTTATTATGGTTATTACATGACTAACGTGATCATTATGGTTATCACATAACTTGCGTGATTCATTATAGTTATCACATAACTAGCGTGATTCATTATAGTTATCACATGACTAACGTGATCATAATGGTTATCACATAACTCGCATGATTCATTATGGTTTTCACATGGCTATTGGATTTATTATGGTTATTTCATGACTAACGTGATTCATTATGGTTATCACATGACTAACGTGACTCATTATGGTTATCATATATCTAACGTGATTCATTATGGTTATCACATGACTTACGTGATTTATTATAGTTATCACATGATTAACATGATTTATGATGGTTATCACATGACTCACGTGATTTATTTTAGTTATCCCATGACTCACGTGATTTATTTTAGTTATCCCATGACTCACGTGATTTATTATAGTTATCACATGACTAACGTGATCATAATGGTTATCACATAACTCGCATGATTCATTATGGTTTTCACATGGCTATTGGATTTATTATGGTTATTTCATGACTAACGTGATTCATTATGGTTATTACATGACTAACGTGATCATTATGGTTATCACATAACTAACATGATTTATTATAGTTATCACATGACTCACGTGATTTATTATGGTTATCACATGACTCACGTGATTTATTATAGTTATCACATGATTAACGTGATTTATTATGGTTATCACATGACTCACGTGATTTATTTTGGTAATCACATAACTCACGTGATTTACTATAGTTATCACATGACTAACGTGATTTATTTTAGTTATCCCATGACTCACGTGATTTATTATGGTTATCAAATGACTCACGTGATTTATTTTGGTAATCACATAACTCACGTGATTTACTATAGTTATCACATGACTAACGTGATTCATTATGGTTATTACATGACTAACGTGTGTCATTATGGTTATTACATGACTAACGTGATTCATTATGGTTATCACATGACTAACGTGATTTATTTTAGTTATCACATAACTAGCGTGATTCATTATGGTTATCACATGACTAACGATATTTATTATGGTTATCACATGACTCACGTGATTTATTTTGGTAATCACATAACTCACGTGATTTATTATAGTTATCACATGACTAACGTGATTAAATATGGCTATCACATGACTCACGTGATTTATTTTAGTTATCGCATAACTAACGTGATTTATTATAGGTATCAAATAACTAACGTGATTTATTATGGTAATCGCATGACGAACGTGATTTGTTTTAGCTATCACATGACTAACGTGATTCATTATAGCTTTTACATGACTAACGATATTTATTACAGTTATCACATGACTAACGTGATTTATTATGGTTATCACATAACTAGCGTGATTTATTATAGCTATCAAATAACTAACGTGTTTTATTATGGTTATCACATGACTAACGTGATGCATTACAGTTATCAAATGGCTAACGAGATTTATAATAGTTATCAAANAATAACTAACGTGTTTTATTATGATTATCACATGACTAACGTGATTCATCACAGTTATCTCATGGCTCACGAGATTTATTATGGTTATCACATGACTCACGTGATTTATTTTGGTAATCACATAACTCACGTGATTTATTATAGTTATCACATGACTAACGTGATTTAATATGACTATCACATGACTCGCGTGATTTATTTTAGTTTTCGCATAACTAACGTGATTTATTATAGGTATCAAATAACTAATGTGATTTATTATGGTAATCGCATGACTAACGTGATTTGTTTTAGCTATCACATGACTAACGTGATTCATTATAGCTTTTACATGACTAACGATATTTATTACAGTTATCACATGACTAACGTGATTTATTATGGTTATCACATAACTAACGTGATTCATTATGGTTATCACATAACTAGCGTGATTTATTATAGCTATCAAATACCTTACGTGTTTTATTATGGTTATCACATGACTAACGTGATTCATTACAGTTATCAAATGGCTAACGAGATTTATAATAGTTATCAAATAACTAACGTGATTTATTATGGTAATCGCATGACTAACGTGATTTGTTTTAGATATCACATAACTAACGTGATTCATTATGGTTATCACATAACTAACATGATTTATTATAGTTATCAAATAAATAACGTGATTTATTATGGTAAACTCATGACTAACGTGATTTATGATGGTTTTCACATGACTTACATGCTTGGTTAGTTGTTACATGACTTCCGTGCTAAATTAACACATTATTTCCGTGCTTGTTTAGTTATAACATGCTTTCCGTGCTTGGTTAGTTATTACATGACTTCCGTGTTTGGTTAGTTATTACATGACTTCTGCGCTTGTTTAGTTATAACATGACTTCCGTGCTTGGTTAGTTATTACATGACTTCTGTGCTAAATTAACACATTATTTCCGTGCTTGGTTAGTTATAACATGCCTTCCGTGCTTAGTTAGTTATTACATGACTTCCGTGCTTGTTTAGTTATAACATGCCTTCCGTGCTTGGTTAGTTATTAGATGGATTCCGTGCTTAGTTATTACATGACTTCCGTGTTTGTTTAGTTATTACATGACTTCCGTGCTTGGTTAGTTATTACATGGATTCCGTGCTTAGTTAGTTATTACATGACTTCCGTGCTTGTTTAGTTATTACATGACTTCCGTGCTTGGTTAGTTATTTCCTGATCTCTGATCTTGTTTAGTTATTACATGACTGCCGTGCTTATTTGTTACATGACTTCCGTGCTTGGTTATTTGATACATTGCTTCAATTATCAGAAGTTAATACATCCCTTTCAAATGTTAGCTTATTATTATTATACTTGTCCGTGAAATGATTTGTTTTGCATATGTGTAAGATACTGCTAGCTTTGCATATGCCATATCTCTGACCAACCCATATCAGCCCGATACGCGCCTATATCCGCCCAGCACGCGCCATATCTGCCCGGAATGCTCCGTTCCCGTCCGTCACGAGCCATATGCGTTAAACTTACGGTTTAACACTTTTTAGAAACATCACACCTCACTCTGGAAGTACACATTCTGCAAAATTAACGATATTATAAAATAAGCCCTCGATTCATATTCATCAGCAGTCGGGCCTCCGGCCCCTCGGACTGATACGGAGTAGGACACGAGATGAAACTCATCCCGAAAGTTTTTGCCTCACAACGACAGCGCCTCTTTAAAACGTAAACGTTTTTCGTTTTGTAAATCTTCATGAATATCCCATATAGATGATTTTTATTTGTAAATTATAACTCGTTATGTTATTATGAGAAGTTATTTTTACACAACCAATAAGATTTTCTATATGACGTTTCGATGACTAGTACGATATGTACACCGTCACCTTCATTAGACATATGACCAGTGAAGCGTATGCACACAAAGGTGTAAAATGTGTACGAGTTGTCCACAAAATCTATGTCGATCTCGGCTACGCTGTAAGCGTATGTACAATAGTTGTTATATATGTACCGAAATGACTCGACTCGTCTACGCTTTGTTGTTTAATATCAACAGCTGGATATTGTATGTCTGTAGACTATAACTCGTTATGTAATGTTTTATATCAACAGCTGGATATTGTATGTCTGTAGACTATAACTCGTTATGTAATGTTTTATATCAACAGCTGGATATTGTAT
>NW_018407098.1:240212-311668 GCF_002113885.1 Mizuhopecten yessoensis
ACACCAATATTGGTCATTATGGAGACAAGTATATCACACCAATATTGGTCACTATGGAGACAAGTAAGTATATCACACCAACTTTGGTCATTATGGAGACAAGTATATCACACCAATATTTGTCATTATGGAGACAAGTAAGTATATAACACCAATATTGGTCATTCTGGAGACAGGTAAGTATATCACACCAATATTTGTCATCGTGGATACAAGTAAGTATATCACACCAATATTGGTCATTATGGAGACAAGTAAGTATATCACACGAATATTGGTCATTATGGAGACAAGTAAGTATATAACACCGATATTGGTCAATATGGAGACAGGTAAGTATATCACACCAATATTGGTCATTGTGGAGACAAGCAAGTATATCACACCAATATTGGTCATTATGGAGACAAGTAAGTATATCACACCAATATTGGTCATCATGGAGACAAGTAAGTATATCATACCAATATTGGTCATTATGGAGACAAGTAAGTATATCACACCAATATTGGTCATTATGGCGACAAGCAAGTATATCACACCAACATTGGTCATTATGGAGATAAGTAAGTATATCACACCAATATTGGTCATTATGGAGACAAGTAAGTATATCACACCAATATTGGTCATTATGGAGACAAGTAAGTATATCACACCAGTATTTGTCATTATGGAGACAAGTAAGTATATCACACCAATATTTGTCATCGTGGAGACAAGTAAGTATATCACACCAATATTGGTCATTATGGAGACAAGTAAGTATATCACACCAATATTGGTCATTATGGAGACAGGTAAGTATATCACACCAATATAATTCCAAATCGCTATCAATTGGAAGGAAAACCAAAATCATCATTTATATTACGATTTTTTTTTCATTCATTCATAAATTTAGTGTAGTTATATGACGTCATTTCGAGGATCTCGAAACTCATCCACGTGAAAATGTTCCCAAATATCTGTATCTTTACTATTGTTGTTATTATGAGTATCTATATGTATTTTTGTGTTTGAATTTCTATATAAACTACATTATCAAACGATTATCGACCAGTCGCACCTTTCTTCTAAAACTCTCACGAGTGTGGTCTGCAGTATATCGGCCAGAGATAAAACGTGACAGGTGGTTTACAATTATGTTGTACTGACGTCACGATAACATAACTATACTGATATGACAGGTTCACCGCCGCTGATTGTATCCTGGGCTACAATATTTGGTGGGCATCAGCAATGAAAGATGGATGTCTCATTAAGAACTACCCAGCAATCCTCCAGTACCTAAGCAGTTTACACAGCAGAGACGCCTTTCAACAAACTTTTCAATGTCAATGACTTGCCTTTTTAACAATAATGATAAATTCGTGTTAATGTTTGTTTTGGTCCGATAACTGAATCCATATGTATCAAAACTTTGTATCTTTTCAATTAAATCATATAGAATAAAACAATGTTTTATAGTTTTTTATAGTAGGGAAAAATACAGTCATAAATATATCGACATGCGCTGTATAAAGGGCCTGTCACACACTACCGATGTACCTCGCCGGGACTAAACCGGAGCAAAGAAATAAAGACGGCGAGAAAATCCAGAGCTCCGGCGAGAAAGCACTTGATAAATTAAAATGTACTGTAACAATACCGGTGTAGTACCGGCGTTCCCATTGTGATACTGTTGTTCTACCGATACACCGCCGATGTTATACCGATGTGCCAACGTTGACCGGAGCTATAGCGGAATGATACCATTGCGCTGCCGATGTTACGGTAGTACATCGGCGGCGCATCAGTACTACTTCTGTGGTATTCGGTAGTGCTACGGTAGCACATCGGTACCAGTACGGTACTCATTGAGGACACCGGAGAGCCTCCGATCCATTACGGGACGCTACCGTACTCTAGCGACATTAACGAAGCCATGCCGGAGTACTGCCGACATTTTGAGCATGTTCAAAACGTTCTACCGTCGCCTGCCGTTGCTAGATTTTTCGCCGATGTTCTGACGATGTACTACGTTCGTTCTTAGCGATGTGATACCGTTGCGCTGCCGTACAAGTACCGATCCCCGAAAATCGCCAAATTTGTGCTCCGGTATAGCTCCGTAGTTTGTAACAAACTTAAATATCCAAATTATTATAAAGTCGCTGAAAAAATGTGATTAAGTGTCCACGATTATCTGGTTTTATTCATTGGTAGCCTTTGTATTTTAATGACGTGTTGTATGACGGACATTATAGATCGTGCTGCTAATGACAAATAACGCTGTCCTAACCATGAAGTTCGGCAGAGATACGTTAAGAAGTACTTGGTTTAATATAATTACTCAGGTGTGTTTAATTTAATTAGAAATTTAGGTTGGTTCATATTTACTTCTTACAACAGGAAATAATTCTGCACGAAATCTTAAATGGAAATTATTTCGGATAAAACTTGTGTAGGTGTTTAGTATTCATAATGAGGTTTCAGGCCAATTAGTTCATCAATCAGAATCAACAAATCAATCATTTTTATTAGTGATCTACAAATTAATTGGTCAATCAATCAAATCAATATTTTAATATTGGAATCGAACAGAAAAAGGCAATTGTTTCCCCCTACTTTTACGAAAGATGATAGTTCTCTAGTAGCTAATTATCTGCCAACTTCTCTTTTATCTAAAGTAGGGAAAATAATGGAAATGTGTGTTTACAAATATACACAAAAGTATCTGCTAGATCACTCTTAACTACTAGTAACTCCCATGCAATCAAATTTTCTACAGATAATCGACTATGAATAACCTTTTAGATATATCCAATGACATTAACAAGGCTTTAGAATGGTATTTTGTGACATCAGCAAATCGTACGATCGAGTATGGCATCGTGTGCTTCTGACACAAAATTGTTAAATTGGCTTACTGATTATTGTGACACAGTCAGTATTACGACGTTGTGTTATTGGTTACGTATATCTAGGAAATAGCTTAGTGAATCTAGGATTACATAGATATGATCTTAAAGTCTCAACTGACCAGCTATGCACGTACCAATTGATTATGAGGGGTTTATGGACCTTATGATAGATAAGGGCTGGAGGCATCCTAGTAACATGGAGTGAATGTCAGTTATTTTGAAATATCATTTATGAATATCAGAAATAATAGTGGTCCTAGTACAGATCCTTGAGGTCACCCGCAGTGGTGTTTTTAACTGAAGATACGGATTCGTTAATAAATACTGCTTGTTCTCTATTCATAAGATAGTCGGAAATCCATTTTAAGATATTGCCCGAGATGCCATATTGTTTAAGTTTATAAAGTAATCCTGCATGCCATACCCTATCGAAGGCTTTAGAGAAATCACAAAATACAAATGCTGTGTGTTCGCGTTTTTCTAAGGACAGAAGAAGAGAGTGATACATTTCGATAAGTTGGTGAGAACATGAATGGTTGGCAAAAATCTTGATTGATATTTATAAAATAAATCGTTTTTTATAATTATAAATATGCTTATATACTACTCGTTCAAAAATGTTCCCTACACAGCCTAGTAATGATATAGGTCTGTAATTTGAAACAGCATGGATGTTACATGATTTAAATATTGGCATGACTTTTGCAACATTCCATTTGATTTGATAAAGTCCTAACTGCAGAGAGAAGTTAAAAATAATTGAGAGGGGGAGTGCGATTTCTTTCGTTATATATTTAAACATTCTATGATTTATTCCATCAGGTCCTGTTGCTTTGTTAATATCTTATATTTGTATAATATCTTCTACTTCTGATGGTGTGTATCGAATGAAGGTAATGGTTTGTGTCTGTCAAAGTCGTTAACGGTAGATATGGAAGTAAAGTAAGTATTGAGTAGTTCACATTTTTGTTCGTCATCAATAACGTAATCACTAGAAGACTCATCATACAGTGGAGAAATATCAGTATTAGAAGTGCCTTTTATAATAAGCTTGATAACCTTCCAGTATGTTCTGGGCTAAGATTTATTTTTATTTATCAAAGAATCAATATAAAAAAAACATCTCTTTGGCTCGTTTTATCATACTATTTGCTTTATTTCTGGCATGTTTATATTTTTGTTTATTCATATCAGTATTTATACGAAGAAGTATTTTTTAAGTCTATCACACGTACGAATTTGCTTACGAACGCTATTATTTATCAACGGTTTATCATGTTAACGAATTTGAACATACTTGGAGGGGATGCACTCATCTACTGCATGTAAAGTATTGGTTGTGAAGAAATCGCACCTACTATTTAATTCTACAAGGGCTCTCAATTGATCTTCCCATAATATATTATTAATACGTGTTCTTAACTTGACAATATCGGTTTCACTGTAGAGCCATACCTTTCTTTTAAACGTTTTTGATGTTTGTTTTGGTACATCTATAATTGCAAACACAGCATCATGATCACTTATAATTTTATCAACTACTATAACTTTAGATAGAAAAACCTTTATGTTGTCGCTTACTATAATTGGATCAAGTAAAATTGAGGATGAATGAGTGGTTCTAGTTGGCTCAGTAATAATATTCGTCATGTTTAATGTGGAAAGCGTATTTTGAGGTTATAACCGCTGCCAAGTTTCAAAAAGTCAACATTTAGATCACCCAATAGTATTACATTGTTAGTAATGTCGAATGCCAAATCAATGGATTGCTTCATGCGCTGCCACAAACCGTCCGTGTAAACTGAATTAGGCGGTCTATAGAGATTTCCTATCAAATATGTCGTATTTTGGAAAATAACTTGGGGCCCATATTATTTCATCAAAACATCAAGGTCTGTTTGTCGTTTAACAACAAGTGATGGTGAATAATATATGGCTACTCCCCCACCGAACATGTTTCTGTCTTTTCTGAAGGGATTGTCACAAAAACCGTCTATATTGGGTATACTGGGATCTAAATGGGTTTCGATTAAGCAAAGGATATTAATGTCGTCTGTTAATGATTCTAAGTAACTAATTTTATTTCTTAAACTTCTGATATTGAAGTGCAATAAATTAAGAGAATCAACACAAGTAGTGTTCATTGATGAATTAGGACCTGGGTTAGGATGTACATCGCCTGATAAAGACAACAATATAAGAATGGTGGTGAATAAGCTAACGTCAATGACGCTCTGAAGGAGGAATAAGCATTTGTTATAAAGAACGTAGAGTAATCCTGGTCATGTGGGATTTTAAAATAAAAGCTAACAGGAATAGTTGCTAATTTAGTGTGAAAACAACCTATAGCAGCCCTCCACGCACCGACCTCAATGCCATTCATGGTGGATCGATATTGAAAACGTACTTTCGTGCATGGGGGCTACGATAGTATTATCATCGGCGTCATCACTTGAAGGAATGTACAGTTGCATCAGAGGGGGAATGATAGGAAAGAAGGGCAGAAGTAGAGGTGGTAAGAGATAAGGTTTGATATTTACTTGAGTTATATAAGGGAGAAAACATATACTTATTTCCATATGGTTGGAAGCTTACTTTGAATACCGGGTATGAATGGTGAATATTTATGTTAAGTATGGTTACAGATGTGTTATGGACGTTGTATTGATTACGTTGAAGTGAGATAAAGAGTTAAGGAGAGTATTTATGATACACTTTTGTATAAATAATTGTACATTAACATGTTGTATTTTCTTAAATATTAGAATACACAATTTCCATGTTACTGATGATGTTGTATATTCTGCAAAAACTCACCACCATTGGAGTACGAATTGTTTTTCCTCGGGGATGTTACATATACTGACCGTCTGATATATATAAAAAAAAAATTAAAAAAAAAAAATGCGATGAAAACGTTAAAAAAACGAAAACAAAAACCCCAAGTATCACTTATCTAGGCTTCCACATTCCTAATATAAATTACAATCATAGATTATATTTTTTAGAGTCGTTTTGTAAAAATATATACAAAAAAAATATAGGCTAACACGTACGAATCATGACTTATATATATATATATAAATATCTAGGCTGCTACGTTCGAATCATGACATTTATTCAGGAAAAATAAATTTTCAGAAAGAAAAAAAGAAAAGAAAAAAAGAAAAAAAAAATCTTGGCCAACATGAATTATATATATTATTGAGATCTAGGCTGACACGTTCGGATAATGAACTATACAAATACCAGTACTCCAACGACGGTGTGTTTTACAAATACATTTGGGGTATGAAAACTAGTTTCGTACAAGAAATAGATTGTAAGTATAAATAAGCAACAGCAACAGAGAAAAAAATCTAAACCAATATACATGCGTGGTTTCTGATTGGACTACTGTTACAGCTGGTGTTCTACAAGGTTCTATTAATGGGCCTTTACTTTTCCTACTTTTCATTAATGATATCGTCAATGACATTTCCGCTATGACCAATCATTTGCTGATGACACAAAGTTATATTCAATTTTTCGTGTACCTAATATCAATGCTAATACTGCAAATACAGATCTTGATAAACTTCATAAGTGGTCCGAAAAATTGCTCGTTAAGTTGAACCTTCAAAATCCGAGGCTAAGAAATTTAGTTAAAAAAAACACACAAACCAACGCATCCGCCATTACTTATGAATGCTGTTATCTTAAAGGAGGTTAACATTCACAACCACTTAGGTATTTATTTCTCTGGGGCGGGAACTAGGCTGAGCATCTCTGGGGACGGGAACTAGGCTGAGCATCTCTGGGGACGGGAATTAGGCTGAGCATTTATTTGTTTTATTTTATTTTTGAAACTTGGGGCAGGTTTTGCATGATTGTTAAGCTATTTACATATAAGCTTAGATAGCAAAAACCCCATATTGTAGAATTCCTGACAGGAAACATTCTGATTAGTGTCTCAGAAAAATGAAAAAAGGACAGCATTCCACGATATAGCATAAATTTCCTGAACCCCTAATTTAAGTTTGTTGAGCGGATAGTGTCAGGTCTCTTTTCTAAACCTCGCCTTTGTCTGTATCTGGCACTGGTTTCGGCTTTTTTGTCGATAATTGTGTCAAGGTGACTAAATGCTATTAACGTAAGTGTGCTATGTAATGTACAAGGTCTTGTCCTCCTGTGTCCATGGGTATGCTTGTTTTACAATTTTATTCTCCGTGCAACTGCGCATGTTCACCTGTCCGCGACGTCTGCCCATTGTTCTGGTAACTTTGACTTGGACCAATAAAGAAGAAACATCATCATAACAACTATCTCGATTATATTTTACAGCGTAACTTTCTACGTGAAAAATTATCAAAAAAGCTAAATATACTGCGTGAATTAAAACTTAAAATCGACAGATAATCACTCCAAAACAATGTACATTTCTGTCATTAGACCAATTTTGGAATATGGGGATTTAGTTTGGGACAACATAACAATTGCTCTGTTCCAAATGCTAGAAAGTTTACAAGTAGACGCCGCACGTATATTTACCGGTGGGACAAAACTTACCGCACGTATATTTACCGGTGGGACAAAACTTACCGCACGTATAGTTACCGGTGGGACAAAACTTACCGCACGTATAGTTACCGGTGGGACAAAACTTACCGCACGTATAGTTACCGGTGGGACAACACTTACCGCACGTATAGTTACCGGTGGGACAACACTTACCGCACGTATAGTTACCGGTGGGACAACACTTACCGCACGTATAGTTACCGGTGGGACAACACTTACCGCACGTATAGTTACCGGTGGGACAAAACTTAGAAACCCCTGAAAACTAGACGTGTCTACCGTAGAATTATACAGATACATAAGATGATACATCACATGACCAAACATATCTTAGAGACATTATACCTCAATCAAACTTATTTCCCTACTCATATCTCCGAACTGTAATGTTTTACGTCAAACTTACCTATCATCACTACCCCACAATATCACAACTAATTTGTTATTATATGGTGATTTACATTTACCAGAAGCAATTATTATACATCTGTGCAGAATTACATTATGCAAAGCAAGCGTTTTAAATGAAAACATATGATAATCAACGCATATGTACCTCTCTTAATGTCTATGTACGTACATGTTTGTGTTGTGTTGATGACAGTTATTGTGTGAGTGAGCACAATAGATGTGGAAATCATACTATGAACAAGCTTTCATTTTGTTTGTGTTTAGGCGTACGTCACGTCGAGGCGTCATTTCCAACATGAGTATCACTGCTATTCATATCCAACGATAATTGTTACATTGTTTACATGTCCCCTTCATATGTCTGCCATTCTACGAAATTAGTTTATGTATATGCATAAGAACTTACTTTCAATATGATTTAATGATTACTATATCTGCTGTCAGTATCATATACCTAACGTAACGAAACGGACATTGTATAAGTACTTAGTACTTGTTTCCGAATCGTTGTTGATTATGTATTGAAAATATAATGTATTGTATATTACCAGAAATAAATAGTTAAAACTAAACACCGACTTAAAAAATTACCAAACAAGACATCCAAACAATATTCGACCTATTCGCTATACATATCATAAGTAGTTTCTCCCTGCTAGCATTGCAACATGAAATCAATTGCCAGAAACACTAAAAATTGAAATGTCTATCTCTAAACCTAAAAACTATCTAAACAGGAATGTTGTTGCTATTCCTTTCTGTTACAATAACGGTTCCCTTATTGGTCAGCGCCCTTGTAGGTGGGGGATCGGGAAAAGAATACACCTGGTGTTACCCACTGCATATATCGTAGGAGGCGACTAATGGGGATATGCTTTGGTGTCCTCTACTTGGGGACACAAAAGCGACAAAAATTAATCTGCTGCATCCATTGCAATATTTGGGATCTTAATTTTTCTTTCTTCTTCTAATGGCAACAACTGGTTCACCCATTGTCAGTATAATGTGACCGGGCAGAATGCTGTGCTGGGTGCCTTCGGCATGGAATTTCAGTGAGATAGCACTATAAAGTTGGCATCAGAACCGCGCTATCACAAGGAAGCAAGCACACCAATATACCCTGTCTCCTGCATACACACGCAAGCACGCGTATACTACACACATGGAGGCACGTCCTTAAATGATCTTAGCTGTTAATAGGACGTTAAACAAAATCAAACCAAACCAAACTTATTGGTCAGATCCACCATGCCAGGTTCAGCATGGAATATAATTCCTTGAATTATTAATTCTTCCAGAAACATCTTGTTGATAGCCCTATATGTTTTTGCATTGCTGCCTTCGATATACTTCCTAACACATTGTCACACGTGTGAATCTCCCAGACATAAATGCCTTGACCGCCTTTCTTACCAACTATCTACTAATGCATTGGTATATGGATACTCGAACCTTAACAGCCCAAAATATAAAAATCCTCGAGAGAAAAACTTCATTGTTCAGTCTAAACTATTTGGTTAAGCTATACATATATTAATATGTTGATAAAATGTAATTGAGAAAACCTCAAAAATGTTTTCATAATGATGTATTTACTTACCATTTCATGGAATATCAATGTATTTCGTAAGATGTTCCTTGCCACTTATTTTTCGTTTCTTCATTGTTTTACATGTACCTGTAGTATTATCATATATTAGTCATTTATAAGCCCACTAGTTTAGAAAGATGAAAAGGATGTAAAAGTGCACAGTACTTGTTTCCTCATCATGTTTGCTTATGTGAGTTGTACTAATCACGCCATATATTTCATTACTTGCATAAACAAGTTTTAACCAATATTTTTAATAGGATAACAAAATGTGCACACTGACATGCGACACGAGGAAATGACGTAATATGTGTCTATACTTTCAGTAAAGTAAGCAAGAAATATCTATCGGGCCCACATTTTTTGTATATACATAACAGTAATATCTATCGGAATTGCCAGGGTTTTACAACTTGACGTCTTATCCAATAACCCGCCTACCTCCTCGAAATACACCTATATATAAAAATGCAGTACGAAACAACAAAGAGTTGGAAACAACTGCACTCGTGGAAAATCTACATTCGCTTCTGGGTCATGATGTAAATTATCTGTATTGTTTCATAGATAAACTCTCTACTTTGATAAGCAATAATATTCGTAACAAACTAATCAAATAAAAACCAAGCCATACATGGCATACAAAATATAAAATTTGGTGATCAGTGCCTGAAGTCAATATACAACGAGTTAAAACACATCATTCAGAAGCGAAAAACTTGTAAATCATACTGGTATCACTATATTTCCCCTTGAAACTACATGACGAAATTTGATCTTATATCACACAAGAAGGAGCTGACTATAATGACATAGTATCCCTTAAATGGAAGGAAATATGACCCTATACCCAAAGCTCGTGCTCAAAATGCATCAGACGGCCTTAAGTCTAAAACAAAACATCTCTAGTAACCAGTTTTATTAATATATATGTGAAATGCCTTCCCTGCCAAACCTCCAAGTCATTCCGGAATTAACCATAACAACAAAACAAAACACGTTCATCTTTTGAAAAATTAAAATCAGGGTAAAGCAATGTGAAACAAATGATACTAAATTAGTTTTCTCTTGAGATAGCCCCCATCCTTCAACTTCAAATTGGTGTAACAAGTCTTTAAATAGTTATTGTTCCAAAGGACAGGCGGTCAGCAAATTTGTCTCCTGTTTACGGGAAACAACAACAACCTCAATCTCATTAAGATCTGATGTTAATAAAAAATACCTACATTCATGCGGTACGTAATAATGAACATTTGCATTTATTCAGATTGCTACAATCTGTCACCGAAGCAAAATATCTGGAAGTCACTCTGCAATCCAATTAAAAATGGGAAGCCCGTATCAAAACTTGATGCTCTGAAGCAAATTAAATATTAGGCTTTTAATGAGGAAACACGAAAGTATTATCAAAAACTGTTAAACAACGGGCATACCTATATCCCGTAAGACCTTCCATGGAGTAATCCTGTTCGGTCTGGGACCCACATACCAGAATTGATACTGATACAATCGTAATGGTGCAACGCAGAACAGTCAAATACTAAGAAACACCACCAAATCTTGGTGACATGCTCAACACACTGGAATGGCCTATTTTGTTGCCAGAATACATGTTTCTGAGACTCTCTACTGTCTGCAAAATTAAAAACAATCTAATAGCTATCAGGAAAACCCCAATTCATTCCTCCAAATCGCCCCTCCCAGCATTCTAATCAAAATTCTTGCCAATACCAATCCACAAAAAACAGTATAGAACTTTGATTTTTTTCTTTCCAAAACTTCGTTCATACTGGAACAACCTGACTTAGAATATTGCCTCTGTCGATTCTCGTGATTCTTTCTAATTAGCAGCTTCCCGTATTCATTAGATACCTCGCTTTTATCCAGTTTTGAACAATCAACATACACAGTAGACAGTAGTACAATGAACAAAGAACGGTAACTCGTATAATGAACCTACACCACGTTATCCGTTTAGATCAGCGCTTCCATCGAGGAAACATAGGTATGAACGTAACACACAAACCCATGTGATTGCACCTTTAAAATTTGGTAATAGATACTATAAGCCAAAACATGAATTACACTTCATCATAGAGCTGTTCGTCCATCTCAGTGATGTAGGGGACAACACGCTGTTCGTCTATGTAGTAGGACACCTCATTGATGTAGGGGACAAAACGCTTGTCGTCTATGTAGTAGGACACCTCAATAGATACTATAAGCCAAAACATGAATTACACTTCATCATAGGGCTGTTCGTCCATCTCAGTGATGTAGAGGACAAAACGCTGGTCGTCTATATAGTAGGACACCTCAGTGATGTAGGGGACAACATGCTGGTCGTCTAGGTAGTAGGACACCTCAGTGATGCTAGGGGACAAAACGCTGTTTGTCTATGTAGTAGGACACCTCGGTGATGCTCGGGGACAAAACGCTGGTCGTCTATGTCGTAGGACACCTCAGTGATGTAAGGGACAAAACGCTGGTCGTCTCTGTCGTAGGACACCTCGGTGATGTAGGGGACAAGACGCTGGTCGTCTATGTAGTACGACACCTCGGTGATGTAGGGGACAAAACGCAGGTCGTCTATGTAGTAGGACACGTCAGTGATGTAGGGGACAAAATGCTGGTCGTCTATGTAGTAGGCCACCTCGGTGATGTAGGGGGCAAGACGCTGGTCGTCTATGTAGTAAGCCATCTCAGTGATGTAGGGGACAACACGCTGGTCGTCTATGTAGTCGGACATCTCAGTGATGTAGGGGACAACACGCTGTTCGTCTATGTAGTAGTACACCTCGGTGATGCTAGGGGCCAAAACGCTGGTCGTCTATGTCGTAGGACACCTCAGTGATGTAAGGGACAAAACGGTGGTCGTCTATGTAGTAGGACCCCTCGGTGATGCTAGGGGACAAAAAGCTGGTCGTCTATGTAGTAGGGCACCTCAGTGATGCTAGGGGACACAACGCTGTTCGTCTATGTAGTAAGACAACTCAGTGATGTAGGGGACAAAACGCAGGTCGTCTATGTAGTAGGACACTGTGATTGCACCTTTAAAATTTGGTAATAGATACAATAAGCCAAAACATGAATTACACTTCATCATAGAGCTGTTCGTCCATCCCAGTGATGTAGGGGACAACACGCTGTTCGTCTATGTAGTAGTACACCTCAGTGATGAAGGGGACAACACGCTGGCCGTCTATGTAGTAGGACATCTCAGTGATGTAGGGGACAAAATGCTGGTCGTCTATGTAGTAAGACATCTCAGTGATGAAGGGGACAAAATGCTGGTCGTCTATGTAGTAAGCCACCTCAGTGATGAAGGGGACAACACGCTGGCCGTCTATGTAGTAGGACATCTCAGTGATGTAGGGGACAACACGCTGTTCGTCTATGTAGTAAGACACCTCAGTGATGCTAGGGGTCAAAACGCTGGTCGTCTATGTCGTAGGACACCTCAGTGATGTAGGGGATAAAACGCTGGTCGTAGGACACCTCAGTGATGTAGGAGACAAAACGCTGTTCGTCTATGTAGTAAGACACCTTTTAAAATTTGGTAATAGATACTAAAAGCCAAAACATGAATTACACTTCATCATAGAGCTGTTCGTCCATCTCAGTGATGTAGGGGACAACACGCTGGCCGTCTATGTAGTAGGACATCTCAATGATGTAGGGGACAAAACGCTGGTCGACTATGTAGTAGGACACCTCAGTGGTGAAGGGGACAACACGCTGGTCGTCTATGCAGTAGGACACCTCAGTGATGAAGGGGCCAACACGCTGGTCGTCTATGTAGTAGTACACCTCGGTGATGCTAGGGGACAAAACTAAGCAGAAGGGGATGCTAAAAAAAGTTAATTTTAAGAATTTCAAAATTTAAAGGTGTACTGATCAATTTGAATTGAATAAGCTCAGGGATGAAGGGGACAAAACGCTGTTCGTCTAGGTAGTAGGACACCTCAGTGATGTAGGGGACAAAATGCTGGTCGTCTATGTAGTAGGCCACCTCGGTGATGCTAGGGGACAAAAAGCTGGTCGTCTATGTAGTAGTACACCTCAGTGATGAAGGGGACAAAATGCTGGTCGTCTATGTAGTAAGACCCCTCAGTGATGAAGGGGACAACACGCTGGCCGTCTATGTAGTAGGACATCTCAATGATGTAGGGGACAAAACGCTTGTCGTCTATGTAGCAGTACACCTCAGTGATGTAGGGGACAAAAAGCTGGTCGTCTATGTAGTAGTACACCTCGGTGATGCTAGGGGCCAAAACGCTGGTCGTCTATGTAGCAGAACACCTCAGTGATGTAGGGGACAAGACGCTGGTCGTCTATGTAGTAAGCCATCTCAGTGATGTAGGGGACAACATGCTGGTCGTCTAGGTAGTAGGACACCTCAGTGATGAAGGGGCCAACACGCTGGTCGTCTATGTAGTCGGACATCTCAGTGATGTAGGGGACAACACGCTGTTCGTCTATGTAGTAAGACAACTCAGTAGTGAAGGGGACAAAACGCTGGTCGTCGATGTAGTAGGACACCTCAGTGGTGAAGGGGACAACACGCTGGTCGTGTATGTAGTAGGACACCTCGGTGATGTAGGGGACAAGACGCTGGTCGTCTATGTAGTACGACACCTCGGTGATGTAGGGGACAAGACGCTGGTCGTCTATGTAGTACGACACCTCGGTGATGTAGGGGACAAAACGCAGGTCGTCTATGTAGTAGGACAACTCAGTGATGAAGGGGACAACACGCTGGTTGTCTATGTAGTAAGACACCTCAGTGATGCTAGGGGTCAAAACGCTGGTCGTCTATGTCGTAGGACACCTCAGTGATGTAGGAGACAAAACGCTGTTCGTCTATGTAGTAAGACACCTTTTAAAATTTGGTAATAGATACTAAAAGCCAAAACATGAATTACACTTCATCATAGGGCTGTTCGTCCATCTCAGTGATGTAGAGGACAAAACGCTGGTCGTCTATATAGTAGGACACCTCAGTGATGTAAGGGACAAAACGGTGGTCGTCTATGTAGTAGGACCCCTCGGTGATGCTAGGGGACAAAACTAAGCAGAAGGGGATGCTAAAAAAAGTTAATTTTAAGAATTTCAAAATTTAAAGGTGTCCTGATCAATTTGAATTGAATAAGCTCAGGGATGAAGGGGACAAAACGCTGGTCGTCTATGTAGTAGGACACCTCGGTGATGCTAGGGGACAAAACGAAGCAGAAGGGGATGCTAAAAAAAGTTAATTTTAAGAATTTCAAAATTTAAAGGTGTACTGATCAATTTGAATTGAATAATAAAAAAAAAAATAGTTTGTTATGAGCTGTGCCATTACTCAAAATGGTAACCATGGCCATCAAGGTTATCGCAAACCTCTGGGATTAAAATATCCCCCAGCCGAGTCTACCACCTTGTTTCTTAAAAGTTGAACCGAACACACATAGGTGATTGGACTTTTAAAATTTGGTTAAAGATATAGTGAGCCAATAAGTTATTACACTGCATTATACATCTGTTTCGTCTATCTAGGACTTATTAGTGATACTAGGGGCAAAACGTTGGAAATCCAAATTGGTGAAAAATACTATCAAAACAAGAGGGAATGTACGAAAAAGGACCTAAGCTTATGACTTTCAAAATAGAGAGGAATACTTGTTAATTTCAAATGAAAAAAGAAATGTTTAACAGGAAAATCAATCCTAAAACCCCTGGTAGTCAAGGTCTTCCCTCACTGACTTATCTGAGTGACGGGTAGAAGCTTCCGCCACCATGTCCTGTACCGACTCGTATATAAGTATGAGAACACCGAATACTGCTTATTAATCAAAGCAAACAAGTTGCATAGGAAAAGACGTTATTCCACAAAAACAATAATATTGAAATTTAATGGATGAAAAAAAAATAGAAGGGCCAGGAACAAGACTAGTTTCTGGTCTGTAACTGCTATCTCAGGAAAAACCTACTTGTCTTTGTTAACTTATCTTTAAAAGCGGTGTTTACACAGTTCAGCTAGTAAAGGAAAACGCCGGGAAGGATAATACCCATGATTTCCTATTGACAAACAGCCAAAGTTCAGAAGATAGATATGCTGCCCTGGATTTCAGATCTTGGCTGAACTAACCACACCGAGACAGAAACAAAGAACCATTCCACGGTACAGACTATATTCAGACAGTGCCTCTAAGTACCCTCCAGAAAATCAACAACTATTTGGCCTTTAGGCCACTTTCGGTGACTCGGTGTAAGATGGTAAAAGTAATATATATTACACAAGCAGATTAGAAGGAAGAAAGGTAGAAGTACCTAGACCAGCCATTAACTTCAGTTAATGCTGGAGAAACAACAATGACTTTACAAACAGGAATCTGGAGAAGCAGATATAGAGAAAAAGAAATTGAAAGGAGAAAATCAAAAAGAAGCACAGAGATCATTCAAAGAAGGAGACCACTATAGTTCGAAAGTGCTCAAACATTGGACAAAGTGGGATTTCTTCGCTCAAACATAACGGGAAACTACTCAAATACTCTGTGGAAAAGGCGTATCTGCTGATCCAACAATTTAAGTTGGTACTCTTGAAAACAAACCACAATTTCAAACAAAGGAGTGTGACGCCTTTGGTACAATGACTCCCCGGTTGGAGTTACACTGGTGAGAATATCGACATTACACAAATGGGAAATGAAAACTCAAGGCCATTGGTGTCCAAAATGCACCCGATCCAGGTGGAATATTCCCGTTAATCCTTAGGGAACTCCACGATGTCATCGCCCCCATACTGAGACTTGTTTGTATGGATGAGTGTAATTCCTGAGGATTGACGCACCGTTCTAGTGGAGTACGCAGTCTCACCCAAACCAATGTTTTGTTGCTGAAGTTCAAATAATTTAACTGTAACTCTGTTTATTCTATACAAAAAAAATAGTTTCTGGAGAAAACTGCTTGTTTCTTTCTTCAGCGCTTGAAATGTTCAGGCTTTGTCTGTATCTGATCGTTGTCACCCGTTTTATCAATTAACGACTTTCCTTTAGCACTTAGTAACATGGGTGAGAATATGAGAGGGTGTTAGTGTCAGCTGCATCATTTAAAAGGGTTTCATTGATGGAATAAAACATGTCATTAATAAAAAAAAAAATAAAAAAAAAGTTGCAGAGCAGTGGGCCCAGGGCAGCTACATGTATGACCTTCTTTTACATACCTTTCCAAGGTTGGTGCCATGTGGTAGGCTATCGAGAGCCCTGGACAGGTCTGTGAGTATTTCTCCTTCATAATATCTCTTATTCTATGCCTTCCTTCATTTCGCAATGACTAACAAAAAAGCTTACTGGTAGTGCCCCGAGTAAAAGGTTCTAGAGAAAGCATTCATTTCTTTTGAAATGGCTCTTTCAAATAGTTATGATGTAGATGGTAAAATACTTATTGGCCTTTTGCTTCTCTTTCTGTTGGAATCTTTTTTTCTTATATGTAGGTGTTACTCTGGTCAGTTTTAATCCATTAGTCACTGGAGTGAAGGACCCCTCCTCTTACAGTACTATTGATCAAAGCGGTTTTTAGGCCGTGGTCCAACCTTTTCAAGATATGTAACCCTATTACTGCTTAATATTACTGAAAGAGAAAGAAAACGCTGGTGATAATTCATTTCCGATTATGGCTATGATACTTCGGTGGCTGAATCCAGAAGAGGGAGTAGAGTTTCAATTATCCTGTGCATTATTTACAAAGAAATTGATCATACAGATACTAGTTTGTCTTTTTCTTTTAGTTGAATAATGCTTTTAGACCTATGGCCTCTGTTTGTCGGGAAAGGTTTGATGATGGGTAAAAAACACTAACATATTGTCCCTTCTACACACCTATCCATGAAATAATGTCTTACAGAAATCTCTTAATTGTTGTGGCCTCCTTTCTGTTTCCTGAATAGCCATATATAACATCAGAACTGCTTTATGTTTTCCGTTGCCGTTTTGTTTCATGTGAATGTGTTCACCTATGTCTATGACATCATTAGAAGATTGTCATGAACCTTACATCACTTATGTCGTCAAAGATATGGGCAACACGAAAAGGGACCTAACTCAATTCCTACTCCAGTTTAAGGGCATCGAGCCATCTGAAGTCCCCCCTATAAACTTGTTAACCTAGTTGTGTACATGTCAACCCTACTATATATAATAACACCTTATGTGAAATGCTGTCAGTCACTATATCCAGTGTTCACAACTTGTATACCAAAAAAACTTGCTGGTAGGCCTATGTGAGCGAGAAATACATTCACTATATCAGGGATGGTGTTTCCCTTTTACAAAACGTACGTGTTGGTGCTTTCGCCATAATTTTCGAATCACAAACGCTACAAAGGTCCTGATGGGATCCAAATGATTCATCCATTTGGCGTTTGAAATCAAGTCCGATAATAGCCCGAGTTTCCTCTGGCACCAGACTGAGACATTTTGACAGATAGATGTCAGGGTCAGAGGAAACTCGGGCTATTCCGTAAACAACTTATCATTCATGATCATTACGAGCAATTTTTGTTTGTGAAGTTAAAATCACTGCAAAGTTAAATTTCCTATACAGGATCTGTATTATCATCTTCACCGGACTCTAACATGTTTAAAGAAATACGTACATGTACCCATATATGGCAGTTCGGTTATTTACATCATATGTTAACCAAGTATGTTAGCTCTGTAAGTATATTTCAGTTCCTGATCAATCCCATGTTTATCAAGTCTGTTTTTAAATGTATTTATTGAGGGGTGATGATATCACATCCTCTGGAAGACTGTTCCATATTTTACTACTCGTAGAGTGTAGAGTTTGTCCTTATTCTACTGCGGGTCTGGGATGTCTGGACGGTATAACACCACCACCTTCACAACGTCTATCTCTCCTACGGCCTTGTCAGCGACTGCAAAATGGGTCATCTTACTTAGTTTCGCTAATGACTAAAATGTCCACATGACTTATAATAATATTCCTTTAATGACTCCCTTTAAGCCCATGGATCTCTGGTAAAGTTACCCTCTCCTCACTGCCACTCTGTAGATTTTTGGCACGAGACAGAGACAATATCACATGTGCACTTCTTTCACCGATACTATTTGTTCTCTTTTTGAAACGAAACTTGTCGTCCATTTAATAACCAGGTCACTTAACCCATACGATGACATTTTACTTATCAATATTTTATGTGGAACGGTTTCAAAAGCTTTTTGAAAGTCCATGTACATGCAACCTATATTTAAACCTTTATCTAATGCATCTGTCCAGTACCTTAAGAAGCAGTAGAGAAGTTGATCTGCCTGGAAGGAATTCGTATTGCCTCGGCGAAAGTAGCTCATTTTGCTTTATATGATCGACTTTGTGTCTATGATCTTACAAACCGACATTTTCCTTTTAGTAATCTGCGGAATGTCACCTTCTTGTGACGGTTCCTTAACAAAAATACCCTTAAAAGAATTTGCAAGTACATTTGCCTTTTCTTTATCCGTAACCGCTTTGCGCCACTGATCATTTCCGGTTACGGTTTTTGGAGGTCGCCGATATCACTTTTAGTTTCAGTTTTAGAGCGAATGTACCTCCAGATAGCTTTCGGGCTCTGTTTTGCATCAGCTGTTAGGTTCTGTTCGAAATGAACAGTATGGCATTTATTGAAATGGATGTGTACATACATCATTTGGAAGGGAAATTCCTTGCCTTTCATAAAATAATAACAAAACGGCAAACATGTCCATATTTGAATGATTAATTTACCTTTTTCTGTCTGTACACAGATGGGGTAGCAAGTGTTCCCTGTAGGCAATCAGGCGTAAGATTATGACGTCATAAAGCATGCACCGTCAGATTTTCCCGCCAAGGCTTTCCATGTTTGGTTTGGTTTAGTATTGTTTAACGTCCTATCAACAGCTATGGTCAGGACGGCTTCCCCTGTGTGCAAGATGCATACGTGTAGTGTATGCGCGTGTGTTTTGGGAGGCTGCGATATGTTCGTGTTTGTCTCCTTCTGATAGCGCGGAACTGATGCCGACTTTATAGTGCTAACTTTTACCTCACTGAAACATACTGCCGAAGACATCCAGCAGGACACCCTTATAACCCGGTCACATTATACCGTGACTGACAACGGACGAATCAGTCGTCCCACTCCTAAATTGCTGAGTGTTAAGTAGGAGTAGAAACTACCATTTTACAGACTCTGATATGTCTCGGCCAGNGTAAGTAGGAGTAGAAACTACCATTTTACAGACTCTGGTATGTCTCGGCCAGGGGACAGAAAACCCAAAGCCTTCCTCACATACTGTATATAACAGCTAGATACGAATTTCAATACTTGGCATTTATGTATACCGTCATCATGTGAAGCTGTCAGTAAGTTACTTGTAGGACATAAATAAGTAGCGATTTGGTTTACAGCAAGTTCGCAAAACTAGAAGTGAGGTTATGATGTTTCCCTAAAGTAACTTTTCATTTTTAATAATAAAATGAGTTGTCCTTGCCATTTTTCGTGGGAAAGTCCTCAAAGTTGTAAATATTTGCTCAAGACCAAAATATCATAGGTGGTGCTTATCTCCCATACATGCATGCACCCACATACACGTGCAATATACTAGAAGATCATACAGTTCAAAACTGACAAAAGCTGGTAACGAAATGGCGTCGTCAGTTAACATCGACGTCAGGCCGGGTTGAACTAGTTGCCGAACATTGTAGAATTAATGAGGAATCGAACATGATTTATAAAAAAAGACTGCTTAGAACTATTTGATTTTGCTCTAATTCGTTCATTCGGCAAAATTTCCCGTTAAGGCTCAGAAAGTGATCACCCGATGCTTATGAAACTTAAATTAAGTAGTCATGTGGAACCGGTCAGGGGAGATCACTCTACATGCCGATTCTCCGCCCGTTTCTAGCAAGTTTGGGGGGAGAAAATAGCCACTGCACCGCTTTGGAAGGTCATTCGTATCAAAATGGCTGCAATGTTGAAAAACGTGCGGCTTGCCGTCTCTTTGAATCGTCTGTGCCTCAGAAGTCAGATATGTAAACTTACGACAGCAGCTTATTCACACAAATATCATTGGAGAATATCTACAAATTCCAATACGCAGAGTATCCTGTCTAACACGAAGGTGAAGTTCACGATCACCGGCCATGAATGTTTGCTCTATGCTCAGCGGCTTGTACAGACTTACATGATAAAATTAGCTTGAAATACATGTCTACATATATATATATATGTGTTTCAAGCTAATTTTATCATATAAGTTTATACAAGCCCATGTGCTTTATGTAAAACGTATTGTGTAAAGATATCAAATCCATATATGAAGGATCATTAGATATTGTACATATAACATGCATACTGTATTGTTTCACTTCACTGTGTAACCATTTTCGCCTAGTAATTTATTTCTTTTTTTCTTTTCTAATGAAATGTCATTGGGTGCAACTTCAGCAGTATACCCTGTATGTACCGGCCGGAGTCAGGGACACGAGAAGAATTACAAGTCCTTTGGACTGATTTGTTGGGAAAATCGTGACCTTAGATTAGATCAACGCTAACCAAAATGTCACTTCTTCATTTCTACAATTTTGCATGTACTGCATCGTGGTACAAACAACAAGAGCATAGATGCATCGAAAATTAAAATTTCAGTTTTTGTTACAATGTAGAAAAAGGTGTCAACCTCTGAAACCTCCAATGACGGAGGTCTCCCTCATTTGATCTCAAATGAGGGGTAAAGTGTAAAAAATTATCGGTGCTTTTTTGTCCGGTGAGGAAGTGTTCACCGCACAAATGTCACATTGTTGAGCATATAAGTAATTAATATAAAATTTGAAAAAAATTGGTTAAATAATCTTCACCCTCATAGATTTTTTTTTATATAATGCTACTTTGCATCTAGATTCTAGATGCAAAGGTGTTCTAGATTCTCAGAAGATATGTAAAATTTTATATTAATTTATCTTTTTATTACTGATGCTAACTAAAAATATTTGACTAAAACAAAATGACATCAATTTGTATCATGAAATTTTATTCAATCATGGATATCATTTTAAAGTGCATTTATGTGTTTATAAGATTGGAATGGGTTAAAGAATATTTAGAATAAAGAATTATAAAAGAAAAAAGTTGAAATAATAAAGCTAAAAATCTGGATTTGCGCTCCAGCCATTGGATTCTACTTCACTACTGGAAGTTGTTACACTTAGCTTGTATTTCACAGATTGCAGCCACTACTCTGAGGTATTGTTCATCCAGGGTTTCAATTACAAAAGAAGAAATCCAAGAAAGAGTGCTGAATGTTATCCAGGCATATGATTCAATTAATGCAGACAAGGTACTTACTTTTGTTTCACACTTATGCATTACAGGTGAATAGTTTCCCTTTGGTCAGGACATACGGCAAGAGTGGTCCTCCCCTTACATTGAAACTCATCGAGGAAAGAATATTACTCACTCTCAAGCTCTATGATAAAATTAATCCAGAAAAGGTAATTAATTGGTTTGCTTAAATAAATGCCTGACTCTGATCTGGCTTCAGGCAATAAACATTTCATCAGAATTTTTCAATTAGGATTTGGATTCTGGTGTCGGGCAATGAAATGTCTGTACACATAATTTACTTAAATATATTCAGAAGATACCACAGTTAATTCTTAGATTCCGAAGTTGATTCTAAGAAAAGTTTATGATAGTGTCGGCGCTGTTTTTAATTTAAAATGTAGATGTACGTTTTGACATTAGAGCTAGAATAGATGTTTATGTATTATTGTGAATGTTGTATATATAAAGCCAGCTTTATCATTTGATATGCAAAGCAAGGGGTATTGTGACTTTCTAACCTTTTTTTTAAATTTTATTTGCAGCTTGAACTTAATTCACATTTTATGAATGATCTTGGACTTGACAGTTTGGATCATGTGGAGATCATTATGGCTGTCGAAGATGAATTTGGTAGGTTTTTCTACATTTTGTACCATATCGTAACCTGCATGTCATTTCACTTCAACCAAATTAGTCATTTCTGTAGCATATCTCTTAAAATGATTGAATACATTTGAAAACACTACAATTACAAACATGTACAGTAAAACGCCGTTATAATTCACCCATTAAACCGCCTAATCCGCATACCGCCATTAATTTACTCAGAACAGATTTCCCCAAACGTTAATGCACCTGTTGTAACGCAAAACATGCATACCGCCATCCCCCATCATATTCCAAAAACAAATGGTTAAAATCACACTATTTTGACCTCGTTAAATACTGTCAATTTGAGTAAAGTACAGGTATAACCTGTGAGGAATGTTACGTACATGTGTAAACATCATTATTTGTGTGTGAAACTTCTATACATATTGTGAATATGTTTTGGGCGCTCAACAATTTGATGCATTAAATTACAATTTTAAAGAAAAAAACGTATTCTGAAGTTTATCATTATTTTTTAAAATCATAAGTTCAGTTGGTGTGTGAACATTTGGGTTCAAAAACAGTAAACCCGATATACTGCCAAACTTGTTATAACGCCAAAATCACAGAGGACAGAAGGTAGCGGTATAACAAGGTTTTACTGTACATTGTTTGACTAAACTCAAATTATTATAATACTTAATCTCCACAAAACTAATGTAAATGTTCTTTTTACCTTGAGAATGAAAATATTCAGTTTATATTTAAGTTGGTGTAGTTCTCTTCGTATGTTTATATTCTGTTTTCTGATTTTCTATTTCAGGTTTTGAAATTCCTGATGTAGATTCTGAACGACTGCTAACCCCACAAGATATAATTCGTTATGTAGCAGACAAGGAGGATGTTTATGATTGAACAAGATTTTTCCCTAGGTAATTAAACAATTCTAACATTTCCTGTATTATCATTAGAAATTCATAAAGTTTCATTATTTCAATGTTTCGTACACTAATAAGTGAAGATACCTGGTCAAGGGTTATGTCCTAACCATCAGACCTCAGTCCTAAGTATCTTCTGTCCCTACCACCAAACCTCAGTCCTAAGTATCTTCTGTGCCTACCACCAGACCTCAGTCCTAAGTATCTTCTGTCCCTACCACCAGACCTCAGTCCTAAGTATCTTCTGTCCCTACCACCAGACCTCGGTCCTAAGTATTTTCTGTCCCTACCACCAGACCTCAGTCCTAAGTATCTTCTGTCCTTACCACCAGACCTCAGTCCTAAGTATCTTCTGTCCCTACCATCAAACCTCAGTCCTAAGTATCTTCTGCTCTACTGCCAAGCTATAGTCTGAGTAGCTATGATCTGTCACTACTAAATGTGTAACAATTCATCAGTGAATCACATCTTCAGTGCCGATGCATCATGGCATTCACAAATATAATTCAATTGTGATACTTTAAAACATGGCCATTAAGCTGATACGGCTTCAGGTGGAAAGGCCAGAGTGTTCACTCAAGTCTAAAGCAGTTATCTCCGAGTCCTCATTGCCTGGTCAATTGATGATTAATTTTAAGAAAGTACTGTATAATACCGGTACTTGAAAAATAAAAACTTGATACAGCTATTATGAACTAGTTTACTCATATTGGATTGTGTAACAAAGGGGAACTTCTATATTTCTGATTAAAAACCAAGTTTTTGTTTTTGAGAGAAGATGGGGGCTGTTCAAATCTTTAATAAAATGTACTGCCACAATATTTAACACAGTTTTAGGGGAAATTAAACACTGTTAATTTAAATCAGACATAAGAAACTTTTAAAATGAAGTAAATGTATAAGATGATATCTTTTCATAAATGACTTTGCCTTGTTTTTTATGCATCATTATTATGCAGCAGCTTTCAAATATTTCATTTTTAATGTATTGTAAATGTGGAATAAATTTAGAGCTACAAATCAGTAATTTAATGTACCAAACCCATGTACCATATTACAAATTATGTAGAATATTTTGATAATTAAAATGCTGAAACTGTACACATAAGGAAAAGTGTTTTGGTTCAAATTAACTAAAATGTTGGTATATATATACAGTACTTACTGAAAGTGAGAAACATTCCGAGTCCCATCTACATGTACATGATGCCCCTGAGCCTCCTTTTACTAACGTAATGGTTTGTTGTTGTGTCCACCTCAGACATCCATTGAAAATAAGACTAATCAGCTTTAAATCAATTTTAGGGAGAACCCTGGAGCCCTTCTAGAGTGGTGATTGAGAAGGGGGCATCAGTTAGCCTGCTGCAGAATTTATTATTTATCTTGGAAGTTTTTGCATTGTATCGTCAGTTTTATGATGACAAGTTTCTGAAGACTTTAAAGGATTTTTTCTATTGTCTAAAGGTCATGAATAATAAAATTTTAATGAAATTTGAAATAGCTGAATTTGTTTCTGTTTCAGACACTAGATGAGAGAAGCATGCAGCTGTGTAGAGTACCATCGGAACAATTAACACAAGAGACTTGATATAACAGACTGATCACTGTGTTTTTCCTTCTTTTTGTGAAGGATTTGTGTGAATTTTATTGGGATCACAGTAAAACTCTTAAATTGATATTGAAAGTTGAATCTGCCTCTGAAATGGATGAGTGACAGAACGTGGGGCTAAAGGACTTTTCACGAGTGTTTATAATGTATGCATCAGTATAATTATGAATTAAATCTGTTGAGAGTAGGAAGCATGTTTTTTGTTATGTTTCAAGGTAGAGTTCTCAAATTTCTCAATTTACGTAAATCTCATACTGGGTTACTGGGTACTTGCTAAATTTTATGATGGTTTAAATGAAGTCTCGGGTGTATTTTCATTAAATAAGGCTTATCGGAAAACCCCATTTTTATTTTATACTGCAAAAAAAAACCAAGCACAAATAAGCTTGAGTTAACTTTGACTTCTTTGAATAGTATAAGAGTGAATGTGATACAAACAGCTTTGTCCATTGTTAATAAAAAGGATTTGGTTCTTGATTTGTCTTCAAGTTGTTATCTCATACCTTCTTAACTGTTCATAGGTTATCTTCAGTCTTTGCTTGCCGAACCAAAAATCTGCACAATGTGAATATTTTCAAAACTCCACAAAATTCAACTTGTAACCACAGGCCTTTTTTTTTTTGATTTGTCCTCTCCTTACAAAGTTACTTGTGACCGTATCTAGTTGTAGCAGAATATAACGGGGATACTCCAAGTAATGTAGTACAATGTATCAACAGAATATAACAGGGATACTCGGAGTAATGCAATATCAACAGAGTATAACGGGGATACTCGGAGTAATGCAATATCAACAAAATATAACGGGGATACTCGGAGTAATACAATATCAAGAGAATATAACGGGGATACTCGGAGTAATGCAATAGCAACAGAATATAACGGGGATACTCGGAGTAATGCAATATCAACCGAATATAACGGGGATACTCGGAGTAATGCAATATCAACAGAATATAGCGGGGATACTCGGAGTAATGCAATATCAACAAAATATAACGGGGATACTCGAGTAATGCAATATCAACAAAATATAACAGGGATACTCTAGTAGTACAATGTATCAACAGAATATAACGGGGATACTCCAAGTAATGTAGTACAATGTATCAACAGAATATAACAGGGATACTCTATTAGTACAATGTATCAACAGAATATAACGGGGATACTCCGAGTAATGTAGTACAATGTATCACCAGAATATAACGGGGATACTCTAGTATTGTAGTACAATGTATCAACAGAATATAACGGGGATTCTCCGAGTAATGTAGTACAATGTATCAACAGGATACTCGAGTAATGCAATATCAACAAAATATAATGGGGATACTCGAGTAATGCAATATCAACAAAATATAACAGGGGATACTCGAGTAATGCAATATCAACAAAATATAATGGGGGTACTCGAGTAATGCAATATCAACAAAATATAACAGGGATACTCTAGTAGTACAATGTATCAACAGAATATAACGGGGATTCTCCGAGTAATGTAGTACAATGTATCAACAGAATATAACAGGGATACTCGGAGAAATGCAATATCAACAGAATATAACGGGGATACCCGGAGTAATGCAATATCAACAGAATATAACGGGGATGCTCGAGAAATACAATATCAACAGAATATAACGGGGATACCCGGAGTAATGCAATATCAACAGAATATAACGGGGATGCTCGAGAAATACAATATCAACAGAATATAACGGGGATACCCGGAGTAATGCAATATCAACAGAATATAACGGGGATACCCGGAGTAATGCAATATCAACAGAATATAACGGGGATGCTCGAGAAATACAATATCAACAGAATATAACGGGGATACCCGGAGTAATGCAATATCAACAGAATATAACGGGGATGCTCGAGAAATACAATATCAACAGAATATAACGGGGATACTCTAGTAGTACAATGTATCAACAGAATATAACGGGGATTCTCCGAGTAATGTAGTACAATGTATCAACAGGATACTCGAGTAATGCAATATCAACAAAATATAATGGGGATACTCGAGTGATGCAATATCAACAAAATATAACGGGGGATACTCGAGTAATGCAATATCAACAAAATATAACAGGGGATACTCGAGTAATGCAATCTCAACAAAATATAATGGGGATACTCGAGTGATGCAATATCAACAAAATATAACGGGGGATACTCGAGTAATGCAATATCAACAAAATATAACAGGGATACTCTAGTAGTACAATGTATCAACAGAATATAACGGGGATTCTCCGAGTAATGTAGTACAATGTATCAACAGAATATAACGGGGATTCTCCGAGTAATGTAGTACAATGTATCAACAGGATACTCGAGTAATGCAATATCAACAAAATATAACAGGGATACTCTAGTAGTACAATGTATCAACAGAATATAACGGGGATTCTCCGAGTAATGTAGTACAATGTATCAACAGGATACTCGAGTAATGCAATATCAACAAAATATAATGGGGGTACTCGAGTAATGCAATATCAACAAAATATAACAGGGGATACTCGAGTAATGCAATATCAACAAAATATAATGGGGATACTCGAGTGATGCAATATCAACAAAATATAACGGGGGATACTCGAGTAATGCAATATCAACAAAATATAATGGGGATACTCGAGTAATGCAATATCAACAAAATATAACGGGGGATACTCGAGTAATGCAATATCAACAAAATATAACGGGGATACTCTAGTAATGCAATATCAACAAAATATAACGGGGATACTCGGAGTAATACAATATCAAGAGAATATAACGGGGATACTCGGAGTAATGCAATATCAACGGAATATAATGGGGATACTCGAGTAATACAATATCAACAGAATATTACGGGGATACTCGAGTAATGCAATATCAACAGAATATAACAGGGATACTCGGAGAAATGCAATATCAACAGAATATAACGGGGATACCCGGAGTAATGCAATATCAACAGAATATAACGGGGATGCTCGAGAAATACAATATCAACAGAATATAACGGGGATACCCGGAGTAATGCAATATCAACAGAATATAACGGGGATGCTCGAGAAATACAATATCAACAGAATATAACGGGGATACCCGGAGTAATGCAATATCAACAGAATATAACGGGGATACCCGGAGTAATGCAATATCAACAGAATATAACGGGGATGCTCGAGAAATACAATATCAACAGAATATAACGGGGATACTCTAGTAGTACAATGTATCAACAGAATATAACGGGGATACTCGAGTAATGCAATATCAACAAAATATAACAGGGGATACTCGAGTAATGCAATATCAACAAAATATAATGGGGATACTCGAGTAATGCAATATCAACAGAATATAACAGGGATACTCGAGTAATGCAATATCAACTGAATATAACGGGGATACTCCGAGTAATGTAGTACAATGTATCAACAGAATATAACGGGGATACTCTAGTAGTACAATGTATCAACAGAATATAACGGGGATACTCCGAGTAATGTAGTACAATGTATCAACAGAATATAACGGGGATACTCTAGTAATGTAGTACAATGTATCAACAGAATATAACGGGGATACTCTAGTAATGTAGTACAATGTATCAACAGAATATAACGGGGATACTCTAGTAATGTAGTACAATGTATCAACAGAATATAACGGGGATACTCTAGTAATGTAGTACAATGTATCAACAGAATATAACGGGGATACTCTAGTAATGTAGTACAATGTATCAACAGAATATAACGGGGATACTCTAGTAATGTAGTACAATGTATCAACAGAATATAACGGGGATACTCTAGTAATGTAGTACAATGTATCAACAGAATATAACGGGGATACTCTAGTAATGTAGTACAATGTATCAACAGAATATAACGGGGATACTCTAGTAATGTAGTACAATGTATCAACAGAATATAACGGGGATACTCTAGTAATGTAGTACAATGTATCAACAGAATATAACGGGGATACTCTAGTAATGCAGTACAATGTATCAACAGAATATAACGGGGATACTCCGAGTAATGTAGTACAATGTATCAACAGAATATAACGGGGATACTCGAGTAATGTAGTACAATGTATCAACAGAATATAACGGGGATACTCTAGTAATGTAGTACAATGTATCAACAGAATATAACGGGGATACTCTAGTAATGTAGTACAATGTATCAACAGAATATAACGGGGATACTCTAGTAATGTAGTACAATGTATCAACAGAATATAACGGGGATACTCTAGTAATGCAGTACAATGTATCAACAGAATATAACGGGGATACTCCGAGTAATGTAGTACAATGTATCAACAGAATATAACGGGGATACTCGAGTAATGTAGTACAATGTATCAACAGAATATAACGGGGATACTCTAGTAATGTAGTACAATGTATCAACAGAATATAACGGGGATACTCTAGTAATGCAGTACAATGTATCAACAGAATATAACGGGGATACTCCGAGTAATGTAGTACAATGTATCAACAGAATATAACGGGGATACTCTAGTAATGTAGTACAATGTATCAACAGAATATAACGGGGATACTCTAGTAATGCAGTACAATGTATCAACAGAATATAACGGGGATACTCCGAGTAATGTAGTACAATGTATCAACAGAATATAACGGGGATACTCGAGTAATGTAGTACAATGTATCAACAGAATATAACGGGGATACTCTAGTAATGTAGTACAATGTATCAACAGAATATAACGGGGATACTCTAGTAATGCAGTACAATGTATCAACAGAATATAACGGGGATACTCCGAGTAATGTAGTACAATGTATCAACAGAATATAACGGGGATACTCTAGTAATGTAGTACAATGTATCAACAGAATATAACGGGGATACTCTAGTAATGCAATATCAACAGAATATAACGGGGATACTCGAGTAATACAATATCAACAGAATATAACGGGGATACTCGAGTAATGCAATATCAACAGAATATAACGGGGATACTCGGAGTAATGCAATATCAACAGAATATAACGGGGATACTCAGAGTAATGCAATATCAACAGAATATAACGGGGATACTCGGAGTAATGCAATATCAACAGAATATAACGGGGATACTCGAGTAATGCAATATCAACAGAATATAACGGGGATACTCAGAGTAATGCAATATCAACAGAATATAACGGGGATACTCGGAGTAATGCAATATCAACAGAATATAACGGGGATACTCAGAGTAAAGCAATATCAACAGAATATAACGGGGATACCCGGAGTAATGCAATATCAACAGAATTTAACGGGGATACTCGGAGTAATGCAATATCATCAAAATATAACGGAGATACTCGGAGTAATACAATATCAACAGAATATAACTGGGATACTCAGAGTAATGTAATATCAACAGAATATAACGGGGATACTCGGAGTAATGCAATATCAACTGCTAACGGCCGTTATTTTTCCAGCAAACATAAAACCCTTATACCTGAAACCACCTTTCATTCAAGTCTGTGAAATGAGATTGCCTTGTCTTTGGTCTCCTATTGAGGACATCACTCCTGATAGCTGGTACAATGCATTAAAAGGTTCTTTTGTTCTATAGGTGTATGATATATGACAGGACTGAGGTATGTGTCTTGGATGGAGTTTTATAAAATTAAATCATATCAATCATATGATCTAATCAGAGATAGAAATACCTATGCATTTTACACATTTCAAGAATTCAAACAGATTTATGATATTAATACAAACTTTTTACGAGTATATTATACGAGGCGATAGGTCAAAAGTAGGTGTTAACTATCCATTCATACCAATTAATATAGAAATGATTTTGAAAAATAAAAAGGGGATATGAGATTTTTAAAGCTTATTTTGTAAAAATGATACTATTTCAACAGCTAAAAAAAATGGAATGATATATTATAATTCGATGATGAAATTTGGAAAAAAATATTTAAAATGTCATTTAAAATTACGAAAAATACCAAATTACAGTGATTTCAGTACAGAATTAATCAGCACATTTTGACAACTAATGCATATTTGTTTAAGGCAGGAATAGTAGACAGTTCTTTCTGTGAACTGTGTAACATAGAAATAGGCACACTAGAGCATGTATTATGGGAATGTGACGAAGTACAAAATCTTTTACAACATGTTAAGTTCTTAATAGATGCGAAACTTTGGTTTGTCGGGCAATCTCCTCCTACATTTTTCGACTGATCTCTTTGAAACTTGGTATACATTATAATCATGATATGAAGTTGTCTCCCTGAAAAGAATTTTGATTGGACAATTTTTGCAAAAGTTATTGCCTTTGTTCATTTCAGTATTTGATTTTTTGTCCGGAGATCTCCTACATTTTTTGACGGATTTCTTTGAAACTAAGCAGACTAAGTGATCATGATATGTTGTTGTGTTTCCTTGAAAAGAATTTTGATTCAAAATTTTTTGCAAAAGTTATTGCCCTGATATTATCTAAACCTAAATTTTGCCGATTATATGTTTGATCTTATTTAAATTTATTTGAAAAAAAAAAGAGACAATATTGAAACTTTTTATCTTTAATTACTTAGCTACTGACACTTATATATTACCAGAATTCTATCCTTTACATTGGTTTGTTTAATACTGGTACTTCTCTTGTCTGTCTTTCTTTCTGTCCATTTACCTGTCTTTATTTCTTCTATTTCTTTGTTTTCTTATTTCTCTTATCTGATTTTCCTTCCTTTCTAATATAACATTACAAAAAATAAAATGCCACTTACAAAAAGAGCAATATTAATTAGTATGAAAGTATGGGTGAAAGTGGAATTCATTATGTATAATGAAATGTATATGTTATTGTAATGTGAAAAAAAATTCAAAAAAATCAATGGCCTTGACCTACTTTCAAGGTCGCTTGCATAAAACCTGTTAAATACATGAAATGACACAATAACTGAAGAATCATTATGTCTAGAACCACTATACTTTGACACATTTTGAAGATCAGTAGTGAAAACACTTTTCTTTGTTAGGATCTTTACTTGGAAACAGTGGAGATACCACCCATTATACAACCATTCATATGTCTGCTTGGCATGAAGAAAAGAACTCAAGCCTGTTACCAGGATCTAGCCCCAACCCTGGTGACTTATTCTCAGGTCATTACTTAGAAACAATCAAGATCCCAACCCTTGTAACCAGACATGCATAGGGATCTCAGCAAAATTGTCCATGAAGCATTCTTGGAACCAGAGAGAAGGCTGAAATGGGAAAACATTTACTACTTTCAATGAGAAATATTGCCATGATTGTTTAAATATCCAAATGAGTGATACAGGGCCTCTTATTATACTTCTCTATTCTTTTGCGAGGATGAGCCTTTCACATTGTGAGGATGTGGAAGAACCATAAGCAGTACATGGCAAAATGGTCGAAAAAGTTCAAACTGATTTTTGTAAGAAAAAATATCTGTATGCAAGACTTCATCACATGCTTAGTTATATTTTGAATTACAAAGATTAGCTATGTATGTGACACGAATAAGTAAAATTGTAAAATATTGGCTGAAGCTCCTCGGATCAAATAATTGTATCTTAACTTCATGTTACAAAGCATCATTTGATGACTGTATGTCGGGTAATGTTAATTGGGTAACAAATGTAAAAGAGCTTCCATTTACTTAAGGTTTTGCTGAGATATGGTATGCTCAGAATATATTTAATGAAGACTTGTTTATATCTGAACTCGCACGAAGAGTAAAAGATTGTTTCGTACAAAACACTTTAATGCATTTTACCACTTCCTCAAAGTGTTATATTTACAAGCACTTAGAAGATACTTTAAATTGCAATATTATTTAAGTAATTCTGGTCTGATAAATATAAGAAAATTATTTGTAAATACAGGCTTTCATCAGTCTAAATATTGAAATGGAAGATATATTAATTTGGCACATGTCTGTTATTATGTTGTAAAACTCCTATAAGCTGTACTGCATTTGAAATACACTGAATTGAATATAAACAATATGTCTCTTCATTTGAAATGAGATAATAACATGTATGCTAATTATTCAGGCATCAAATTACTTTAAATGACTTTTTCTATTTCTTTAATCCAGAGTATTGATCTGCCCAAAAAATTGTTGAGAGTACATATCAATGAGTCTATATACAGCTACTGGTGTTATGTCTGGTTTAGTATCACAATACATTCCTTCTGTATTGCAGTGTGTTGTGACACTCTCCAGGCGTAATGTGACACCCCTATTGAATATATTCAAACTTGGAATTGTCTACCAACAATGTGTATATTTTTCACATAATTGAAATACGTTACCTTACATGGGGGAAGAGGTTTAAGCTAAGAAGAAAAAAAAATCAAACTACAATTTTAGCAAGTATTATCATTTTATTACATAAAGAGCTGAAATTTTAACATTTGTATGTTACACGTGATATTATTTATCTACACAATCTCCCCAATGATTGTTGAAAGCAATACTTATATGTCTGGCATAGTGCTAACACTGCATTCCATGGAAAAGACAATCACTTAATGTATGCTAGCTTAACCATAACCTACTACCGTATCGCCAAAGTGTTTCCAACAAAAACGTTATCAAAAGGAAAACAGAAAACACAGCGTCTTACTAGTCATCAGAACAGCTGCAAAAGGTGTAAAATTATATCATTTGTAAGAAATAAAGCATAAATCTCAATTTATTTAATACAGTGCCATATGTTCAGCTAAAATTTGTCACTATAAATTATCAATCTTTGTATATTGGGAAACTTTTGCCTCATTAAACTTTCACCTTTCACAGATTAATTTGTAAGTTTGCCTAAAGTTAATGTCACTCATCACGTGAAATAAGTACCTATGTTGTTGACTAATTTTTGCTGTCAGGATAAATTAACCCCGTCTACAGGGGGAGACAAAATGGAAAGTTAAACTACGGTGAACATTTCACGGTATACGGTAAACATAAAAATTGCTGCTGACTTGTTAGTAAGTTACAATAATGCCACTACAAATGATTCAATACAGTGTTGCTGATAACGACTTGTTGGTATCGAAGTAATTCTACGCAGCAGTTATACTGTCAGGGTGTTGGATTTGTCAAGACTGCAACATCTGCAGAGTTGAGGCAAATCTCTTACCATAAACATATACAAGCACCAATAAAATGTACAACTAAAACACTGATGTAGCTCTTATTAAATTAATACTTTGTTAGGCTAAGATTTTATTAACATAGAGATGGATTAGGAATCTCTATACCAACTATATATGATCAAAATCTGTCACTGTTCCAGCAACAAGTCTAGGAAGTAGCCCTTGTAAACGTAGCAGACCTTGATGTGATACAGAACATTGATTAGGATTAGTTACAACTTCTCTGTATATCAGTACCAGTACATATGTCCCAATATATTCCATTAACATCATCATTAGAGGTTTACAATTATTTCTGTCGCCCTCCTTGGTTAGCGTTATGGGTGGACAGGTTGCCCCTCTTTATGCTATAATACAGAACTAAAGTATATCATTTACTTTAAAACACCTGAATATTCTAGTAACGCACATTGAGCATAAGATAGAAAACCAGTTTGTCATTCATAAGTACAACTGATGTCAGGTTCTGATACCTGAAACTGCCACCAAAATTCATTTTTATACTGACAATCTTAACAAGATTTTGTACGAGACACATAGGTTTGAATACCACTACACACAGTCACGAGAAAGATTGGAAGAACAGCTGGAGAAATGTATACCTTGGGAACAGAAACGATGAAAAGAAAACTCATCTCCAGGACGAAAAAGAAGACAATACATGGCTTGCTTTTAATTAAACCTTATAAAGCTATATAGTATTATAATCACATATACACTAGTACAAACTATACAAACACATTATACACCTTTAGTGCGGTATATAGCTAGTGTAAAACCAAGCACTTTAATAAAACAATGGCTGAACAGCACACATGAAACAACTGAAATGGGTCTTACACAGCAGCTGTTAACTAATGCCAACTCACTTCATGGAAACCTTCCCATGTATCTATCATTTCATACACCTGTACAGAAAAAATCAGAATGCTTGCAAAGCATTTTTTTTTTCTGAGAATTTTCAAAAGATTTCAAGTGGCTCTTTACAACTTTGACTGCTGTACTTGTCCGAAGTCTGTATATAGATTATATAATAGGTGTTCCATCGATAGAACAATTCATATTATTTAAAGTAATTCAAAATACCCAAAAGTGTAGATGTTATTAATAATATATCTGTGCCAAAGAACATTACTCAAACAAAAATACAGTGAGTGTGTTTAAACTAAACTTGAATATCACATGCAATAACAAAAACAGAAAGTGTATTACATTATTGTTGTATTTTTTTGCATTTTCCTCGACAAGAAACGCACAATGCATCAGACGATTATCAGTTTTTTGTGGATTTTTTTTAGATAAAATGAGCATTGTTGACCTTCAATGTATGAACAAGTAATTTGAAAATATAATAACAAGTATATTCTGACCACATTCATATATATGTATGCTGTTCACTCTCTAACATCTTCACCACAATTTAACATGCACAATGTAAATATAGTGGTACACGCCATGTACTTTTATAATCTAATAAAAGTTTATTCATATATATAATGTAAGAGATGCAAGAGATTTTATAGGACAAAAATTAAATTTAAAAAGTAAAATTTTATTTACAAAGTGAAACATAACAAGTAGAGAGTCTATCTATATATCTAAAACATCAGTCAGATGAATAAATGGAATCAAAATAAGTATGAATATATGTCGAAATCCCCTTTCTTCAAATATGTTTGTGTTTGCAACAATGAAGCAGAAATGTTATATGCTAAGCAGGTTTAGAACATCACTTTAAAGGGAGAAGTGGCAGTAACAAAAGATGTACAGTAAGGGGGATAACTTTAACACACAAATCTATATTGTATGAAAGGCCACCAACTGCCCAAACACTACATAAAAAAGGGCACAACTGAAGCTGTGCTAAAAGACATAAATTAATTTTATTAATCACATACAAAATTAATGCCAGTCAATATAAATTTCATAAAAAGACAATACTTTTGCTTCTAAAAATCTAGGATTTGTTTTTGATATATGTGTTCCAAATTGATATCATGTCATTAATCATGCATGTTATAATTGATACATCTTTAGATTGTATCTATGGCTACCAAAGGAACATAGTTCAGACTAAAATACAAACTGTTGTTAAGCTTCCAATAAAAATCATTTTTCTGGATGAAGACATCATAGAATAAGATGTGCTTAGCACAAACTACATCTATGAAATAAGCAGATTTAAAAAAAACACAGAACTATGAATGAAATGTTAATGGGTTTGCTAAACAGAAAGAACACTGATAAAAGATAGCGATTTCAAAGAAATATTGTGAGCAAACCTATGATCTAACAAAGAGTAGCAGCACACTTATATGAAAGCTGAGCTTACAGCCAGGACAGAAGGACACTTAAACATTGTTTGCAGATCCACAACATGTACGACAATTAACGCTGTTATGTTAATCCCGGAGAGCTCTCCACTCATCATCATACAAGTCCTACATTTCAACTCCTACCAAGGCAAGTTAACTTTCATTGCATACAATGCTGCATATTATATGTCTCATACTTGTGATTACATCTTATATATAAAACTGGTACAGGATTTATACAGGTTTTACCATACAGCTGCTGATGAACCAGTTATACATCAGGCATGTTGTTGATGCAAATTTATTAATAATTTTCAAATTTTGCTCATCCATGTAACCATAATATATCTTCTGGTTTCCTTTCCTTGAACTTTGTATCCTATTTGATAACAGGGTATGAAACAATGGAGGTTCACACTCTTCTTCAAACTCATTTTGTTTTCAGTTTATGTTTTGATATCCCTCCCTTATAATTCTTTGAAATAAATGTTTATGTAATTAAAGGAGTATACATTTCTTTTTGTTTTTCGGCTTCGGCTTTGGACATAAGACAGCTCGGATGGCCTCGTCAAACACTGTTTTGAGGCCTTTCTGGGTGAGAGCTGAACATTCGAGGTACTTGACAGAGCTGATTTCCTTGGCCATGGCCAAGCCCTGAGGGTAGGTGATTGGCGACAACTTTTTCTCTTTCAGTTTCTCAATGGTCTCCTTATCTTCCCTCAAGTCAAGCTTTGTTCCAACCAAGATGATGGGAGTGTTCGGACAGTGATGACTGACTTCTGGGTACCACTAAAACATAAGACATATTGTCAGTCAATTATGTATCTTTCCAATTTTGTCAATGTACACTTTGACTGTAATAGGGAAATTTCAACGAAATAAGTCTGCCAATACATGTTTGTAAAGTTGGATACATTTCTTACCAGAAGATGACCTCTGACCTTTAATTAAAACAGACTTACAGCTTTCCCCTCCAGGTATTGGCATAGAGTAACCCCCCCTATACATCCAGGATACTTAAATAGGGACTAAGGTTTTGGAAATGGATTATTGTTCTGGGAATCAAAAATGTTTTCACAGTATCTTTTATGTGTTTGAACATTAACTACACCTGTTCCTTAGCAAAATTATGAATCAAAGACAACAAATTTTCTTCATCCGAGATAGCAAGGAAAATCACTAAGATACAACATGTCAGGAATATAACATACAGTCTATCTTAAACAATCAATCTTCATACATTTAATGAAATATTGTTTACTTTATACAGTCAATGAAACACAGTCAAAGATTTCAATTTCAAATACAATATTTAGACAGTTGCGAATTTAAACATTAATAGTGAATAAGATTTAACTTACCTTTGCTCGCACATTTTCAAAACTTGCTGGACTTATAAGGGAGAAACAGATCAGAAAGACATCCTGCAAAAAGTAAGGTGAACAATATTTTTAATGCGATTTAAATTTCAAGTAAACAATTTCAAATATGAATTACAATCAAACACAGTTGGATAGGAATGAATCATAGTTGAATTTATGTAGTAAACATCCACTTCTTAACAAAAACTAGGGTAGGCACTCAATGAAATACCATGCTAAGGAAAACATTGGCTATAGTAATCAATGTATATTGACCCAGTAACTATAACTGATACAGAAATGTATTGAAAAAGTTAAAAATGTAATTAAATTCATGCATAGTAAAAAGTGTTCTATGACTTACTGTCTGGGGGTAGGACAATGGCCGTAGTCGGTCGTAGTCCTCTTGTCCTGCTGTATCCCAGAGTCCCAAGTTAATGGGTTTACCATCCACCATTACATTGGCAGAATAGTTGTCAAATCTGCAAACAAACACACAACACGTGTAATGGCTAGAATAGAGGTATTAATTAGCATGGAAGTTTGATATTCTGTTTACCACTGCTGACAGATATGTACATATAAGTGTACCCTGATTTATCAGTAATAAGAAATGTTAAGGTATTAAAAGCATTGTAATCTCAATAATTAATTTTGTTTTGACAAATAAAAAAGAACCTGAACACATTTACCCTACAAACAATAATCTAACAGCTGCATAAATCTGCAAGGGAATAATTTGTATACTGGTACATTTGATTTGCAGTCATGTATTAACCTTTGGCCTGCTGTTAAAAAGTACACCTTAAAACCCTATTGCACTGTGTATGGTAATTTTCCAAGGTGTTTCTAGTCAAAACTGAGGTGGCTAAACAGATGTGTATAACTGACCGAGGCATGTGCTGGCCTATCGCTGATCTGCTGTGCACTATATGCAGCTGTGTTTGAGTGTAGCTGTATGAGATTCAGCTGTTTCTAACATAACCAAGTGGGTATTAGTTTGATTGGAAGCTTGTTTCAGAAGATAGCGCTATAAAATATGCATACCCCATAGTGTAACTTAGAAGTTTGAATGAACTCAAATTTGCTTCATCAAAACATCAAACAAATCATTTAATGTCGTATGCATAAACTAAGGCTACAAAAATTTAATATGCAGTACAGTTATATTACCAAACATTACTACTACCAGTATACATGTACTTTCAAAACAGAGTAGTGGTTATATACTCCCTAATAAGCTTTATACACTGTAAATCTGTTTTCATGAACCTTTGACCTTAATTATTCACATAGAATTGTGTGATACACAACATTTACATTCAATACCTAGAAACTTTCAGCATCAATCCTTATATTTATGAAGACAATCGCTGCAGTTATCTGTCCCCTTGATATTATCTGATATGCCACACTGTCTTCTCATAATACATTAACCAAGTGTCATCAATGAATCAATGAATATTCAGGCTATAATTCATCCAATATTTAGGTCTATGTGATATACTGACCAGACTTGTGAAAAAACTCTTACCAAAAATAACAAGATAAACACAAATTCAAACACTGAATAATTTACAGATGCATGCCACACATATTTTACACACAGCAATATTTTACAAGAACCTGTCATCTTTTTCAAAATGCTCTCACTCTGGGGTTTTGGTATGTATTTCTTTGAAAACTATCTCCTAGTTTGTCTGGTTCTTTGAACCATTTTTTCAAAGCAGCAGCTATGCTGCAGGGAGGTTGAAAAATTGCATGGTAAATATGTAATCTGTGGCTGGTAAAAGATTTAGAATTTTGTTTAAAAAATATTTTAAAAGTAGTAAATCATTTAAGACTGAATGTATATTTTTAATATAGAGATAGTTATAAAGATTAAAATGTTTTTTGTAATTGATAGTTTATCGTTGTGACATTTTCTAAAATGTCCAGACGGTCAGTCTACCCCTTCCCTGCAGGTTCTCAATAAGACCTATAAATAGATTCCAGGACTAATTTTCACACTCATGCATCAGTGAATTATGATGATAGTGGGTAGGTTGTTTGATCATTAAGAAAATCATTATGAACTATAGAATCAACTTTAAATGTTAACAGGACAGGTATGAAGTTTCTTTTTATTTGAGATTCTTTCAGTTTTTATAAGATAAAAAAAATTGTATGAAAAAAATTTAAATGCTGATATTTAAAACTTGTACTGTGATATCTCATTGTTGACAATGATATTATCACAATAACCAGTATTTGGGATATTATTATAGGTTTCTTTAATTAGTCGAGTCTATCAGAGAATTAATCTTTGATTTGTTGCTATGACCTTGATGCTAAAGTTATATGACTTGTAATTTATATACCAGCTGTTATATCTCTGAAATTTTATCAATAAAATTTAACAGTTGAGTATGGTCCGGACAAACATGGTGTTGATCAGAGGTTTGATCTGTATGTTACTGTGACCTTGTCATTGAGGGTATGGACAGGTGTGTTACAGCTTTTTGTTTATTTTGACATAATCGATCATTGTTTGTGGGTACATTATTTCATTATGCATTGTAAGTATGACATCATCATTTTCTACATTGTGTTGTTGTCCTGTCAAAATGAGTATTTCCCCAAATAAAGCATTGACCCCCTGGAGAGCATTGACAGAGGTGAAAGGCTGGAAACAATGTACATGTAGGTAGATTGTGTCAATAGGTCTTTTTTTTACAATTCATACTACAATGTGCACACTGCATTACATTTTGACACACATTCACTCAAATAAGCAATTTCAAATCTCCGTCCAGTTAGAATATTCTAACTATTTAGATTGATTAAAATCATAAATAGATGACCAGTCACATTTATTTGATTCATTTTATTTAATGTCAACATATTAGTGAATACATTTTTATCAAAAAAATATACATATGTCTTTGTTTCTACATATGCACTGTAGTACGTATACATATATACATGTACTAGTTATTTCAGTAGTACATCTAAATAAAGTTATGTATAATTACGATATATATACATAAAACCCCCCAAAAAACCCATTATTACCACAAGTCATGTGTACCATGAAGACTTGAACAGATTATTATCTACAACATGTCTTTGTGTAAATACTTCAATCTTTGTGTACTTGTTAATACGTATATCAATAGATAAACTTCCTGATGGATTGTATAGTCGTAATACTATTATCATACAGCTAAGTCAAGGACTGTATAGTCGTATTTAGTAATATTATTATCATACAGCTAAGTCATGGATTGTATAGTCGTATTTAGTAATACTATTATCATACAGCTAAGTCTTCAGAATGAGCACATTACAATTGGAATTGTCAAACTTAAGCTTTCAGAAAAAGCACAATCAATATTGGACCACATATATGGTCATGTTACAGTAGAGCACACTCAATCTAGAAAACAGTAAATCTGTTGGTCCTACATAGTTCTATAGGTAGTCTAGCTATATAGGCACACTCAATCAAGAAAGCAGCAAATCTGTTGGTCCTACATAGTCCTATAGGTAGTAGCTTTATAGGCACTCAATCTAGAAAACAGTAAATCTGTTGTTCCCCATAGTCCTATAGGTGGTAGCTATATAGGCACTCCATCTAGAAAACAGTAAATCTGTTGGTCCTACATAGTCCTATAGGTAGTAGCTTTATAGACACTCAATCTAGAAAACAGTAAATCTGTTGGTCCTACATTGTCCTATAGGTAGTAGCTATATAGGCATACTCAATCTAGAAAACAGTAAATCTGTTGTTCCCCATAGTCCTATAGGGGGTAGCTATATAGGCACTCCATCTAGAAAACAGTAAATCTGTTGGTCCTACTTAGTCCTATAGGTAGTAGCTATATAGGCACTCAATCTAGAAAACAATAAATCTGTTGGTCCTACATAGTCCTATAGGTAGTAGCTATATAGGCACTCAATCTAGAAAACAGTAAATCTGTTTGTCCTTCATAGTCTTATAGGTAGTAGCTATATAGGCACTCAATCTAGAAAACAGTAAATCTGTTGGTCCTACATAGTCCTATAGGTAGTAGCTATATAGGCACTCAATCTAGAAAACAGTTAATCTGTTGTTCCCCATAGTCCTATAGGTGGTAGCTATATAGGCACTCAATCTAGAAAACAGTAAATCTGTTGGTCCTTCATAGTCTTATAGGTAGTAGCTATATAGGCATTCAATCTAGAAAGCAGTAAATTAAAGCTGTTGGTCCTACATAGTCCTATAGGTAGTAGCTTTATAGGCACACTCAATCTAGAAAGCAGTAAATCAGTTGGTCCTACATAGTCCTATAGGTAGTAGCTATATAGGCACACTCAATCTAGAAAGCAGTAAATCTGTTGGTCCTACCATGATACATAGTCCCTCAATCTAGAAAGCAGTCCAGCTGTTTGTCCTACATAGTCCTATAGGTAGTAGCTAGATATATAGGCACACTCAATCTAGAAAGCAGTAAATTAAATCTGTTGGTCCTACTTGTAGTATTTTAACTTAATCGCAATCAGAGCTTCTTGCATAGTATTTTAACTTAATCGCAATCAGAGCTCATCATTGCTACAATCATCTCGGATGTGCGACACAAACTGATAAAAACAGGAAGTAAATTTCAGGTCCAATTTATCTAGTATACAATATCATGTACATATATGTATATATGTTTCAAGATATGCATGGGTTTTATATGTATAGTCCAACAAACGAAAATGGTTCCTATAAGAACACTTCACAATTAATACAGAACAATAATGTTAATCAGTTTCCCTTCATATTTGATACATTTATGTACAAATAGAACTAAAACTGAATTGCTTTGAATATGAAATCTGTATACATTGACTACAGTGTGTTATATTTGACACCGGTTACTTCATCTTCACAAAAATATTAAATATAATTTGAACCAGAATACACACAACAATACAGTAAGCATTACTGGCACAGTATAATGTATAAATATAACACATGTTGGAAACCTCACATCTCTGGTAAACTGGCACAAGTATATATATGTGACCCTGTATTGTTCAGTGAAACGTCCAGGAAGTTTACATAACACCTGACTTATTCCATTAAATAACGAGCCCAACAACCATCATAACTCATGGTTCACTGAATCTGTACTGAAATCAGGTAGTGATTAGTATCCAGGTAATGGGGTAAAGTACAAGGCAAAAATATATAGTGTTCTACTAACAACCATCTCTCTGAAATATGACTAACTTGTACATAAATATCCTAGTATGGAATATATTTATCACTGTGGCCAGGACAGACAGGAACCGAACCCAGTGTCACAATAATGCAATATCAAGTTTTTAATTAATAGTTGCTTCTACTCATACTGAAAACATTTCACACTTTGATTTCCAATAATTGTATGTGTTTTCTTGAAAAGAGCTCTAACTCTCGACTTCACAGTGAAATTATATTGCAAATATTAATGATACCTTTGGAAGCATGGTCCCACTACAAACAGAACACAATACATCTCCAGCACACACATACAGGGAGATATAAGCCAGGTGGCATAGGACTAGTAGTTAGCGCCTGATAAGGCAGCTCCTGTGTGAATTCCTCAAAAATTGTATTGATTAATGTATATATGTATGCTAGTTGTATTAATTGTATATCTATGTACTGTGCTTTAGAATGGCTTATGTTAGCTAGATATAGGGTGCTATATCAAATGTTTTATATTGTTATTGTATATTATATTGCTGTGAAACACAATACATTGTACATGTGTACGTACCAGACAGCCATATATTCAGGAATGTGTGTTTTTGATGAAATAGTTTCTGATTATGTAGGAGACATGTCTTTGATGAAGTTAGTATTTGTGATGGAGTTGTTTAAGCATGGCTACTGATGACAAACAAATATAGATACATACTATATATTAAGCTTTACATTCTTGTATTAATTTTGTTCAATTTAAAGGCATCAAAGAGTTTTATTAATAAGCTGTTTTATAAATCATGATCATGACTTTAAAGATTGCTCTCCAATTAAATAAAAAATAATTTCAACTATCATAATTATCATAAACCAGCACAGACAAATAGGTTGAACTATTTGAAGTAATAGACATTATCTACATCATGTAAACATTATATTCCAGTGTCTGGACAACATCTAAAGGACATGTGGGGATGTACTCTCCTGGGAGGATATTCTATGAACTGGGATTTAGTGTTGAATACTTTCACTGTGGGGATGAACTAGGATTTAGTGTGGAATACTTACACTGTGGGGATGTACTCTGCCGGGAGGATATTATATGAACTGGGATTAATTATGGAATACTTTCACTGTGGGGATGTTCTCCTGGGAGGATATTCTGTGAACTGGGATTTAGTGTTGAATACTTTCACTGTGGGGATGAACTAGGATTTAGTGTGGAATACTTTCACTGTGGGGATGTACTCTCCCGGGAGGATATTATATGAACTGGGATTAAGTATGGAATACTTTCACTGTGGGGATGTACTCTCCCAGGAGGATATTATATGAACTGGGATAAAGTGTGGAATACTTTCACTGTGGGGATGTACTCTCCTGGGAGGATATTATATGAACTGGGATTTAGTGTGCAATCCTTTCACTGTGGGGATGTACTCTATTGTGAGGATATTACATGAACTAGGATTTAGTGTGGAATACTTTCACTGTGGGGATGTTCTCCTGGGAGAATATTCTATGAACTGGGATTTAGTGTTGAATACTTTCACTGTGGGGATGAACTACGATTTAGTGTGGAATACTTACACTGTGGGGATGTACTCTCCTGGGAGGATATTATATGAACTGGGATTAAGTGTGGAATACTTTCACTGTGGGGATGTTCTCCTGGGAGGATATTCTATGAACTGGGATTTAGTGTTGAATACTTTCACTGTGGGGATGAACTAGGATTTAGTGTGGAATACTTACACTGTGGGGATGTACTCTCTTGTGAGGATATTACATGAACTAGGATTTAGTGTGGAATTCTTTCACTGTGGGGATGTACTCTCCTGGGAGGATATTACATGAACTGGGATTTAGTATGGAATACTTACACTATGGGGATGTACTCTCCTGGGAGGATATTACATGAACTGGGATTTAGTGTGGAATACTTTCACTGTGGGGATGTACTCTCCTGGGAGGATATTACATGAACTGGGATTTAGTATGGAATACTTCCACTGTGGGGATGTACTCTCCTGTGAGGATATTACATGAACTGGGATTTAGTATGGAATACTTACACTGTGGGGATGTACTCTCCTGGGAGGATATTACATGAACTAGGATTTAGTGTGGAATACTTTCACTGTGGGGATGTACTCTCCTGGGAGGATATTATATGAACTGGGATTAATCATTTAGTGAGGAATACTTTCACTGTGGGGATGTACTCTCCCGGGAGGATATTATATGAACTGGATTAAGTATGGAATACTTTCACTGTGGGGATGTACTCTCCTGGGAGGATATTCTATGAACTGGGATTTAGTGTGGAATACTTACACTGTGGGGATGTACTCTCCTGGGAGGATATTCTATGAACTGGGATTTAGTGTGGAATACTTACACTGTGGGCATGTTCTCTCCTGGGAGGATATTATATGAACTGGGATCAAGTGTGGAATACTTACACTGTGGGGATGTACTCTCCTGGGAGGATATAATATGAACTGGGATCAAGTGTGGAATACTTTCACTGTGGGGATGAACTCTCCTGGGAGGATATTATATGAACTGGGATCAAGTGTGGAATACTTTCACTGTGGGGATGTCCTCTCCCGGGAGGATATTCTATGAACTGGGATTAAGTATGGAATACTTTCACTGTGGGGATGTACTCTCCTGGGAGTATATTATATGAACTGGGATTAATCATTTAGTGAGGAATACTTTCACTGTGGGGATGTACTCTCCCGGGAGGATATTATATGAACGGGGATGAAGTGAGGAATACTTACACTGTGGGGATGTACTCTCCCGGGAGAAGATTATATGAACTGGGATCAAGTGTGGAATACTTTCACTGTGGGGATGAACTCTCCTGGGAGGATATTATATGAACTGGGATTAATCATTTAGTGCGGAATACTTTCACTGTGGGGATGTACTCTCCCGGGAGGATATTATATGAGCTTGGATTAAGTGTGGAATACTTTCACTGTGGGGATGTTCTCTCCCGGGAGGATATTCTATGAACTTGGATTAAGTGTGGAATACTTTCACTGTGGGGATGTTCTCTCCCGGGAGGATATTCTATGAACTTGGATTAAGTGTGGAATACTTTCACTGTGGGGATGTACTTAACGGGAGGATATTATATGAACTGGGATCAAGTGTGGAATACTTTCACTGTGGGGATGAACTCTCCTGGGAGGATATTATATGAACTGGGATCAAGTGTGGAATACTTACACTGTGGGGATGTACTCTCCTGGGAGGATATAATATGAACTGGGATCAAGTGTGGAATACTTTCACTGTGGGGATGAACTCTCCTGGGAGGATATTATATGAACTGGGATTTAGTGTTGAATACTTTCACTGTGGGGATGAACTTGGATTTAGTGTGGAATACTTACACTGTGGGGATGTACTCTCCCGGGAGAAGATTATATGAACTGGGATCAAGTGTGGAATACTTTCACTGTGGGGATGAACTCTCCTGGGAGGATATTATATGAACTGGGATCAAGTGTGGAATACTTACACTGTGGGGATGTACTCTCCCGGGAAGGCATTTGTTGTGTAACTGATCAGGAGACATGTTTTACCAACAGCTCTGAAACATAAAAAATTTATAATTGGTCATAAACCTGATTTATATTAAAGAATATCTACAAACTGAATATATAATAATAAATTCATAATCACTGTTATGATAATTTCACCCCTTTTTACTGTGATGAATAATTCACATTCACAGTATATGTTAAAATATACAAAATTTGAAACATCTTCAATTTTATCAAATGTACATATACTTTAAACTTATGAAAAAATAGCCCCTACATTATTGTGTTATTGATAATAATTTCCTATGCATTAATTATTACCTATGATAAACAAAAGGAATGATATTGGAATTCCTGAAGTCAATACCTCTAACATATACCCTGTTGATTATAAATAACAGTGTGGCAGATTTAAATTGTATTAAGGTCGCCTTCTAGCTTTGACCTAGAGGGAATTTCTCTTTAGCTCAGTGGTAGAGCTTCCGACTAGGAACCTGGGGATCGCAGGTTCGATCCTAGGTGGAAGCACACTATTATCTTTCCTATTACAAGTGGTGTCCGTGGCCCTCCCTGTGGTGACAGGGAGTTAGAACATGGGTTGTGATGTTCGAGGGCGAACACATCTAAAAAGGGGGAGTAGTGTAGCAGATTTTAATTACATACATAGGATTACGGTCACCTTCGGAATTCTAGCTTCGAGCTAGAGGGAATTTTCCTTTGGCTTAGTGGTAAAGCATCCGACTAGGAACCTGGGGATGGCCGGTTTGACCCCCAGTGGAAGCACTCTATTCTCATTCCTGTTACAATAGTTTATATTCATCATAGCCTGATTTCTTATTTAATAAGTAATACATGTAGCGGTCACCAAATGCTTGGATAAGATTTTTTTTAAATTGGAACGTTTCACCAAAGCATACAACACACAAAAGCATTGAAGTATTTATAGCACAATATATCATTATCAAAACAATTGCTGTGGAAAAGTTAAACCATGAAACATTTCTATAAATATTCAACTGGAAGAGCTCTAGAATTTTAGCAACACACAAATCTAATGTATCTCTGAATGGCATTATATTAACTATGTACTGGTCAAGTGTGGAAACTATAGCTCATCACACTTGTGTGAACAGAACACATGTGTTAAATACATGAGTAATAGACATGCACCACTGGGGAGGGCTTTTGATTCTGACTTAGTCATCTATTGACCCCATTATCAATCCTCAACTATAAACAACTACTTCCTTGATGCTGGAATCCCCACATCACTGTAGTCTCACTCTGGTCAATGCTAAGACACAGAAAAGATGCTCGTGTCATTAGACTTACTCAGTCCTAAGCCACACACAAGTGACAGGAAGTGATTACTAAGAGTGACTATTGTCCATAAACTTGGCAAAGTTCACACTGGAACAAAATCAGTCCAATTTGTCTCAAATATCCTTTATCCCATATTCAAATGCGGAACTATGATACTTACTTCAAATCATATGAAATGTTTCAGCTTAATCAGTGTTAGGCCTAATATGAGTTATACATACTAAATCGTTTTGAGTTAGTCCAGAGCATTTTTGAGGCCAGTGCATTTTTTAGCTCATGACAGACGGAAGAGAAAAAGTTACACCGTTTAGTTAGATTTATAGTCCATTTTAACTCACCCGTCTCCCACTACAACACATTTGATGGCCTGCATATTCTGTTGTACACAATGGTTATTCAACGTCCAATCCTGATGTCAAGTATCACGGCCTTATTATGGGCCGACCTCTCCCAGTTTAATACCTATAGAAAATATGGCTGTCGCCTCTTATATAGGAACGATTAAACGTGAACTATTTATAGTATCTCCGGTGATTCACGATCTTAGCCGAGTTGTAATATATGCAGGCGACACCGGTGCGTGCATCATCTCGACGCTTTAAGTTTCGACTACGTTAACACAAACATTTTAAAGATCCATGATGTTACTATTTAAAGACGTTTTAATCAAGTTATTTTTGGAATGTCTATTCCTGCACCTGTTAATAAGCGAATGACATGGACATTTTCATCCATTACGTTATATGAACACATCAAGAATGGCCAAAAATATAATAGAAAACATTGCAACTCAAATTTCTATAATTTCATTATATGGTATTTTCGAAACAATGCAATAACTTCCAACTTTTCAAATAAAACAGTTCTAACTCTTATAATTTATTGGTCGTATCATATTTTAAACAAAAATAATTCAGATTCACATGATATTCGTTTTCATGTGTATAGCTATAGGGGCATAATTGTTCTTGCTACATGATTTTTTTATCCGGATATTATTAGCCGAATAGTCAAACTTTTAGAAACCCCATTGTGCTATGGTCTAAGCGACCTTTTCTTCCAAAATGTAAACATGGCAGCAGTCTGGCAACAAGCACTTGCCTTAGATGCAAAATACAACGCCTACAGGACACCAAATAATCCCCAGTTTAGTAAGAACTCGTTATTGTTTATACAAATATAATAAATACACTTATATTCATCTGCAAAGGGACATGCATTGCTATGTTTATAATGTTAGTGATCACCTTAGTCACTCCCACTGTCCAACATCATGATCATTGCCACTGTTATAACTATAGCACTTAGAAGTTATAAAGAAAACTTGTAAAATTAGTATAACTTAACAAGTTGACCAAGTAGGGAGGATGCATTGATTGACAAAAAATAGTAAATTATAATTGATGATTCAGTTTGGCAAAGGTAGAACTTTTTTTCCCGACTGGGTAAAAATCAATGCAGCACTCATGATCAGCAGTCTAAAAGACCTACTAAAACTCTATCATGTAAGACCTATATATATACTACTATGTAACTACTGGTAGAAGGCTGGTGGGTCTGAACCCACTTGCTTGTGCATGCTAGTACAATATAATTCCTCTTTTTTTTTACCCCCCGTTTTTCGAAAATGATAAATGTGTCATAACTATTTAAACTTACATTTGTTTGCCATGAATCGTCTTTTATAATTTATATGTATCAACTCTTATTTTTATTTGCTGAGTATCATCTCTATACCAGTTAACCATATAAATAGTATTATACAAATGCAACCTCCAAGGACACCTGAAGATTCTATCTATATGTTATACTCCACAGAGACCAAAATGGCTTTAATGCAGAGGGGGTTGAGTACACATGCGATACTTAGCTTCGTTTAATCCCAGTTGGTAGGGATTGATGCTTTTAATGCCTGTGTAGTAGGGGAGGGTTTTTGGGTGAAAAATATATTGAGTATAAGTTTAATTTATTCCATGGCAATACACTGTCAGTAGCTAGTGCATGCAGTAAGTAACTTACCTGTATTTATTCGTTAGAAAGTATTAAACTGTGACGTTTTCAGGTCATTTTCGGGGTGACTGGAGTTGACCCTGTCGTGCGGTGTATCGACTGGATAGTCGATAACATGCCACAGATAGTTTTGCAAGAGCGCGTGCATTTCGGGTGGGTGGGCTAGTGTATAAATACAGTCGTTGCCTGGGAATTATCGGGCAGTCGAACGGATTTGTTTCCAGAGGTGTGCCACAATATACTCCAGGTATACAGCCTATAGCTTAGCACCGGGCGGGTGGTCGTATGGGATTTTAAGCCTATGTAGGACCTCGACCAAGGGGCGTGTTCGAGTGCAAATGTAGTGCGGAAGTGTGAGTGAAAGGAATCATCATCTGTACATATCTCATTCTCTTATTAATAAATATTGTTAACAGTTTATTTGGATATTATCTCTTCTTTAGCCGACATGTTTCTTAAGTTGTGACCTACCGAACCTGGGTTGACAACATAGGGCGATGCGGGACTCGGGGACACACCGATTAAGTGTGTGAACTACCCGGAGCCCCGACTCGTCCTATTACACCTCTATTCCTTGCGCCCCGACTTTGATGTCATCCAGGTGGTTCCAATCTGTGGCTGTTCGCACAAAGAATGAGTTTCTGTATTGTTCCGTGTTGCTGTTGGGTATTATGACTGCTCTGTTATTGTTCCTGATTGAATTTGGAATTGGTCTTGATGTCTCGCAGTCCTGGAATATACGCTGTTGTGTTTTCCTTTTTTCACGTTGGAAGTTAATAAAATCTTTGCTAGGCATTGATGGAATTTGCTCCTGTACTATTTTATAATTGAATGTTAGTCTCTGTTGTTTTCGTCTTGATGCTAGTGGTGGAAGTTGTAGCTCTTTGAGTAGTTGGTCATGACTCCCTCTTCCCTTGTTCTGTAATCCTTCTGGATGAAACGCGCCCATCTCCGTTGGATGTTTTCCGATTTGTTAATGTTCACCTTTATGTACGGGTCCCAGATTATTGCTCCATATCCTAAGATGGATTTGATAAGAGCAATGTATGCAGTCTTTCTACATTCTCTGGGGCAGTGTTGTAGGTTGCGTCGTAGGAAGCCGAAGGTAGAATTGGCTTTTTTTGTGGTACTTGCTATATGTTCTTTCCACTTCATACCCCCTGATAGTTGTAATCCTAGGTATAGGCTTGTCTGTACGTGATCTAAGTTGTGTCCATTAAGTTGGTATGTGTTTCTTAATACAATGAATGTAACAATTTTTGGCAATAAATTTCATCCCCCAATTTGCAGCCCAAGTTTCGAAATGTTTAAGGTTGTCTTGAAGTGTTTCGTGGTCCTTGTTTGAGATTATTTCTCGATAGAGTAGGCAGTCATCTGCGAAAGTCTAACTGTTGATTTCACAGAGTCTGGCAAGTCATTTATATGACAAAGGAAGAGTAGGGGTCCTAGTACTGTTCCTTGTGGTACTCCTGACTCAATGTGCCACAATCCACTCATACTTCTGAGTTCTGTCGCAGATTACAGCAGTAGAAGAAGATGAAGACAGCATTTTTACTATAATTTCTTCTAAAATTAAGTATTAAAGTTATGAGAAAAAAAATCTTTCCTGTGACATGACAGTATATCACAAAATTATCTCATAGTGCATTCTTGCTGTATAGCAATATATCATGATACACTACAAGCATAACATGGCAACCCAATTTATATGAACACTTTCATGTTTTTTTTTATTAATAGTTAACTGAGCTAGTCTCACTTAGTTAACTACAAAGAATAACATACACTGATTTGGTGTAGATAGAAATATTTTCATATGTTTATAATTGACTATAAAATGAAAAGAAAGATTCCTTAATGTTAAGTTTAATATGCTTGTACAAATATATTCTGTGTTATATTTTACATTTGATTCTGAATGTATGATATAAGTATATTTATATTATTCACAATTTTTTTAATAAGATGTTACATTTGAATTGTAAATGACATCTTGCAATCTTTCCTGGATGCTACTTATGTTATAACACTGCTGTAACAGGTTCACTACGATTACTGATATTTTGTAGGAACCTTATACATCCGAAGAAGAAGCCAACTTCTAAGAGAGAATGCCAAATCAGGTGTAAGTACCCCATCTTTGATCATATAGCCAGTATGGCAGTGTACTGCAGGCTAGATATAAAGCACCCGAGCACCTGCAATAGTTTATATATGGCCTGAGTTCAAGTGTCCTAACAGTTCATAGGGTACAAATAGCTAACCTTAATGTTAGCTCCAGACAATGACAGCAGTCACCAGCAGGATCCAAATGATTAAAAGACAAGTAGCTAATTTTAGCATGCTCATTATGGTGAGCAAAGCCGGTTGTTTGTTTCAGTTTATAGCTTGCTGAGATTGGAAGGTTGTGAAAGTTTGGTCAAAAGAATTATTTGTGTTTCTGCTATCATCCTTAGAAAAAATAGGATAGTAAGGCATTCTTTTCTTATTTTGGAAAATATTTTTACCATGCTTATGTAGTGCAGGAGTTCTTAATTTAACAGTGCTTATCACTTACTGCCAATAAAAGCTTAAAGGTTGGCACAAAAATCTAGGGTAGGTAAAGTTAGTGGAAACACAAAATGTTTATATTTGGCCTTATGCTGAAACTTGGTGGAAGTGATAAGTGCATGGCTCTGACCTATGTTAATTTAAAGCTGGTTTAAAATCCAAAATGTTCTCCATTTTGAAAATCTGTTAAATGTTGCAATCAAGTTTTAATCAATTAATTTTTGCTGAAACTTGGTGGAAGTTACAAGGACATGTACATGGTTTTGACCTGATACCATTGCTGAAACTTGGTGGAAGTGATAAGTACATGGTTCTGACCATATATCAATATTTTTTTTGTTACCATCATTCATTCATCTCAGACCATTAGACTCCTTTGAACGTTTTGGTAATTTAGATCTATCTGAAATCAGATATGACACTTGATAGGGCACATCAGTATTTGTTCCTCATCAAATATTCGTATCTTATAAGTTGATATGAAATTTCAATCGATTTACTTCTATTTATATATTAATGCAGTATCTATTAGGTGTATCAAACGTTTCAACTGTTTCAGCAACGAGATCCAGCTGTTCGCAAGGAATACCTTCACCAAAGGGCACAGCTGTTGACTTCTCGATATGGAAGTCCAGCATTTTCTGACCAGGGGTATTAATTTCTTACGTTATTGATTGAAACTTGTGTTGTGGTACAACTACAGTAAACAGAGCTATTTCACTGTAATAGATTGTGTAAAAAGATGAATCATCATTTATGGGTGAATGTATTAACTGCTTAAGTAATTAGTGTTTCTTGTAGGACATGTCTGAGGTTTGGTAATCAGTAAGAATGTGATAATGTGATGTGTTCACCTACCCAATCACAGAACTTATTACCGATAGTTTCCTTGTTATCACCTGTCCAACAAATAGTACTGATAGTCATAGGTCCCATATCTCACGTTGATCAGAAAACTCTCAGTACTTGGTAATAGTCATAGGTCCCATATCTCACGTTAATCAGAAAACTCTCGGTACTTGGTAATAGTCTTAGGTCCCATATCTCACGTTGATCAGAAAACTCTCGGTACTTGGTAATAGTCATAGGTTCCATATCTCACGTTGATCAGAAAACTCTCGGTACTTGGTAATAGTCTTAGGTCCCATATCTCACGTTGATCAGAAAACTCTTAGTTCTTGTACTTGGTAATAGTCTTAGGCATATTTCTTGTCAACAGAAACAACTTGTGAGATTGAAAAACACATGTATAACACAATTACAGCCTAACAATTTATTGAACTTTATGTGCAGGTATAATTAATTGTCAGGAAGAAAAAGTTTAATAAAAGAGTGGATGTTTTTTTGTTATCATTTTGACTTGTAGATGATTTAGATTGGATATACATGAGAGTATGATAGTGTATTGTCCATTACAGTTGTGACATGTCAGTGATTAACAGTTGTGTATTAATTTTTCACCATTTCAGGAGTATCAGAAGCAGGTCATTCAGCATCAGAAGCATAAGTAGAAACACAATGGAGGTAAACACTGTATTAAGTTGTGCTCGGTTAATGTATGGATCAATTATAACCCACATTTTTACAGAAAAGTTAATCTTGCCCAGGTCAAAATGAACAGATACAAGTTGTATTATTTGTTACACATATAATGTCATTGCTTTCCCAGATGTTGCTTTATCTTTATAAAATTATTTCATTGTTTCATGTGACTATTTTATGGAGTTGTAATTTCTTACAAAAACTTATGCGCAGAGTTTTGACAACCTAGTGATTGGAGTAGATGGGAAGAAGCACCACAGACGCCACCAGAGCGGTGGGTCCTTTAAGCACATGTACGAGGGGCCAATGAAGCGTGTGTATGACAGTATAGAAGTGGTGCCCACACGAGAGGCTGAAGCCAGCAGGTCTGTTAACATTGTCAAAAGATATATCTATGGAATTAAACTCCTCGGGTCCTGTTGACCAACTAAAACTAAAATGCTTTTGGAATTGAAATTGAAAAATATTCCCATTATATTTGTATCTGTACTTGTACTAGAAGAAAACAGTAAAATGAAGAGAACATTCCATGATCTATCAATGGTCGACACCAAAATTTCCCCGAAAACCTCTTGGTATTTTAATACTACTCCAATTTACTATGTTCAAAAGTAAAGTACAAAAAAACACCATAATATATGATACTCTGATTGTTAATAAATAAAAGTTAGTTAGGAAAACAGATCAATTATAAAATTTCAAGTGATTTCAAACACTAGTCTTGATGGTGCTAGTCTGAAATGGTTTAGTCTGGTCAAGTCTATAGCTGTCTTGTCTGAGTTTGATGGCAATATTCTGGTCAAATCTTCAACATTCTTGATGGAGTTTGATTTTAATGTTCTAATCGAATTCTGACATTCTTGATTGTCGTGCATTAGACTGTAATATTCTGGTCAAATGACATTCGTGAGTTAGACAGTAAAATAATGTTTTGGTAAAATCTTTAGAATTCTAGCTGGAGTTCGACAGTAATGTGTGGTCAAATCTTTTGCAATCTATAATGAGAGAGAGGGTAATGTTCCAGTCCATAATTGCCTGGTCTGGTTAACTCTGCAGTGGCATGTCTATAAATTAAACAGCATGTAGATTACAGGTACTGCCCTCATGTGGTTATTTTGAAGTTCTTCACATTGGGATAAAGACTGATTTTTTAAAATGAACATTTTTAAAATAACCTAAATTTTTGTGTTACTGGTACCCGGTAACTTACCGTTTAGCCGATCAGTGTTTGAGCAATGCATTTCATTTACTCTGTGAGTTTTCCAGATCTAAATATAAATATAAGGTTGGAGCAGGGAGACACTAATATTTGGTTGGTTGAGTCTTGAAATAATTGTTAGCATATGTATAGGGCCAAAAAAGAAAATACAGCAGGTGGTGGCAGTCAGCCCTCCCTCATCCTATATGTATGTATTTCTAGAATAGTTTAAATATACAGATAGCAGTTTAGAAGTAAGCAGCTTGCCTACCTGTTTATGTATAGCTATAATCAGGACAGATAAACACAGATAACCAGAAGGTTTGGTACTACTACACAAGGATAAAACCAACCATAAATTTCCCTTTTGATTAAAGACTACTTCTCAGTAGTCTGTACATATCACTTCTGTATGTAACAAACATCCATGACTAAACTTTATCATACATTTCTGTGTAAAATACACTCCTCGTGACTGGAGATAAACAAATGTCCTTTTTGTAGATATGTTTATGTAAAATGCTTGAGTTCATAGAGACTAAAAAATGATTTGATAACAAATTTTGGGCAAAATCCAAAAAAGAGAATTAGATGTCTTATAGTTTTGAGTATTGACATTTATGATGGCACAATGATATAGATGACATATGTTGTTGAACTAATTATGCTATCATGGAAAAGCAACCAATACTAAAGTCTATACTTGATCACATGATTCAGGTTTAAAATTTAAATAGTGCATTTCTGATTTCCCTACCGAACCTATTCTTAGACAGCCTACCCTTAAGGTTTTGAGCTAACTTAGACAAGCACTGCACTGCTAAAGTTAAGATCCTCGTTCTCTATATCTAATTTATATAAAATAAGTCGTACACTAAGAATCTTCCCCTACCCCATCCATTGATCTTAAGTTATTACATGGTGAAACCAGAAACACACTTGACCTTATTATAATAGTGACATTAAGACCCTGAAGGTTCATGATCCAAGTCTTATCTTTATTTGCAGAGCAATGGCCGGAGGTAAAACAGTGTCAGAAAACTACGCTTTTACAGGAATGCATCATATATTTGATCAGCACAAAGAATCAGGTACATAATATACAATGTCCTATACAGTTTTGTACTATTTAACACTAGAGGAGAAATCTGGGATGATTTGATGCTTGTAATTCTACTATTCATTTAGAAGTCAGAGAATTTAAAACAGTTCTTTCAAATTTTTGGCCTAATCAAGCTGTTTGTCAAATATGAGAAAAGGAATGTTTTGCCAATCTGGAAATGACAACCTCAGTGTAATTCAAGGTAACTGGTATTCATAAATCTAAAATAAGTAGCAATTTACAGTGATCTGCTAAGTTGATAGTTATACAGTGTAGGTTGATGTATATCTATCACAATTTACAGTGATCTGCTAAGTTGATAGTTATACAGTGTAGGTTGATGTATATCTATCACAATTTACAGTGATCTGCTAAGTTGATAGTTATACAGTGTAGGTTGATGTATATCTATCACAATTTACAGTGATTTGCTAAGTTGATAGTTATACAGTGTAGGTTGATGTATATCTATCACCATTTACAGTGATCTGCTAAGTTGATAGCTATACAGTGTAGGTTGATAGTTGTACAGTGTAGGTTGATAGTTATACAATGTAGGTTGATAGTTATACAGTGTAAGTTGATAGTTATACAGTGTAGGTTGATGTATGTCTATCACAATTTACAGTGATCTGCTAAGTTAGTAGTTATACAGTGTATGTTGATGTATGTCTATCACAATTTACAGTGATCTGCTAAGTTGATAGTTATACAGTGTATGTTGATGTATATCTATCACAATTTACAGTGATCTGCTAAGTTGGTAGTTATACAGTGTATGTTGATGTATATCTATCCCAATTTACAGTGATTTGCTAAGTTGATAGTTATACAGTGAAGGTTGATGTATATCTATCACAATTTACAGTGATCTGCTAAGTTGATAGTTATACAGTGTAGGTTGATGTATATCTATCCCAATTTACTGTGATCTGCTAAGTTGATAATTATACAGTGAAGGTTGATGTATATCTATCACAATTTACAGTGATCTGCTAAGTTGATAGTTATACAGTGTAGGTTGATAGTTATACAGTGTAAGTTGATAGTTATACAGTGTATGTTGATAGCTATACAGTGTAGGTTGATAGTTGTACAGTGTAGGTTGATAGCTATACAGTGTAGGTTGATAGTTGTACAGTGTAGGTTGATAGTTATACAATGTAGGTTGATAGTTATGCAGTGTAGGTTGATAGTTATACAGTGTAGGTTGATAGTTATACAATGTAGGTTGATAGTTATACAGTGTATGTTGATAGTTATACAATGTAGGTTGATAGTTATACAGTGTAAGTTGATAGTTATACAGTGTAGGTTGATAGTTATACAATGTAGGTTGATAGTTATACAGTGTATGTTGATAGTTATACCATGTAGGTTGATAGTTATACAGTGTTTGTTGATAGTTATACAGTGTAGGTTGATAGTTATACAGTGTAAGTTGATTGTTATTCAGTGTAGGTTGATAGTAATACAGTGTAGGTTTATAGTTATACAGTGTAGGGTGATAGTTATACAGTGTAGGATGATAGTTATACAGTGTATTTTGATAGTTATACAGTGCAAGTTAATAGTTATACAGTGTAGGGTGATAGTTTTACAGTGTAGGTTGATATTTATACAGTGTAGGTTGATGTATATCTATCACAATTTACAGTGATCTGCTAAGTTGATAGTTATACAGAGTAGGTTGATAGTTATACAATGTAGGTTGATAGTTATGCAGTGTAGGTTGATAGTAATACAGTGTAGGTTTATAGTTATACAGAGTAAGTTGATAGTTATGCAGTGTAGGTTGATAGTAATACAGTGTAGGTTGATATTTATACAGTGTAGGTTGATAGTTTTACAGTGTAGGATGATAGTTATACAGTGTCGGTTCATAGTTATACAGAGTAAGTTGATAGTTATACAGTGTCGGTTCATAGTTATACAGTGTAGGTCGATAGTTATACAGTGTAGGTTTATAGTTATACAGTGTAGGTTGATAGTTATACAGTGTAGGTTTATAGTTATACAGTGTAAGTTGATAGTTATGCAATGTAGGTTGATAGTTATATAGTGTAGGTTGATAGTTATACAGTATATGTTGATAGTTATACAGTGTAGGTTGATAGTTTTACAGTGTAGGATGATAGTTATACAGTGTAGGTTGATAGTTATACAGTGTAGGTTGATAGTTATACACTGTGGGTTGATAGTTATACAGTGTTTGTTGATGTATATATATCGCAAAGAATACTTATCATTTCAGTGACAAGTGTCAAGTTTGCCAATGATGATAAGTCGCGAGTAGCATGTTCATCACTGGATGGTTCCTTGTCCATCTGTCAGGTCATTCCTCCTCCGGCCACGGTCATCTGTATGTTGAACGGCCACTCGGCTGGAGTTACAGGTAACTAAGAGAGACATGTTGTATTCTCCCCCTACTGTAACAGTCAAGACGGTAGACCTAACCACAAGTTATGGTAGTGTTGCTGACTGTGACATCAGAGTCTAGGTATCAATCTGATTGGTAGTAAGTCCAATGTTAGACCTAACCACAAGTTATGGTAGCGTTGCTGACTGTGACATCAGAGTCTAGGTATCAATATGATTGTTAGTAAGTCCAATGTTAGACCTAACCACAAGGTATGGTAGCGTTGCTGACTGTGACATCAGAGTCTAGGTATCAATCTGATTGGTAGTAAGTCCAATGTTAGACCTAACCACAAGTTATGGTAGCGTTGCTGACTGTGACACCAGAGTCTAGGTATCAATCTGATTGGTAGTAAGTCCAAACAGACTTTTCCTCCTTCTCTCATTTTCCCTCCACATTAACTTGCTCTAGGATTAATCAATACCTGTCACTTCAATAGTTGCCTTTGTTATAAAGTCCAAGTTTTGGTTACTGTTAAATTAAAAAGCTCTTCTAGAGTTGTTTGCCTTTAGACCATTGTAAAAGACTCGGGTTACATTAGAGTATACCGGTTGAAACGGTACAAATGTCGCGGAAAAATTCCACGATAAACGAACACACTTAGACCGTTCTATAGGCAGAGCTAAAAAAAGGCACAGTTTCGGAGGATACATAACAATGTATCAATAATATTATGCCCTTCTTTCACGCGTGCACTAAATTATATAACGTATCTTAAAATCTGCATCTGGATTGATATTGTTTTAGAAAGAAATAACGCAAACTAGCAATTGCCAGCATTTTAGTTCTTGAGGTCAGCCTCGGTTCAGATCTGCGCCTGTTGTTTTCTTTCCAGGTTCAACTGTTTCAACTGGTTGAACCAGATACGCCAAAGGGGCCCATTTCTCTATGACTGAACCCTGTAAAATTGCAAAAATAAAAAATGTCAACTCTAGTTTCAAGGAATAAATGAAATTAACTTTTCAATGATACAATGAAAGTTATAACCACCCCGTAACTTATAACATTAGGATATTTTAGGACAAGATAGCTGCAGTATTAAGTGAGGAAATGGCCTAGTTTTTCCATAGCGGTAAGTACACAGATACCACACACACCTAATTGACCTAGGCTTCCAAATAGGAAATGAAAATACAAAACTTAGAAAATAAAGCTTTCTGGAAGGATCCCCATAGTAATTCACATTGATTGGTTCTCCTTCTTGATTCTTGCTGGAAATTATGTAGAATAAATGTTAAGTTATGTAAACATACTCTCTAAATATATAAACGAGTTTTACTCCTATACACACTTGTACTACCACCTTACACTACCAAATACTGTTATTCTAAATTATAATAACCTGTTTTATTTTTGCAAACTTACCTCCTACGTCACTTCCAATACAAACTTTGATGCACAACCATGCTCACTTATCTTATTCTTGAAACTGTCCACATGAGTCATTCACTGTGCAGAGGGAACCTTTTACTAAGTTTCTGATATAAAGAAATTTTTAATTAATCCTGGAAACAGTTCACAAAATGCAGTTATTTTGGTGCATGTTTGGCTTTTCAGATTGTGTCGCAAGTAAGTTAATTGTTTCATCTTGAACCTTCACACAAGAGTCAATCACACTGCGAAGGGGTGCTTTTTGGTATTTTTTCGTTTCAGGTCTCTACATATTTATCTAATTGTGAGGAATTATGAGATAACTGTTGTCATACATCTGTATTTCTTTCGCAAGATTACACTTCTCATTAGAGACACGATGTACCTTATTACACTTCTCATTAGAGACATGATGTACCTTAATTACACTTCTCATTAGAGACATGATGTACCTTAATTACACTTCTCATTAGAGACATGATGTACCTTATTACACTTCTCATTAGAGACATGATGTACCTTAATTACACTTCTCATTAGAGACATGATGTACCTTATTACACTTCTCATTAGAGACATGATGTACCTTAATTACACTTCTCATTAGAGACATGATGTACCTTATTACACTTCTCATTAGAGACATGATGTACCTTAATTACACTTCTCATTAGAGACATGATGTACCTTATTACACTTCTCATTAGAGACATGATGTACCTTAATTACACTTCTCATTAGAGACATGATGTACCTTATTACACTTCTCATTAGAGACATGATGTACCTTAATTACACTTCTCATTAGAGACATGATGTACCTTATTACACTTCTCATTAGAGACATGATGTACCTTAATTACACTTCTCATTAGAGACATGATGTACCTTATTACACTTCTCATTAGAGACATGATGTACCTTAATTACACTTCTCATTAGAGACATGATGTACCTTATTACACTTCTCATTAGAGACATGATGTACCTTAATTACACTTCTCATTAGAGACATGATGTACCTTATTACACTTCTCATTAGAGACATGATGTACCTTAATTACACTTCTCATTAGAGACATGATGTACCTTATTACACTTCTCATTAGAGACATGATGTACCTTAATTACACTTCTCATTAGAGACATGATGTACCTTATTACACTTCTCATTAGAGACATGATGTACCTTAATTACAGTTCTCACAGATCTGTGTACTTTAATATTCTATTTATCATTGATACACTTCTCATAAGAGACATGATGTACCTTAATTACAGTTCTCACAGATCTGTGTACTTTCGCAGCACCCAAGATTACACTTCTCATTAGAGACATGATGTACCTTAATTACAGTTCTCACAGATCTGTGTACTTTAATATTCTATTTATCATTGATACACTTCTCATAAGAGACATGATGTACCTTAATTACAGTTCTCACAGATCTGTGTACTTTAATATTCTATTTATCATTGATACACTTCTCATTAGAGACATGATGTACCTTATTACAGTTCTCACAGATCTGTGTACTTTAATATTCTATTTATCATTGATACACTTCTCATTAGAGACATGATGTACCTTATTACAGTTCTCACAGATCTGTGTACTTTAATATTCTATTTATCATTGATACACTTCTCATTAGAGACATGATGTACCTTATTACAGTTCTCACAGATCTGTGTACTTTAATATTCTATTTATCATTGATACACTTCTCATTAGAGACATGATGTACCTTATTACAGTTCTCACAGATCTGTGTACTTTAATATTCTATTTATCATTGATACACTTCTCATTAGAGACATGATGTACCTTATTACAGTTCTCACAGATCTGTGTACTTTTATATTCTATTTATCATTGATACACTTCTCATTAGAGACATGTTGTACCTTATTACAGTTCTCACAGATCTGTGTACTTTAATATTCTATTTTTCATTGATACACTTCTCATAAGAGACATCATGTACCTTAATTACAGTTCTCACAGTTCTGTGTACTTTCGCAGCACCCAAGATTACACTTCTCATTAGAGACATGTTGTACCTTATTACAGTTCTCACAGATCTGTGTACTTTAATATTCTATTTATCATTGATACACTTTGAGATTGTGTATCTCCTACATCTTTGTATTTCAGATTTTGTTTGGTCTCTGTCCAATGATGTGATCTTGTCTGTGTCGCTTGATGGCACGGCCCGACTGTGGGATGTGGCTGCGGGGAAGTGTATGCGAGTCATCAACGACAGCATGGGGGCGGAGCTACATTGTTGTGTGTTCCAGCCCCTCAACAACAACATGTTTGTGGTATCCTTTGCAGGCTGTTATACATTAAACAGTCATTGTAGGTGACATGTGTGTTTCATATACTTTAGGCTGTAAGATGGATTTACTAAAAACATTATACCATTTCTGTTGATTATTTTCATGGTACTTTGTAACCAGTCTCCATTTAAAGTTGTCTGAGACAAAGTCAGGCGTGGACCCTGGGAACTTATTCCCTGGTTCATAACTTTGAAACAGTGGAGATCTTTACCTTGCCTGAAGAGATGAATACAGATATGCTACCAAGATCAGCAACAGTTGAGATCCCCTCTCCATAGCTGTATGACCTAGTAGAAACTGGCTTTGCTTCTACAGACCTATTTCTTATATATTACTTTTAGTGAGAACATTTTGTCATTATTTCTTTAATATCCAACAGAGTAAATGCAGTCCCTCTTGGACTTTTTCTATTTCTCATTGAAAATGATTTGATGCAGATTCATTGAGAGAAAAAATACTTCGTTCGAACAAAAGTTGTCTCCTGCGGAAATGAGAGCATTTGTTATCTTAGTTGTGGTGTTGTCTGCTAAGAATCTTTATGACCCTAAAATCATAATGTTGACCTTGTTGTTGTCTAATTTTGTTATGAATCTTGTAGATTGTGCATTTACTGAGTATAACAAAACAGCTTATTGACCCTGCTATTGGAATGAATTGAGATTTGCCTACCATTGAAAGATAATATTCGAGGCGATATCACCAATCTCAAACAGATCACAAATCACACCATTATGGGAGTCAACAATTGTATACTTGGAAATTTAGCTTTGCATGTCTTTGACCAAAAGTGCAGGAATGTAGTAATATGCAAAACAATGTCAAACACTAGATGTTTTCAGTGATAAGTGCCAGTCTAGTGCCTTAACACATGTCAGACAGGTAACGGTAAAGGCCAGGTACAGATGATGAACGTGTCTACAGGTAAAGGAAACAAGGTAGGTCACAACTCCTAACTATCTTCTAGGTATCTAAGATTATAACTCATACAATAGTGTGAGCTATGCAAACTCCTTAATGTTAGCCAAACAAATAGGTTTTCCTAAAGATTGACACATTCAAAACCAAGTATGAGTTACATTTGTTCTAAGTTACTGGAAATTTAACATATTAATGAATCATGATCTGTGTGTAAATGTTCCTACTGGCTTTGATGTGATGTTATCAACCTGTCACAGGGAGGAAGCAGTAAAGTGACAGGGAAGGCGATGGCTTTGGCCTTTGATACCACGGGACGTATTCTGTGGGCAGGCGATGACAAGGGCTCCATCTTCTCTTTTACGGTAGATGTGGCTACAGGCAAACTCACGAAAACACGGAGGTCAGTTAATCTCACCATGCTACAATTGTCTGTTTAAGTCATAGAAGTCAATAGTAGAATTAAGTCAGTGTGACGTAGTTTATTACTACCATAACACCAGTTAAAATCAGAATGACAAAAACACCAGTTTAACTAATTACAAAAGGTAAAGGAATGAAATCAGAAAGAACATTTAAACATCCCTGCAAGGCATTAGCAGAGAATGGTTATTTCCTGATTTCTGTTGTAAAATAAAATGTATTTGTGTATTTGAAGGTCTGCCTGACTGAATCCTGTGTCAGAGAGTGTATACATAAGTATGTCAGAGAGTGTAAACATAAGTATGTCAGAGAGTGTTAACATAAGTATGTCAAGGAGTGTAAACATAAGTATGTCAGAGAGTGTATACATGGATATGTCAGACAGTGTAAACATAAGTATGTCAGAGAGTGTAAACATCAGTATGTCAGAGAGTGTAAACATAAGTATGTCAGAGAGTGTAAACATAAGTATGTCAGAGGGTGTAAACATAAGTTTGTCAGAGAGTGTAAACATAAGTATGTCAGAGAGTGTAAACATAAGTATGTCAGAGAGTGTATACATGGATATGTCCGTTTACTGGAATTAAAGTTGTTTGTAAATATCAGATTTGCTGTCCATTAAACATGAATAATTGTAACTTTTAAAAATAACCTCCTGTTTTATTGACCTCCTTTTTGTTACAGAATCACAGTAAGTGATGGCAATGCCATCACCAGTATCTCGTCACGCTCCTGGATCAGCCGAGAGGCACGTGATCCTTCACTTCTCGTCAACAGCTGCATCAGTGCTATGTGCCTTTTCAAGTAAGATGTCACTTTTTCATTCAAATGTACAATTGATTTTAGTGTAGTTTTATAATATTCCCACCATTTTATGGGGGAGGGCAGAGTTTCATTTGACTTGAAGCATCCTAAGGTGATGCCCAATTGGGGCTTAGGGGTAGGGCCAGATATCCTACCAGGATTGGTCTCAGAACCTGTCCCTACCCGTATGGACTAAGTCCCTTGTTCATAACCAAATAACCACATATAGAATTGCTGAGTATGAAGAGACAAATACACAAGTCATATACTACCAGGATTTGCTCCAGGGTGTTTCCCCGCCCATTTAGACTTAGTTTTAGCTTTGAGATTGAGATCCTTATGGCATAACCATATTTCCTATTCCTGGACATGAAAAGGTGAATGCAGATATGCTACTATGATTTGCCCCTGCCCTTAGGGACTTAGTCCTTGGGCCTGACATGAAAACAGTTATGATGACAGATCCCCAACCTGTAACACTATATTCCATCGCTGAGCATAAGGATTTTGATATATTTATATGCTACCAGATTTGGCATTGGGGTCTGACCCAACCACGTTGCACTACAAACTTATTTTCATAAGTTTTTTGAATGAGAAAATTTCTGCCATGATGACTTGTTTATCCAATTGAGATTTTCAAATTTATTATATTTCTTAGGGTGGTGACAGAGGATGGTGGTTTACAGCTGAAGAAAACATTTCCTGTGAAACAGAAAAAGTGTCATATCCGCAGTGCTTTTTGTCCTCTCATGTCTTTCCGACAGGGGGCCTGTGTGGGCAAGTATTAATATAAGACTGAAATAGACAATTAAAATAAGGCAATATACTTCGTGTTTCCCTGAAAACTCGTGTTATTCTGAGTGATTCATCATTATGTCAGAAGAGGGTCCACTTCTTATATATTCACTTAATTATTTTACCTGTTATTTTCCCACTCAGTCTGTTACACATTTGTGAAACAGTCAATTACATATTCTTTTAGCAAACATAATTGTAACCTTTGTAACATTGATGTAACCTTTGTTACATTGATGTAACCTTTGTAACATTGATGTAACCTTTGTAACATTGATGTAACCTTTGTAACATTGATGTAACCTTTGTAACATTGATGTAACCTTTGTAACATTGATGTCACCTTTGTAACATTGATGTTAACTTTGTAACATTGATGTCACCTTTGTTACGTTGATGTAACTTTAATTTGTATTTAATTAGTTACCATGTGAAACTTTGGCAGATAATTTGTAGTAAAGATGATTTTCACATTGAGTATAAATGTTTACTTACAGTATCTGGCAGTGAAGATATGTGTGTGTACTTCTTTGATGTTGGTAAGGACAACAAACCGTGTGTGAACAAACTTCTTGGCCACTCAGCTCCTGTATTGGACGTGTGTTTCAACTGTGATGAAAGCCTGCTTGCCTCCTGTGATGAACTGGGTATGGTGATCATCTGGAAACGAGAGGGAAAGCAGGGAATGCTTTAATGGTCACGTGCCATTCCATGCTTTTCATGTTACATTTCCTTAGTCTTACCTAACACTGATGGTTCAGATGCTCTCGGAAACTAAATTTTCCTTTAGCTTAGGTATTCTTGCTTAATCGTACCATTCAAGATTTTCCCTGAAGTTTATTATATTCACTCTTAAATGTTATCCGACCATTATTACTGTGTCAGTGAAGTACAGGTGAAGTGAATCCCAATAACAGTGATGTAAGCTCCTACCACAGTATCTCCAGGTGTCAAAGCCTTATCTTATTCTATTCCCTTACTGATACATGCTTGCGTCACTGTTCTATAACACTGTGGTTGTGGAGTACTTAAACAGGATGTTTGAGAACACTGCAAGGGCTGGAGCCATTCACTTGTGCAATAACTGAGATGACCAATTTGTCCACAAGCTCAGCCTTGTGAGCTTAGGAAAATGTTAAATATGATTTTGTTATATTATTCCAAATGTGTTGAATTCTAATTTAAATCCTTCATATTAACCACATATCAGATATTGATTAATAATGTTGAGTATTTATTTAGAGGATATAATCCAGTGTTAATTAAGGTTTCATTGCTAGCCAAGATCTGAATATTTCTACATATTTGCCATTGATTGCATTAATCTTTTGTGTGACCTTAAATAGTTAATTAAGGATTGAAATGCATCTTTTTAATATTTATGATGGTATGAAAAAGTTCCGTTCAAACATATTCATGAAGCGCAGTAGTACATCTTGGAGAGTATGTTTGAATGGGACTATGATAATACTATAATAATAGTCCTTTTTAAACAGATACATTTCAATCCTTAAATTTACATTCAAAAAAGCAAAGATGATATAATTTTCTATCTATCTATATGTTATACTCCAGAGAGACCAACATGGCTTTAATGCGGAGGATTTATCCTTCTTTGTAGTTTGATTCAGTTCAAAATACACTTTATATTAACCGTTTTATAATCTATTGGTAGATCAGCCATTTTTGTTGGAACAAGGTCATGCTTTCTATGAATACCAGTTCCGTCCAGCGGCAAGTGTTAACCAGAAATGATTCAGGTTTCCATTACATTTGAAGTTGATGTCACGTCATAATTGGTCTCCAATTACTCCAATTGTTTGATGGAAAGACGCAAATAGTTTCTTATTGGAAAATATTCACATGTAATATGTTATAATATATTAGATTTTAGCAACATTTTTGGTTGATGTATTTATCACAGAAAATGTAATTATTCAGGAGTTAATTACATGTCGATATAATGGAACTTCATACTTTTTTGTATAAACATTGGTTTTCCTGCTACTGATAAATGGGAAAATTTAGTTTGTATTTTAGACTTGTATTTTAAGCACAAGGGGGCTAATTTGACACACATACAAGCATTGATGTAGCAGGTATTTCCCTGAATATTTTTTGTTTTCCTAAATGTGTAATCTACAAAGATAGGAACACTAGTACAAGTGACATTTCTTTCAAGTGCATGTGTGATTGTACACAATGTATTAATCCCCCACTTTCTAGGACAGCAAGTTAATGTGTCTGTGTATAGAAGCTGAAGGGGGGTGTCCTTTGTTTTATAAGACTACTTGTGAGGAGGTGGCCCCTTGTTTTATAAGACTACTTGTGAGGAGGTGGCCCCTTGTTTTATTAGACTACGTACTATGAGATTCTCTATACATTCCCCTGCTTTGATATGTCATAGTGCTACAGTTCTTCACATTCCACTTTGTCCAATAACGGAATATTTTATTAATATATATGTGTACATACTGTATGCAGATTACCTACAACTAATATTTTTTGTTGTTTCAAAATTTTCTTTTCACAACGGTTCAAGATTTAATACGTTTGAAATTCAGATACGATAAAAGTGCTGAAGTTTACTTAAAAGGAGCTACACTCGTATACTGTGTCTGCTTGGTAATTACTTTATATAGAGGTTTTAATCAGCATTGGTAAAATAAGATGTTTGCTCCTTTTATATCTTATTCCTCACCATAATTATTGTTTGAATTAAGGGGGAAAATGCCATGTTTTATTGAGCAGATGATTGATACAAGTGATGTCCTGTTTTCAATGTTGGGTGTTAGGTACAGTTGCCTTGTCATGTTGCTCAAGGTATGTACAAACATATACAAAAATGTACGTGCAATATTAACTATTGTGAATCTATTGTTATTGTTGGTTTTATGTCGGCTGTGTGTGCATACTAGAGAACGTTTGCCGTATTTTAATTTTAATTTTTACCCCTTTATATTGAGAGTGAATTTTTCACAGTGAATATATATACCCAACATAATATCTATTGTTATTGAATGTGAAGAGAAAAATTAATGCTTGGTGAAAATAGATTTTACTGGTGAAGGGCAAATATTTAACTGGCAAAACTTTTCTGGTATGCAGTATAACTTTTATTTAATGCAAAGCATTGAAGTATCAGGATTATACAGGTTCTGCTAATTCATCAACACATGGACATACTACACAGGAAATGTCAAGGACAGAAAGATGTGTGTACAAGGCTTTAGATGTAATGGGTTCAAATTTAGTTTGATAGGAATGTCAATTTAATGGTTCATTGTGTTATATTGAAAATAGTTGTCATTTGTATAAGGGAAATTAGCTCAAAAACTATGATATTGCTACGTTTTGTAACATATAGCTACCTTGTGTGACCTACATGTATGTCATATAGCTACCTTGTTGTGACCTACATGTATGTCATATAGTTGCATTGTTGTGACCTACATGTATGTCATATAGCTACCTTGTTGTGACCTATATGTATGTCATACAGCTACCTTGTTGTGACCTACATGTATGTCATATAGTTGCATTGTTGTGCCCTACATGTATGTCATATAGCTACATTGTTGTGACCTACATGTATTTCATATAGTTACATTGTTGTGACCTACATGTATGTCATATAGCTTCCTTATTGTGACCTACATGTATGTCATATAGCTGCCTTGTTGTGACCTACATGTATGTCATATAGTTACATTGTTGTGACCTACATGTATGTCATATAGCTAACTTGTTGTGACCTACATGTATGTCATACAGCTACCTTGTTGTGACCTACATGTATGTCATATAGCTTCATTGTTGTGACCTACATGTATGTCATATTGCAACATTGTTGTGACCTACATGTATGTCATATAGCTGCATTGTTGTGACCTACATGTATGTCATATAGCAATTGTATTTTTACATTAAACATCGTCACATTTATGTATACTTTTATAATCTTACTTTAAATTAATTACACCCCTAACCCATAACATTATTCCATTCCTGTTCTGACAAAATATTAGTAAATCCAAGGTATATGTTTTTAGTGACTTTGATGCTTGGCTTTGAAAAACTGCTCACAAAATATCAGTTTAGATTTTCAGACAAAATTCCTACTTAAATGAATTCCCCGCTAAAATCTCTGGATCCTGAAAATATTTGGTTTCCATTCATGTTTTTGAAGAAAAGTGTGAAACCTTCATACCATGTCCCATTGTCAGTATTATGATGCCACTAATCTTATTGTGGCAGCACTGACTTTGTTGTTCTAAGAAATATTTGACCTGACGTTTGGAGAATGATAACTACATGTAGTTTATTAAAATCCTGTCAGCAATAACTATATATATTACAGGACTACAAAACCGTTTAAAAGCCATTGTTTGAATAAAGCATTGTTTGTCTAACATATGAAGGGTATGCACAATACTAGTTCCATCCTGAGATATGTTGTATAGAAAATGTTTGAAAATACACTGTATTGAAACATTATAGTCAGGTAAACATATCAATTATTTTTACTAGAAACTTTGTTAACAGAACTTGACCAGAGAAATCCAATAAAACATTTGAATATTATTTGTTTTTTCCATCTTGCCTTTGAATTTTAAATGCTCCTGATATCACTGAATGTGGAGAACAAGGATTATTATCTGGTGTATCTGTGTGTGTGGTAGTGTTTGGTAGGTCACCGGAGACAATTTTCGACTTCTATAAGCCACTGATGTCAATATAGTTAGCAGGAAGCTTCTATAGTTATTAGCTCACCTGGCACGAAGTGCCAAGTGGGCTTATGCAGTGGCGCTGCGTCCAGCGTCGGTCCGTCCGGCGTCCGGCGTCAATATTTTACTTTTAACGACTTCTTCTTAATAACCNTATGCAACATTGTTGTGACCTACATGTATGTCATATAGCTACATTGTTGTGACCTACATGTATGTCATATAGCTACATTGTTGTGACCTACATGTATGTCATATAGCTACATTGTTGTGACCTACATGTATGTCATATAGCTACATTGTTGTGACCTACATGTATGTCATATAGCTACATTGTTGTGACCTACATGTATGTCATATAGCTACATTGTTGTGACCTACATGTATGTCATATAGCTACATTGTTGTGACCTACATGTATGTCATATAGCTACATTGTTGTGACCTACATGTATGTCATATAGCTACATTGTTGTGACCTACATGTATGTCATATAGCTACATTGTTGTGACCTACATGTATGTCATATAGCTACATTGTTGTGACCTACATGTATGTCATATAGCTACATTGTTGTGACCTACATGTATGTCATATAGCTACATTGTTGTGACCTACATGTATGTCATATAGCTACATTGTTGTGACCTACATGTATGTCATATAGCTACATTGTTGTGACCTACATGTATGTCATATAGCTACATTGTTGTGACCTACATGTATGTCATATAGCTACATTGTTGTGACCTACATGTATGTCATATAGCTACATTGTTGTGACCTACATGTATGTCATATAGCTACATTGTTGTGACCTACATGTATGTCATATAGCTACATTGTTGTGACCTACATGTATGTCATATAGCTACATTGTTGTGACCTACATGTATGTCATATAGCTACATTGTTGTGACCTACATGTATGTCATATAGCTACATTGTTGTGACCTACATGTATGTCATATAGCTACATTGTTGTGACCTACATGTATGTCATATAGCAACATTGTTGTGACCTACATGTATGTCATATAGCTACATTGTTGTGACCTACATGTATGTCATATAGCTACATTGTTGTGACCTACATGTATGTCATATAGCTACATTGTTGTGACCTACATGTATGTCATATAGCTACATTGTTGTGACCTACATGTATGTCATATAGCTACATTGTTGTGACCTACATGTATGTCATATAGCTACATTGTTGTGACCTACATATATGTCATATTGCAACATTGTTGTGACCTACATGTATGTCATATAGCTACATTGTTGTGACCTACATGTATGTCATATAGCTACATTGTTGTGACCTACATGTATGTCATAT
>NW_018407098.1:312724-322854 GCF_002113885.1 Mizuhopecten yessoensis
GTGATGATATTTGGCCATTAACATGCTGGGATGAAGGACTACCAAGTGAATGACCTTCGCCCATATTCAAGGTCACAGTGGTCAATATATGTTTAAATCTTTAAATGATTTGTTCTGTATAACCAAAAGGTCCAGGGTAATGATATTTTTCCAGAAGCATGCTGGGTTGAAAGACTCTAAACTCTGTTCAACCTTATATTATAATGTCCATGTTCGACATTCAAGGTCACAGGTGTCATATGTTTAAATCTTTTAATAGGTTCTTATGAATGAAACACTGATATTTTGCCTTTGGCTGTATTTTAGTCCACTTTTAAGATTACAAGTGTGAGATTAATACCAGGTGAGCGATGCAGGCCTATGGGCCTCTTGTAGATAAACCAAAATTGTAAATTGTATAGATCTCACCCTCCAGGAGCCAAAGGTGGTCACATTGGCTAAAATTTCAACAATCTTCTCCATCAGATCCTGATATGCTATAATCAGTACCCTATGTAGTTTTCCACCTACGAACCCTTTCTAATTTAATCCTTTTTGATACACTCATCAGCTACAGGTCATAATGTGGTGCGACATTGCCTGCCCTTCTGTCCTTACTTTTTTTTTATCCAAACAATAACTAGTTGATATGCTAGTAGATGCAATCCTTGTTGCATACCAAAACTAGGACACTGTCACCTATTTTTCATGTTTGACTTTACAACAAGTGAAATCATTGTCCAGGGTATATCATTCTTGCTGATCACATGTAGGTACAACTTGGTATGACAGTATGTCACATACCACTACTAGGTCAAAGTCACATTTTTTTCTTTACTGCACATAATAGAAAATCATTCCAGTGTTAAATCCATATTTTGCTTTATAATTACTATTTGATTTGGTTGTATCACAACACAAATAACAGTACTACTAGCAGATATCGTTTCCATCATTCCTAGAATCACCATGAACGCTCAGACAAATTCAATAACTGCCATTATTAACTGTACTTTATGGAACTTACCAAACCTTATTATTTCATTGTTATCCTTGAGGATCTCTGTTCCTCTGCAAGCAAAACACTAGAGAATTTCACGGTAGTTTTTCATATACAGTTATCTTCCTTAAATCTCACTGTGGATATAACTGAACCGGAACAGGGGAAGGAAACGACCATTAAGTAGCTCAGTTGGTTAAAGGAACTGAACTGTGATCGTAAGTCTAGGGTTAAAATCCTGAGCTGGTCTCAGAACAGTTGTTGATTTTGTTTTCAAATTATATTTTCATTACTTTCATAAAAGTTCTGCAAAGTATGGCTTTTTTTCAGAAATGATTTTGTCATACAGGTTAAAAACTTTCAAATGTTCTTAGTTAGACTTATGTGGTGGTACAGGGATCCCCAGGCTCAAACAAGTTCACTAACTGTCATTATCCAACTGTAATTTTGGGGTCAAAGCCCTTTATGGAATATTGTAATCCTTGTGGACTTAACCCCTTTGATTATGACTACAACCACAAAAATTTCCATTGAGATTTGTTTTTCATTAGAAGTAATCATTTCCAAATTCTTTATCTGTAAGATGCTTGAATTACTCATATCATAAATATAAGCACATAAAGGATCTTGGTCAATATCCTTAATATTACCAAGACAAAAGCAGGGTTGGAATTGAACCAAATCTAGTATTGGACGGGCGTATATTGTTCCGTTCTTCTGTGCTCTTTGTTGTCGGAGATTAACTGGTAATAGTGGACTTATTCACAATTATTTTTTAACCAGCAACAGTTGATTTCTTTCCTTACATTTCACTTGTGACAGATTACTTTTTTACAGGAGGTCAACTTTAACATATGACTTATGGGGATTTTGACTCCCGACAGATATAGCAATACATAATTAAAAGAATTTGCAATCAATTATGTCAGCATGGCTCTATGACCGAATCTAATTTGCCAAACATTTCACTTCATCAAAATTTTGAAACAGGAGCCTGATGTCTCAGACACAGAAGAGGTCAAACGTCACACACGTGGGGTCTAGTGTGCCAGACACAGAAGGGTTCTGATGTCTCAGACACTGAAGAGGTCAAACATCACACAAGTGGGGTCTAGTGTGCCAGACAAAGAAGGGCCTGATGTCTCAGACACTGAAGAGGTCAAACGTCACACAAGTGGGGTCTGGTGTCTCAGACACAGAAGGGTTCTGATGTCTCGGTCACAGAAGAGGTCAAATGTCACACAGGTGGGGTCTAGTGTGCTAGACAAAGAAGGGGCCTGATGTCTCAGACACTGAAGAGGTCAAACGTCACACACGTGGGGTCTAGTGTGCCAGACACAGAAGGGGCCTGATGTCTCAGACACTGAAGAGGTCAAACGTCACACACGTGGGTTCTAGTGTGCCCGACACAGAAGGGTTCTGATGTCTCAGACACAGAAGGGTTCTGATGTCTCAGACACTGAAGAGGTCAAACGTCACACAAGTGGGGTCTGGTGTGCCCGACACAGAAGGGTTCTGATGTCACTTGTCACAGAAGAGGTCAAATGTCACACAAGTGGGGTCGGTGTGCCCGACACAAAAGGGGCCTGATGTCTCAGACACAGAAGAGGTCAAACGTCACACAAGTGGGGTCTGGTGTGCCTGACACAGAAGGGTTCTGATGTCTCTTGGCACATAAGAGGTCAAACGTCACACAAGTGGGGTCTAGTGTGCCAGACACAAGGGTTCTGATGTCTCAGACACAGAAGAGGTCAAACGTCACACAATTTGGGTCTGGTGTCTCAGACACAGAAGGGTTCTGATGTCTCAGACACAGAAGAGGTCAAACATCACACAAGTGGGGTCTAGTGTGCCCGATACAGAAGGGTTCTGATGTCTCAGACACAGAAGAGGTCAAACGTCACACAAGTGGGGTCTAGTGTGCCCGACACAGAAGGGTTCTGATGTCTCTTGGCATAGAAGGGGTCAAACGTCACACAAGTGGGGTCTGGTGTGCCCGACACAGAAGGGTTCCGATGTCTCTTGGCACAGAAGAGGTCAAATGTCACACACGTGGGGTCTGGTGTGCCCCACACAGAAGGGTTCTGATGTCTCTTGGCACAGAAGAGGTCAAACGTCACACAAGTGGGGTCTAGTGTGCCCCACACAGAAGGGTTCTGATGTCTCAGACACAGAAGAGGTCAAACGTCACACAAGTGGGGTGTAGTGTGCCAGACACAAGAGTTCTGATGTCTCAGACACAGAAGAGGTCAAACGTCACACAAGTGGGGTCTGGTGTGCCCGACCCAGAAGGGTTCTGATGTCTCAGACACAGAAGAGGTCAAATGTCACACAAGTGGGGTCTAGTGTGCCCGATACAGAAGGGTTCTGATGTTTCAGACACAGAAGGGGCCTGATGTCTCAGACACAGAAGAGGTCAAATGTCACACAAGTGGGGTCTAGTGTGCCCGATACAGAAGGGTTCTGATGTTTCAGACACAGAAGGGGCCTGATGTCTCAGACACAGAAGAGGTCAAATGTCACACAAGTGGGGTGTAGTGTGCCAGACACAGAAGGGTTCCGATGTCTCCGACACAGAAGAGGTCAAATGTCACACAAGTGGGGTCTAGTGTGCCAGACACAGAAGGGTTCCAATGTCTCCGACACAGAAGAGGTCAAATGTCACACAGAAGGGTTCTGATGTCTAAGATACAGAAGAGGTCAAATGTCACACAGAAGGGTTCTGATGTCTTTGACACTGAAGAGGTCCAGCATCACACAAGTGGGGTCAGGTGTGTCCGACACAGAAGGTGCCTAATGTCTCTGACACAGGAGATGTCCAATGTCAGACGTGGGGTCTGGGGGCCCGATACCAAAGATTTCTGATGTCACAGGAGTCTTAACGTTTTACACAAGAGGGGTTTGGTGTGTCTGACATGGAAGGATGAAGATCTGCCATCTGGAGAAAGTTACCAGGTGATTGGGGAAAAAAATATACAAAGACTGTTTGTACCAGCTGATGCTATTAGTGCAACACAATGTACAGTAGATGCATAAATGGAATAATTTTTTATCCAGAAATGTTACTTCCTATCTTTTCGAAAGTACAACTATTGTATTTTTCTCACATATTGATTCTGGCAAAGTAGGAAACAGCACATGTATAAAAAATAACATCAGCCATGTCTCATATGTAAATAGTCTTTACTTATGTTTTATATTAGAACAAGGTAATATATCTTTGATGAATCAACAACTTCATGTATGATTGGATTAAATAATATATGATTTAGTAAATATGGATCATTGTGACAGGTTATACATAATTATGATATGATTTCATCACATTTAATTCAAATACAGTCTTATTGTTACAATACAACATAACAATGTCATTGATACATTATAACAAGCAGCCCTTCAGTGAGTGATTGCCACAGAAATAACAAAGGGATTCCAGTGGATATGTACAGAGGAATAGTGTGCAGTGATCAACAAAATCACAATCCAAATGGAACAGCTGTAAATGCCAGTAGTTTTCATTTCAAATTTAACATCTTTAGAAACACCGATATTGATTTTTTTTATTTCAGAAATTGTGTTTAAAAATTATAGTTCAATGTTTGATTAAACTTTTTTATTAGGAATTGTTGTAGAAGAAATCTTGTGAAATGTCTTACCAGTACAGTTCCCTATAGAGGGGTAACTGTCTGTAACATGTAAATACAGTACACGTATAGCCAACACAAGTGTACCTGTCTTTAATCAAGGGCTGCAAGCCAAGGCACATTAAGCTGAAACAATAAAGACATTTTAGGGACATTTGGTCAATACGTGACCACTTCAAACTGGTCTGCACCATACAAATCTCATAAAGTAACAACAGTTTTCAAATAATGGACATATGTAGTTAGTCTCGAAGGAACTCGCTAATCTTATAAAGGTAGAACATGCTACCAGGTAACCATGATCATTAGACCATGCTCCTGAGTCTGAAATGGTCAATATTAGCAAAAGAATCACCAGTCAAATGGTCACAACCATACATAGCTTTGTGCACAACATAATTATTATTATTTCAAAATATGTGCACATCTTAATAATTTGTTTTCGTCAAATTCTATGTACTATGTACTTGTTATTGTCATCTGAATTTGGAAAACAACAACCCTATGGCAATAATTAGAATCAACGTGTTCATATTTCGCAAATACTCTGCCATGTCACGAGGTGACCAGCATACAAGATGTCACTTTCACCTCCAAGAAAAGTTAAAAATCTTACAAAACAAAAGTATTGACAGCATAAATCTGATCATTTACAACAGAGGTTTTACTACAGTGAAACAGTTATAACATATGTCACCTGTACTAATTATCTGATAGTCTATCCTGTCCGTTCAATTCAACCATTTCATTTATTTTATTGCACATGAAATTCATCACAGAAGTTAAGATGATAGATGATAGGCCACATCACTACATCACTGAAACAGTAACAACCAGGCCACGAAGTACCTCAACACTTCGTACAAAAATACTGAACAGCTTCACAAACAATTTCTGACTAAAGAATTCCGAATAAATTGTTTACCAGACACATACATGTTACCATATAAATCTGACAAAACTTAATAGGTTATAGTTTTGAAGTGAACATGTACCAAATACATGATTTAGCAGAACAACTATACCTGGTAGTATATAGATTCTTACCAAAATAAACCCATAAAAAATAAAGCACCAAATGAACAAATCATATCAGACAGCCTTATCGTTAACTATACTGCTTGTTGTTTAATAACTAGTTGTAACCAACCTCTATAGTTTTCAGTCTAACTGTACTTTTTATTGAGTTTAACACAGTTGTATACCTAAGTGTAATTTGCCAGTTCTGTAACAGGACATTAGTGACTGTACTGACTTGTAGGTTTATATAGCACAACCAGTAAGATGTCTATGTGTGATGTTCTGATGACCAGTACAATATTCGCCTTCATCAGACGAGATAGACCTCTTATGACACAAGCGTTTTTGTTTGAGGAAGGTTAAAGACTACATATAGTACTAGCCATCAAAATGCCACACATGAATATTCCACTGGTTGTGCTATGTGAACCTGCATACAATATATATTTACAAACCTGAAAAAGATAATGCTTCACACTGACTACATTAATAATTCCTCCAAACTAGATAGTACACAATTTTTTCTTGGAAAAATCAAAAGTGCTTGAAAAGTTTGGAATGGTTGCAAAAACGAGTGCATATTTTGCAGTTTAAATTGAACTGTAATCATGAAAATCACAAACTTGACAACTTGAACCTGAACTCTGCCTAAAAACATTTCATAATTGTGCAATATTTTAAAAATATTATTTGGCATAAAACATTTTCTTTCAACTAACAAATTGGAGGAGAACCATTTAATTGTTATACACATTTAAAAATAAACAATAAAAATCTGAAATTTGCAACATACATGAATGGATAAATGTTTAAAATATGAATACTTATTATGACTGAAAATGTGTTAAAAACTATATTATGACTTCAAGTATAACATCATATATATTTACATCAGGTACTCTACATATGTAAGTGTACCTCTACAGAGAGAACCAGTATAAACGTTGCCCGAGGTGCCTACATTACTCCAAACTCTACAGATGTAAGTGTACCTCTACAGAGAGAACCAGTATAAACGTTGCCCGAGGTGCCTACATTACTCCAAACTATACATATGTAAGTGTACCTCTACAGAGAGAACCAGTATTAACATTGCCCGAGGTGCCTACATTACTCCAAACTCTACAGAGGTAAGATACACATGTCACATGTAGAACACCCCCCACATATAACTCCTAATTCCACATAAGTGCACCTGCTGACCAACCCAGTTTTTTTTAATTCATTTTTTTTCTCTCTTATTCATGATTGGAAGAGTATACAAACAATTGTTTGAATTCAAAATAATCAGTACCATATTGGCTAACGTTCTGAAACATGACCTCACTTTGATGTAATAGACCACACCATTAAATTGACATTTTTGTCTGCAGAAGAATATCTACAGCCAAAACACTGTCTATGTTTTCCTGCTCTTTCCAAATTTGTTCTTGGTAAACTTGTATAGTATCTTGTAATATATCTACTATATTTGTTGCAATATCCTCGTCAATCCCAGGTAAGAGGTAGCGGAAGAGAGTCGACTGATCGGGTGTAGGGAAATTCTACCCGTGGGTGTAGAAGTTCCCTATCCCCCATACCTACATATGATAGACTCTATTAACAATTCATAATAGCCACCAAGTAATTTTTTACACAAGCTATTTAAAACAATTGCACTTAAGATTTCTACTAATAGCTTGGGGCAACATACAATTGACAGGTGGTAGGGTCATCTGATAATCTGAAAATTCCCATGACTGTCTATAAACCCCGATATCGTGTGCAGCCCCTGATCTGGTTTAGATAAGTTATATCTGGACTTGTTGTAATACTTAACTTGGTTCCCATCACGGTTACAATAGTAACTGGAATTTCAACAAGATTGGATTGCAAAGATGAATTCTAGCACAAGCAAGTTTCAAATGAAGATATATCATTTTCAAGGATATAACGTTATGTATATGGTCACACAAAAAATATCATAATACTCCAATCCACAAATATGTTACTTAAGCCATATACAGCATACATGTCAACAGGAAACTGATACAGGACAGTACGAGTTATTGTATTAAAGCTATGATATAACCATGTGGAATGTAGAAAAATGTTTCCATGGTATTATTTTTATCAATCCTAATATACGGTTAACTTTCAAAATTTATATTTAAATATAGGTATCGGGGAAAAAAATCAATAAAAGAAGAAAAAAGACCCTAAAAACCTTTAAAAGATATGAAGGATAACAAGTATATGCACATACATGGTTGTTACACACACAAATCGTACAACCTATCTTCATGATCATATTCACACTCAAAATACCTGTGCACTTTGGCATTAAAATGTGCAGAGTGCTCAATGAGATATGCTGCCCAGGTCTTACAGATGACATACCTACAATTAAAGTTTGCACATCAACACACTAAGCTACAGCATCGTCACAACGTATAACCCAAACTGAGCACCACACATACATTCACTAGAAAACTTGGGGAAGCCATTAATTACACGAGTCGGGAATGGCTAGTTTACATGCTGTTAAAATGTATACAACCACAGGAATCAATACAGTGAGGTTCCACAAGCTGACTTTTATCGATCATGGTTATCTAAACTAATGTGACACAGAACATGATAAACAATGGTCATGAGATGTGAAACTTTGTCCTACCACAATAATTAGTTTTTAACATTGTTATAAGCAAGTACGGCAAGAATTTGTTTCAGGTGACAAGGTTGCTGACTGATACTTCAATTTTATTTTACAATATTTCCAATATTTCTTTCATCAATTTTGAGTGTTTGTAAAAGTAACCATTTGTAAATTATCCATTATCATGTCATTACATCACAGATAAAAGTCTGAAATGGGGAAGCTGAGGTCAAAGGGTGCTTATCTTCAAAGTTGCATGGTTCTGGGGTTTAAGGTAAAGGGTCCCACGGCATCTGTTACAAGATGCAAATAAGAGTTTCACTCCGAGTCCCTTTTTACTGTTCCCTTCTATATAGAAGACGAAGCACCAAAAGGACTTCTTCTGGATCACAATAAATTTCCCTGTCAAGTTTTGTATCTTTCAATGCTCATGGTTTTCTCATAGGCTTTATCATAGTTGTCTATAAATTGGACAGTTATTTTGACACTTAACAATCATTATTGCTGGATAGCAACATTGGTAAAATGTAGTCTTTGCAATGTGAAAGTCATGAATTTGATCCATGTAGTTTTCCTGCTTTTTTTTGTTCTATTTCTATTTTCAAACATTCAAATATTGATGTACTATAATTCTGTAAAATGCCTTGCAACATGTGATTTTATGGACTACTTCTGAAAAACACTTAAACAAATATATCAGACACCTACACCAAACCAACACGTTTAATGGGTCGACACCTACACCAAACCAACACGTTTAATGGGTCGAGACCTACACCAAATCAACACGTTTAATGGATGGTCTGGGAGTTGATAAGCAAGTGTCACAGAAAACAAATTTTACTTCAACTGCTTTGTAATTCAATGATAGGATTAGAACAACTAAATTTAGAATTCCTGACAAAATATGGGGTGGATTTTAGGATCTCATGGCTGTCATATGTGTAACATAATTTCTAGCTCAATGCAGGGTACTTTGGAAGGAAGCATGGCTTTGTACCAGATGTTTTATTGAAATTAGCAAGTTCACCTATTTTTTTTTTTATTGAAACAGGCTTTTTAATCTTGAAATGTTAACACTGATTTTGCAAAAGACAACATTTGCCTTAAAGTATTTGAGGTTTTGACGTTGACTGCCTCACTGCTGGGTAGCAGTGTCAGCACTGGAGGACACCTCGACCGTAGTGTCTCCCTCGGCCTTTACTGTCACCTCCAACTCCTTCTCCACCTTATCCTTGTCATCACTATCAGAATCCTGAAAATAAATTATTAGAAATGCTTCCATATTTATATTGTTGCATGCTATATGTAAAACATGATTAGCTTTACAAGTAATAAATAAAGAACACACTAACAAATAGCAGTGATCTTGCTGTGAAAAATATGCAAACCGCATCATATATCAGCTTTCTGTTCATGCAAATCTTTAAAATAATTCTTTCCAAACTTCTAAAGTACTTAAGTACCCAACAACTTACAATAAAACTTTTCTTCAAACCTCAAACAACTTATTACAATTACTAAATATTTGAAGTGCCTTACTGTCTTAGATTGGAAACATTTGTATGAAATTCAGTTGTTTAATCATTAATTAAATATATTTAAAATGTTGACAATAATTGTATATACAAGAGGCCCAGAGGGCCTGTATCGCTCACCTGGATACCTAAGCAATCATGGCAAACTATTCTCCAAATGAGATCAAGGGAATATGCCAGACCCCAAGGCCAATCCTTGTAGCATAGCTATATTAGATTTCTCATGCCCAGCAATTTTATGTATGGTTATGGGGTGGGGATCTCAACTGTTTCCAAGCTTTGACTCAGAAACTAGGTCCCTAGAGTTG
>NW_018407098.1:324151-397905 GCF_002113885.1 Mizuhopecten yessoensis
GACGTACGGACGGACGGACGCCACGGTATGGCATAAGCTCACCTTGGTCCTTCGGACCAGGTCAGCTAATAATTAAGCTGATTATTAAATATATCTATATACTGTTTATATAATACAGGTAGACGATTAATGTGTAAATTAGCACTGGTAGACACATCACCTAGTGTAGTATATTACAGTTATTCAATACTTTAAATTGATTAAGTGATACATGTTTCTTGTGAATTAGCACTGGTAGACACATCACCTAGTGTAGTATATTACAGTTATTCAATACTTTAAATTGATTAAGTGATACATGTTTCTTGAAATGATGAGTGAATTGCTAGAATTATTTTAATCTTCTAATAATCACACTGGTATTATGCCTTATTGTTGGAGTTAATACATTCTAGTCACCACGTTATAAGTCCTGTACCACCATTACACACAACCACAAACCCAATCTGTCCTAACACATCTGTCTGTAGACACGTCTAAATATTTGTTCGAGAGGATGAGATATTAATGGATATTCTAGTTATAAGGGGGAAAAAATAAGAATGAAAATGTGAAAACAACTATTCATGATATGAAATAGTACAAAAACTAAGTATATACATAGAATCATGGAATCGTAAATGAGGCATCATCTGTGATAAATAGGAGTAGCAAAACAAAGTCACTAATACAAAATGTACCTTCTATAAGCTAGCAATAGCTACAAAATGATTTAACTAATGCATTGACTTTGTACTTTTATATTCCAATAACTTGTATAAAAGACATAAAATGTCATGGCACGCAGGGGGAAATGAGATCCGAGAGGAAAAAACAACATTTTAACCGATAACCCATTCCTTTTCATTCCATATGAAAACTTAAACACCACCAAAAGCAGACGGAAACCAAACGATGTAACGGGACTAGCATACAAAGTATCGGTATGTGATCAAGTGTCATGCATGGAGCTGGATGAAAGTTACAAACATTGTTATTATTCCTGCTTGAAAAGGATTTATATCATAAATGTAATGCCTTAATTATGTTTAATACCATGGTTATATAAATAAATGTTATAAAATATGACATCAGTCCACTAATCATTTTTTTTTTTAAATGCATTATATGATAAAGTTTACTTGGATTAGAAATGAGTCATCAATTGTGACTGCAGGTGCAAGTTTCATCAACCAGGATATAAGTAATTAGTATCGCTTTATCAGGGAATATATTCCAGGACAAACTGATACAAAAAAATTGGACTCATACAATATTAATTGATTTCAGATTAATTAGTGCTAATCAATGTTTATCCAAATTAGGGTTATCCAAAGTGGACCAATATCATTTTTATCACATTATGGTAAGACAGGAGACAGAAAGAGCCGAGCATACCTGGCAGAGAGTAAGTAAGATATATGATTTTGGAGCCCTAGTCCATTTCCCACTCCTCATTAAAGTAGCTGGCTGGGGCATCCGAGGGCATGCTGGAAGTGTAGGACTCGGAGTCAGAGGAGGCATGCTCAGAGGAGTCTATGTCTATGGTATGAGATAGAGCATAGAATGATGAGTTTTTGGTGGATACACTCCTACTATTAGTAATATTACGAGTAGCAGATACCCTGTTAGTCAGTATATTGTGTACATATTCGGAGCTTGATGATACACGACCAAATTTGCCTCGTTTTACCTCCGAGTCTGACGAGGAGTATGGCGTACTGACACTACTGCTGGATGAGGAATTTCCTGTCTTTTTATCCCCATCTGCTTTGGAATGCTGAGACTCCTGGCTGGAGTCCTGTTCTAGAGTCCAGTCTGTAAACTCCATAGTCTGGCGAGGGGAGTCAGCAGCATCTTTTACCTTACCGACCAATTGCAATTCGTCCCCAATATAATCGTCCCATTCAAAAGTGTCCTGCACTCCGTTGGAGAAAAAAGACTCATCACCGGTGTCAACAAACTTTAGGCCACTGTTTGAGGGCGAATCCATGGGAATAGCATCCTCAGGAATGGTTGTCAGATTTCTGGATGAAGTGTGTTCTGTAGGCGGTATAGTGGTGCCCTTAGATATGTAAATCTCTCTTGCTATGTCATACTCATCTCGAGGAGAACCATCTCCACCATCCTTAGCACTTTCACTGTGCTCTGATGTAATACTAGATTTCATACTGAAGGCATCCTCAATGCTCTCCTTCAGCATACGTAACTTATCAGCCTCACTCCCATCAACTGCTCCTGCTCTGTCCTGTTTTTCATCATCAGATCCATTAAGTTCAACAAATTCTACACTGTTAGCACTTGTACAGCTTGTGGTATCTTCCTCATCATCAGTTATCTCAGCATTCATCATGGTTTCCTGTCGGCTTGGCTGGAACATGTTCACCTTTCCCTTGGTGGGAGTGACAAGTCCAGGCAAGTCTCCTGGTCTTATGTTCTCTAGGGACACGTCAGCTGAAAAGAATTCACTGCCCTGATTGATACTTGCTGCTGTGACATACTCTGACGACACATTTCTAGAAACAGGGGTACTTGTCAACTGGAGCGAGGAACCAGAGGCAGCTGATCCTTTCTCAATCATTGTCACTATCACTTTGTCCGCATATTCTTCTGTTTGAAAAGATTGAGGATCAGATGTAGCAACTTTCACTGACTGATCACCATTGACATCTTCATCTGCAATGATGATTGATGGTTCATTTTCTGTAAAGTTCAAATCAGTTCCTAGAGTTTTCTGCATTTTAAAACTGTCATTATCAGCAGTATTTTCAATATTCACAAAACTGTTGTCCTGTTCCAAATTATCATCTCTGTCTTTTGCTTTAGCAGAAACTTGATTACTTTCTACAGATTCGTTTGAAACAGCAGCACCAGCATCATTTGGTGAGGCACATTCCCATTTGGATTCAAACTCTGCATGCAATTCTTTTTCCCGGTCAAGCAATATCTGGGACATCAAGGCACTAACTTCCTCCATTGTAGGTCTCTCTTCTGGCACTATCCAGCAAAACTGCATCACTTCATTTCTATAAGAAAATGGACAGAAAAAACAGGAGAATGAAAGACATCTGTATAGAATTGATGAGATTGCAACAGCATCTAGTTTGATTCACAAACAAAATCTACTAATGTTGTGTCAAGCTGACTGGTCAACACAGCATATTTTAAGCATTCTTGTTTGCAAGTTTTTTTTATCTGAATTTGTACATCATTTGATAAAATGAAAGATTCTTTGTGTGAGTTTCTGCCTGAACCAAAGACATAAGTGTGTAGTTTTTTCTGTACATCTGACTTACAGCCTCTGCTTGGTCTGTCCCTGTGATGAAGTTGTGGTAAGTTTGAGTATACCGTCGATAACCACCTGTTGGAGAACCTCCTCATCCTTTAGAGAGCTGTATGGAAGTTTAGCCATCTGTATCACCTCCCAAATGGCTACTCCATACGACCAGATGTTTGCGAGCTTGGTGAACTCGGACACCTGCCATATGTTCTGATTCAGAGTGAGAGTCTCCGGGGCCATCCAACGTACAGGCAGCAGATCTCGACCAGTGTCGTAGTAATCCTCCTGTCAAAACATCAATAAACCAGTTAAGGGTCGGCCAGTGTTGTAATAAACTTCCTGTTCAATTATCAATACACCATTTAGACGTATAACGCCTTTTGAAATTGTTCAGATCTTTTCATTCAGAAACAAAAAGTATGCATGGTGTTAATCCAAAAATTATCAGAAAAACCTTTATGTCAAAAATTCAGTTAAGTTTCATATAAATCTGACAGTATCTAAGGAGAAATAGAAAATATGATTATTTACTAACGAGTACAACAACTGACAAACGGCAATCAAAATCGGTCACCTGAATCTGTATTTCTCACTTTTCCTTTTCTCAAACCAGATCCTACCTACCCTGTGTTGGTCTTCAGAAATTCCGTAGTCTCCTACTTTCACTTTAAGATTTGCCATCACCAGGCAGTTACGACATGAGAAGTCACTGGAAAACAAATTCAATTTATTTTTAATTTTTTGAAACACAGCACTACAGAGTGACATAATGATGAAGTGAATGTAAATCAGAAAGGCAGATAGTGCAACTGGCAACTAATTATCTGTCCAAGGTTCATATTGGTGAAATCACCAGTTAAACTTTAAGAGATACGCATGTTTATTTTATGTGGATCACTAGAAGTAAACTAGGATGCTGAGAAAATTATTCTGATTTTTATATATTTAAACCACAACATTTCAACAATGGCAGTTTCAAATGGAATTTTAAGAAGGTGAAGAATTTTTGATATAGTGCAAAATTGTATTAATTTACTCAAGAAAGTCAACTTATTTCTTGGATGTCTTGAAGTAGGAAAACATACTCCACTTCACAAGCAAAAGGCTTTGCTCCTGAGGAGATTCACATCCTTCATTTAGACAATTTTGGAACCTTTCTATTCAATGACATTTCATGCTAAATGGGATGAAAACTCTCATAATCTATAAAAGTATTAACAATCAAAGCTTACTGGTGGATATATCCATACTGATGAAGACATGATAGACCAGCTGCCATGTCTACCATAAACTGTAGTAACACGCCTCTCTTCACTAGGTCATCCTCCTCATGACGATGACGTTTAAGATAGCTCTTCAAGTCACCCTTGGAAAGAAAAAAATATATAAAGGTCTTATGGATCCCTGTACCACTGAAGACAAAACTCTGGAGAATTCTGCTGTAGCTTTACATACTAACAGTGACCTCCCCTGAATTTCATTTGGCTATGACTGTAGTGCGACTGAGCTAGAGAACTACCAATGACCAGGTAGATCGGTTTGATAGGGCGACAGTACAATAATCGGAGGTCCATATTTAAAGCATCACACAGTAGTTTTATGATAAACATTAGTATACAGGTTCTGTCATAAACACTAGTACAGGTGCCCTGTGTAAAACCTCTGGCCATCAAAAGCAGACTTACATGTGGAGCATGCTCCAAGATGACAATGAAGGGGTATGTCTCTGTACATTGACCTAGGAGGCTGACTACATTATTGTGATCCAATTCTCTGTTGGAGGAAAAGAAGAATTATGTGCATACAGTTGTCTTAAAAGCTCTGAACGAATGGCTACTACAATTCTTAGAAACAAGCTATTAACAGCATTGTTGCAGGTATATCACATGAAGTGTAGGTTTAAAAGCAGAAAAATTAATAACAAGTCGTTTATTTTATTAGGTTGCTATGCAGGATTTCAAGCAAAAATACATTGGTGAAAATTCATTCATTCACTTACATTAATAAAAATAATAAAAAAACTTATTACCAAGACTATTTTGTTGACAGGTTTGTTGTTAGCTTGGACATTGGTAATTTATTTATAGAAATCACAGATATATTATTACATGAACTGGTATGTACATGTGAAGAAGATTTAGAAAATGCTTTGTTTACAATAAATGATGGAGTCTACCTAAATGGTACCATCTCCTCCAGAAAGAGTTGTCTATCTGACGCAGCTGCATCGTCTTTCAATAATTTTACTATCACTCGACTTCTTTTGGAACCAGCCAAAATTCTTTCTGCATCACCAACTAAAACCTGGAAGAGAAAATCAATATGCAAAAGTGTTTCCCTTGGTGAAGTTGTGTCTCCTGAATGTAACTTTAGTACTTAGTCCTGGATACACAACAGTAGCCTAAATATACAGATCACAAGGACTGAAAAAGTAGTTCATGTCACTATGTAGCTACAACAAAACACATTTTTTTCGTACAGTAACATCTATCAATACAAAAACATACCTGGCCAAACCAACCAAGTCCAAGCTCTTTGATGAATGTCAGCTGAATTCTCTGGAATGGCTTGTAAACAGCTGCAGAATATAATAATAATTCCATCATGTGTAGTCATTTACTCAATATGTCTAAAAACAGATAATGCAGACAAAATGTATGTAGTGTTAATTATATAAGATTATTATTTACAAACCATAAACAGTCATCATTTTACCCTATACAATGAAACATGTTTACCATAGCAAACTCATAGAAACCTGGCTTTTGTTATACCAATGTACAGATGCATCATATCTCTGTATTAAGGTATCTGAGTTTGTAGATATGTATCGCAAACAAGGACAGTGTTATCAAGCACAATGTAGTGACTTTACAGCCAAGTACAAACTTAAGTAAACGCCAATTTTATTAGACATTACACATGATCGTGGTAATAATGTTTTGTTTACTTAATTGGCGTGCTGCCTCCTTCTGCCACTCCTTGTCCACTGAAGTTATACGTGGCCTGAGTGCTGTCGCAGCTACAGTTTTGGCAAGAATGTCAGGCAAAGGTTCAAAGGTCACATTGGAAACAATGGAGGAGTTAACAGACTCATTGGTTGGTGACATAGAATAGTCATGACCAGCCTCTTCATCATTCTCGAAGGACTGGAAAAATATAGCAAGAAAAATTCTAATTATATTTAGCTGGCATTTTTTTATTTTAGTTAATACTGTTCATGTGCTGACCATTTTGATCTTATTTGGAAGCATTGACAATAGATAAGTGATCTTTTGAACCATTTTTAAAACAGTACAACCTTTATCAAGTTAGTCATTTTAAGTTTTCTGATACATCTACAAATCAAAAATTATTTGTATGGTGCCAATAGCCATTTTCAGTCCTTTAAAACACTTACTGAGAATGGGGCTGATCGCTTGAACAGATGACACAAGCAACCAAACAGAAGAGTGATGGAACACAGGGCAAAGCCTGCTCCCAGGATCACAGCTATTTCCAACATCTCATTGATGTATTAGTCCCATGTTTATGGCTTGCCTGAAATATATTTGAATTTTTATATTTTCCTCAAAAAATATCAGACTAATCTGATATCTAAACCAGATTTAGATTTGTTGTAAAACAGTCAATATTGGAATGTTTATTGTTTCTCATCAAATCCACTGCAAATCTGATTTTATAAAGATTATAGAGTTCATTCCCTACAAAGAGAAGAATTAATGTGCATCAACATTTTACTAAAAGTAGAAATTTCATACAATTTGGATTTCCCAGATCATTTTCTATTCGTAATTGGACCTTTAAATTATACAGCCCCAATACATACTACAGAATTTCCTTTCGAGGTTAAATCCAGGAGCTGAGGGCATTTTTTTTCCAGTCCATATAATAGATTAACGGAACCATTACACAAAAAACAAAAGAACTTGAAAAATAGGAAGGGTCAATTTATGTTTTGAGCTACCCAACATGGCCCACTGTGCTCCTGGACTATCCCTGGGCCTTGATACAATATGTGGTGACTTAATTGTTCAGAAGTTGTAAGGTACATCACATAATAGTTCTGTTTGTAGAGAAACTAAACAGACAAGAAAAAGTTGAAGATCAGATGACATCGCACCATTACCAAACTACTCCCACCTGGTTGTAATTGCCACAGGCATTGACAATACCTGGTGGCACCAGTGATTTATTTGAGCTATGTACTGCAGCTTGTTACTTTGAACAGATAAGCATACATAAAACCATATTTGATAATTACAATACAGCATGTGTCATTCATTGATGTGTATATGAAAGAAAAAAACAAGACAAACAAGTCAGATACAATCTAGGCAAAATATTCCGAGATAAAGGAGGCAGACTAATCAAGATGCAGGCATGTTTTTCAAAAGTGAAGTACAATAGTATCTTGTACATCTGTGTATTACAGTTGAATCCCAAACTTCCTGTGCATTTTTCATCTCCTGCTACACATGTATGACAGATGTCGCTGCTCTACGCCTTGTCAGTTCAACAATGTCACCCTTAAGCTCCCAAACTAGCACTAGGGGATTGTTTTAAGGTCAGGTTTAGATTTAGGGTTAATAAGGGTTTCCGTTTAGTGCTGGGGTTTAAGATTTGTTCTTCTTCTTCTTCCATATAATTGCCTCCTTCGTCTTATCGAAGATTATGCAATGTTTATGATACACAATGCGCAGGTGAACACACAATTAAAAAGTTTAGATTGTAAAAGTTAAAAAGTAAAAAACACTGATGTAGTGTCAGACGTTTAAAGCTGGTTGATTCGACCCACCAGCCTTAAGACTTGTGAGTTCGGGGTCTGTTAGAAGTTTAAGCTTTTTTAGTTCCAATTCGTTGAGAGTTTTCTTAAAGGTTTCCAAGTTTGTCGAGTTCACAGTTTTTGAGTCAAGTTTGTCGAGTTCACAGTTTTTGAGTCAAGCTTGTCCAGTCTTTTATTGTTCGAGGGAAGAATGAATTTTTTCTTGGGTCTATTTTACATGCTTGAATTTGGTAGGACCGATCGTGTTGTTTTCTGGACCTCCTCATTGGTGTTTCGATTCGGTTTTCCTTTTTGATGGGTATTTGTTGTTTGTCAATCTTGAACATCATATGGAGTCTTGAGTGACGTCTTCTTGTTTGGAGTGAAAACCAGCCTAGGCGTTGGATCATGGATGAAACGCTTGAACGGTTTCTGTGGCTGTTCATAATAAATCTGGCTGCTCTCCTTTGGACCGATTCAAGTTTGCTGATGTTTATTTGGGTGAAGGGGTCCCATACCGAGCTCGAGTACTCAACCAATGGTCTGACAAGTGCTTTGTAGGCAAGCTCTTTAATTTTTATTGAGGATATTTGGAATTGGTGTTAAATTTTCAGTTAAAGTTATATTACTTGTCCATTTAAATTGAGGTGAAATGTTATAGGATTGGTAAAGCATTTGGAGCGATATGGTTGTCATTTTGGGGCAACTTTAATTTTGGACAATATGACCAAAAAAATGGTGTAAATAGTTTGTTGACAGTAACGGTTTTGGGGCGAGTCGTCTGTAATTCCATTTCAATACTATCACTATCAGGAGTCATAATGCAAGCTACAGATATTTGGGCTCTTAAACAATAATAAATTTGATAGAATTGCTCTCGAAATTATCCATCAACCCAACGACCTTTGTCCGTTACCGTGCTTATATAAACTGTTGGATTACAGAGGCAACACCTGTGCCCTGTCCCTGATTGACACTGAACCAAATCACTGCAGGACATTTCTGTTGTCGTTATTTATAAGTCCAATTCGGATCAGAAGGCTCTTTTGAACGTCGATTTATAATCAGAAATAGTTTTGGTCAACGAGTTAGGAAATACGCATCACAAGTAGGCTTACTTTACTTTGTGGATCACAAGGAGGCGTGTCATTAAATACCAGTCTTCATTTTCTCCTGTTCTTTTCGTCTGCCATTTTTAATTTCTGTTCGGAACGTTTCTGTATATTAGCAACTTTAAACGAAAATATGCAATGTATTCCGAAAGAAAAATTAGTAGATTATCATTTAAATAATTCAATTTATGATCAAATAAATGGATTTAAAAGATTGTTTCATTACTTTTATACTGAATTTTATTAAATTGGACATTGAAGAGTTATTTTTATATTTGAAATATGATGTTATGCGCTATTCTATTTTAGGTTCGAGGCTAGAATCTAGATAAGACTTTCCCAAAAGGCAAATGGCGGGCGATGAAGGAGGAAGTAGCTAACGAAGTTTCATTGTTTCTCCAAATCATCGGGTGCTGAATTTTTATTTATTGCATCGTCTTAATTAGGGGTATTCAGATCAAAGTCACAACATGGAACCACAGAACAACAATCACTTTGACTTATCAGGTAAATATAAACAGCAATTTGATTTCAGAGTTCACACCAATCCTGCCAGTGTTGTTTATCAGCTGTGAGTCAGACTGTTTCAAAACACCATTTCGCACCCGTGCTCAAACTGTCGGCAGTATCAATGATGTATATATACCATTGGGTTGCACAACAAATTTACTTCTATGCTATTCTTTCACACCTAATGACTAGTACTAGCCTCATCGGACAATATGTTGGCTAATTTGAGCTAGAGGGGGAGGATCCTTTACCAAAGTACTGTTAGACTCGTGGACAAGCTAGGGCTAATGATTTGGTTTGTAGGAGTTAGCATCCTGTTAACAACTAAGGTCATTAAAAGACATGCCTCCATGTGGGTTAATTTATGAGTGTGTGCTGAGAGTGATGCAAAGTTGATACGTAAGTAAAACTGCTAGAAATCTAATGAAATAAACAGGTCCAGTACACTCTGCCAATTGGGCTATATAGCTATAAAGACCTATATAGCTATATTCACCTATAAATTATAGCTGTATTGAGCTATATTTTCTCAGATTTCAAATCTCATTAAATTAAAGCAAAGTCGTATTAAACAATAAGGTTGATGGTAAGGTTGACTACATAAATGTAAAATTTTCGATATTTTTACATCATTATTTTTTAAAAACAATACTTATATTTGATGTCTTTTGTTATCAACCTAATGATAAAATCTAATTTTATAAGCGACTTTGTTTCGTTTTCCTTAAAAAAGAAAATCACATGAAAATAGCTCTAAAGACCTATTTCAGATAGGTCAATAGAGCTATTATAGGTCTCTACAGCTATATAGCTCAATCGGCAGAGTGTACTGGACCTGATAAACAACTTTTGGGAAGTAACCTTGCATACCAAAAGGTCTTATACAGGCACTGAAACATCTCGGTTCCAAAACAACAGAGAAACGAAAATGTCTGTATCCCTCAATGAAACAACATGCCTAAAGTAGGATCCATAGAACTTATAGAAAAGTATTCTACTGAGTAACATCATGGCTAGATTTTGACATTTAAAGTGTACGATTTTCACCTGTCCTTCGATTTCTACTACTGATAACATAACCGTAACTCGGGGAGATTGGGACCTTGTTGACTGTGGCATCACAAGTTCAACAACTGTAGAAGCCACCATGGGAGGAAGAGGCGAGATTGAGAACAGTTATAGCTATACAACGTCACATTGAAAATTGATATTAGTTTTGAGGAATCAAATTATGCTAAAGATGCCATTATGTATATTATATATCCAGCCATATCAAATTTGCCATAATTTTCAGACTGTGTCTAATTTAAACCAAACTGACGAGTCTGAAGAGGGTAACACAGCTTCTTTACTTTACTTCCTTTCTTAATACAGACGGCTATATTATTTCATCATTGAGCAATTTTTTATATCTTATGAAATGTTGTCATCTTTATGAAACTTCTTTTTACTTCTATCATCTCCTATCCGCAATTTTTGCAGTGCTTGTGCTGTCTGCTGTCCCACCTGATCAAAATATAAGGATGTTGGACAATGTTTAGGTTTGTTGAATACCATGTATTCCTCAAAATAGTGATCTCACTGATCTGGTCCATACAAATTGGAGTTTTCAGGGGGTTTTCTCTTTTTAATTTATGTTGAGCATTTATATGTATTAAACTATCTAATTTGCCATAATCCAAACTTTGAAAATTTCCAAAACAGGTTTGACGGGTAATGGGCTTTTTGTATCCAGGGAGACCACCTACATGTTACCAAGCAAGTACATTCTAAAATGTCAACACTTCCTTAGATACGACAGCTCTAAGCTTTCAATAAAAAGATAAAAAAGATAGTCAAGTTCAAATTTTAAGACTGGTTTTGAGATGTTCCCAAGTGACTCTCTCTTTTGGCTTTCATGTACAAGGAAACACCCATCTTAATTCATACTTTGCTTGGTAAGGAGTATGGATCTCCTTGGGTATAAACAGCATACAATTACCTGTCAAACTCTTGGGTATAAACAGTGTACAATTGAATGTCAAACCCTTCGGTATCAGGGCTCACGCTGTCAGTGGCCAAAGTAGCCATTGACTACTTTTATTGGCTATTAAAAATTCGATGTGGCTACTAAATTGACTAAGTTTTTAAAAATGGGGAAACTCTGTATCTTTGTCCCAGAAAACGATCCATCTACTCGAGCTCACGTGTGTATTGTGGCTGACACTGATTGCGTAAACATAATCAGGGCCGTAACAGATCAGCGTGCGCTGTACGACTGCGAGTTAATTAATGCCTTTGTCTAAGTTGTAAAGTCAATTATCAAGCTTCAGGTGGCAAAAGGTGTTATAATTCTTGTACAATAATGGACAGTGGGGTCAAGTTAATTGGATGACCAATTGACGTTGGGAAAACAGTCTGATAAGCGATCACACGTGCACCGTAGGTGGTCTTGCACACGTACATTTGACGGCGCCGTAAGTCGATCTGATAAACTCGTTCAAACACCGCATCCAACAAATTTATAGGTTCAGTATATTTAAATTAGTGTACATGGTTTTCATTTTCCTTTTCCAGTACCGTAGAAAGCATAAATACGTCCGATATGCTTGATTAGAAAGTATAAGTATCGCCTTGAAACACCATGTTGAAGTGCCGATTTTCGGCCTTTCTGATCACTTCAAACGATAGGCCCTATATCGTATCTGACAGTGTACCTTCGTGGTTAGACATTTTAGAATTTCAAGTGACCGAGAAAGTTATTTAGCATCGCAGTTATGCGGTTTTTAGAACAGCAAACCGTTCAGAATTACTTCGACGGTCGCTTGTATTAGGTGCCAAGCGACGACACGTGCACGGGAATAGCCAAGTTGTGCGAAGTGATGTGCTCCCGATTTATTTCGAAGGGTTGGTCAATACCGTTATATATTCGTCCTTTTCCTTTCAAATGTGTTCTACTGCCATTTACATTTGAAATGTGTGATTTTTTTTTATTTTTTTTTTTTTTTTTACATAAAACATGAATTACGGAAAAATAATTATCAATATTGCATCACTAAGTCTACTTTTTTATTTCGATTTTATGAGTTTTATTTTTTGATTGAAGGCACAGAATTAAAGGCGAATAATATCTTAAAATTTAAACTTTCAACCTAGATTTTTTCACAATTCCTGTGTCAAGAAATGAGATAAAGTCTGAAAAAGTCTCTCTTTTGAAAAAAAATGAAAAAAAGTTCTGGTGGAAATTTTCAGCATTTTAATTTAAATCATATTTTCTTAAAATTACAGTCATATAATCTGAAAGGATTAAAAAAACAACACATTATGAATTAAATTATAAACATGATGTATAACAAAAAAAATACTCCTTAATTTAACATCATATTGAATAGTATTGCACTTCAGAAAATATTAAATATTCATTGATTTTAATGAAGGGCCTATCCGTAACGGCTGGAGGCCGAGAAAGTATGGCCACTGTTTAAAAAAAAATGGCTACTGAAATTCAAACATGGCTACTTTTTTGGCTACTGATTTTTTAGGTCCAGGGTGAGCCCTGTATAAACAGTGTACAATTACCTGTCAAACCCTTGGGTATAAACAGCGTACAATTACTAGGGCTGTAACGATACACCTATGCCACGATACGATACATATCACGATATCTACCCACGATACGATACATTTTGATACGATACAGGATGACGAAATGTTATGCTTCCTCTTCAAATGCGTCACCATGTTTATGGTTCCCAGACTTGTAACTTAAATCTACGAAACATATGCGGCAAGTGGAGAGTGATTTTCCATCAGGGACATTTAGCAGGAATCCAAAATGCTGCCAAACAGGCGAGCGAAAGGAAGCGGGAGTTTTTTTTAACCCCTTATGCTGCTACATTGATTTCTATGTAAAGGGACACCACTGCTGAATTAATTATTGAAATATAAATTAATTTTCTTGATTTTTCAAATGTGCATAACTTGAAAAATATATGTTATATGTGAGTAAAAGTTACAGGAAAATTGTTTGTTGTTGTCTCTAGTTTACATTAACGTTTTCATTTCTAAAGTTGCTTCAGTGTTTACCTGTACAGGTGGTAATAAAGGTAAGCAAGGGTGAAACTTTTAATTAATCGGATTTAAGCACCAGAAAGATCTTCTTTTTTTTTTAAATTGTCAGCAAATGTGATTGGCAAATGATACCAGAGATTATAAACTTCATTTATGACATAAGACACTGTACATTTACACGGAGATTATCAGGTAAAAAGATCAGGTATTTCATCACCCCTTGCATGTGATTTGCTACAGGTTTCAAGTCGTCATTCAATATATTTACTGTCGCAGTCGGAATATAGTATAGATATATATTAGCTACGGTCTAGTTTATGATTAAATCATCGATATATAGTTTGAAGAAATCAATCGGCTCAAAACGTATCGATGCAGACGACATGTGCGCCTCGGTCCGCCGATATTTACTTGTTTGCGTAGGGCACAAAGCCGTCCATTGGAAAGTTACATATTATGTTACACCGAAGTATTTCCACATCAACCATGTCAAACCCTTCAAAACCTTTATTATCATCGTAGGTGACGCTGGAGAATAAATGTTTACGTTACACATGTATGGTTAAATTCCAGAAATCGGGTAATACTAAAAACCGAAACACAGGAAAAAATACCGTAAACCGAAACGAAGCAATTTAGCGCAGTTTTTGGTGCACCGCGGTGTATCGTTACAGCCCTTACAATTACCTGTCAAACTCTGGGTATAAACAGCATATAATTACCTGTAAAACTCTGGGTACAAACAGCGTACAATTACCTGTCAAACTCTGGGTATAAACAGCATACAATTACCTGTAAAACTCTGGGTATAAACAGCATACATTTACCTGTAAAACTCGGGGTACAAACAGCATACAATTACCTGTCAAACCCTTGGGTATAAACAGCATACACTTACCTGTCAAACCCTTGGGTATAAACAGCATACATTTACCTGTAAAACTCTGGGTACAAACAGCATACAATTACCTGTCAAACCCTTGGGGACAAACAGCATACAATTACCTGTCAAACTCTGGGTACAAACAGCATACAATTACCTGTCAAACCCTTGCGTACAAACAGCATACAATTCCCTGTCAAACTCTTGGGTATAAACACTATACAATTACCTTTCAAACTCTGAGTACAAACAGCATACAATTACCTGTCAAACTCTGGGTAAAAACAGCATACAATTACCTTTCAAACTCTGGGTACAAACAGCATACAATTACCTGTCAAACCCTTGGGGACAAACAGCATACAATTACCTGTCAAACTCTGGGTATAAACAGCATATAATTACCTGTAAAACTCTGGGTACAAACAGCGTACAATTACCTGTCAAACTCTGGGTATAAACAGCATATAATTACCTGTAAAACTCTGGGTACAAACAGCGTACAATTACCTGTAAAACTCTGGGTATAAACAGCATACATTTACCTGTAAACCTCGGGGTACAAACAGCATACAATTACCTGTCAAACCCTTGCGTACAAACAGCATACAATTCCCTGTCAAACTCTTGGGTATAAACACTATACAATTACCTTTCAAACTCTGAGTACAAACAGCGTACAATTACCTGTCAAACCCTTGAGTACAAACAGCACACAATTACCTGTCAAACTCTTGGTTACAAACGTGTACAATTACCTGTCAAACCCTTGGGTATAAACAGCATACAATTACCTTTCAAACTCTGGGTACAAACAGCATACAATTACCTGTCAACCCCTTGGGTGTAAACAGTGAACAATTACCTGTCAAACTCGGGGTACAAACAGCGTACAATTACCTGTAAAACTCTGGGTATAAACAGAATACATTTACCTGTAAAACTCTGGGTACAAACAGCATACAATTCCCTGTCAAACCCTTGGGTATAAACAGCATACCCTTACCTGTCAAACCCTTGGGTATAAACAGCATACACTTACCTGTCAAACCCTTGGGTATAAACAGCATACCCTTACCTGTCAAACCCTTGGGTATAAACAGCATACCCTTACCTGTCAAACCCTTGGGTATAAACAGCATACCCTTACCTGTCAAACCCTTGGGTATAAACAGCATACAATTACCTTTCAAACTCTGGGTACAAACAGCATACAATTACCTTTCAAACTCTGGGTACAAACAGCATACAATTACCTTTCAAACTCTGGGTACAAACAGCATACAATTACCTGTCAACCCCTTGGGTGTAAACAGTGAACAATTACCTGTCAAACTCGGGGTACAAACAGCGTACAATTACCTGTAAAACTCTGGGTACAAACAGCGTACAATTACCTGTAAAACTCTGGGTACAAACAGCGTACAATTACCTGTAAAACTCTGGGTATAAACAGAATACATTTACCTGTAAAACTCTGGGTACAAACAGCATACAATTCCCTGTCAAACCCTTGGGTATAAACAGCATACAATTACCTGTCAAACCCTTGGGTATAAACGTGTACAATTACCTGTTAAACCCTTGGGTATAAACAGCATACAATTACCTGTCAAACTCTGGGTACAAACAGCATACAATTACCTTTCAAACTCTGGGTACAAACAGCATACAATTACCTGTCAAACTCTGGGTATAAACAGCATACAATTACCTTTCAAACTCTGGGTACAAACAGTATACAATTACCTGTCAAACTCTGGGTACAAACAGCATACAATTACCTGTCAAACTCAGGGTACAAACAGCGTACAATTACCTGTCATGTATGTACTTGCTCTTGGTTATAAGACATGAGCAGAAACTCACCAAGATTCTTGATTATATAAATACATATTTATTTGTTGTTGGTGATCCTGCATGATGTTACTACAATGTGCAATGTAATAAATCATAATGTATGTCTGTTATATCATTGCATTGATTGATTGTACTTCCAAAATGAAACCATTCTCCTGAAGAGTTTTGAGACAGTGTAAAAGCCTTGGAAAATGGTCTTCTTGTGAGATTTAGTTCACCTGGCCTAATGGCTAAGCGACTCACAACAACAACATCAAGGATATCACAGTGTGTTTCTATAAAAAATTTGATCATAGGTTATAATTTGATAAGGGTAGCGAATGATTTGATAAAACAAATTCAACCAATTCCCAGTGCTAGCTATGAGATTAGCCCTGGGGTCTTTGTTGATAAACAACATTGTTTTAAGGCTACCTGTTAATTTCTTGTTAATTTTTAGGTCACCTGAGACAAAGTTTTAAGTGACCTATTGCGATCGCCTTTTGTCCGTCGTCGTGCGTCCGTAAACAATTTACATTTTCTACTTCTTCTCCAAAACCCCTGAACCAATTTCAATGAAATTTTGCAGTAACCTTCCATGGCCAAAGGGTCAACAAAAATAATGGCTGATTTGGTCCCCAGCCCTAAGGGGCCTGAGGGGAGGGGCCAAAAAGAATAAAATTGACTAAAATTTCAAAAATCTTCTTCTCAACACCCAGATATGGTAGAATCAAATACTTTTCATAGAAGGGGTCTTAGGTGCTTTACCAAAATTGTGAATTTCTTGACCCTGGGGTGTTGTTTCCCCCTGAGGAAAGGGTAAACTTTACTATAGTTTATATAGGGAAATCACATTTTGGACCAGCATTTGTTTAATTTCCATTGGAAGTAATTCAATTTGAGTTAGCCTTATCAGTATTGGATAGCAGTTTGATAGTATGCACATATGAGCCCTGACTGACCCCCAGGAGCTGATGGGTGGGGCCAAAAAGGGTTGAATTGACTGAAATTTCAAAATCTTCTTCTCTAGACCCAGATATGGTAGAATCAAATACTACTCTTCATAGATGGAAGGGTTTTAAGGTGCTCTACCTAAATTGTGAATTTTAAGACCCTAGGGTCTCATGTTTACCCCTGGTGAAGGGGGGGGGGGGGGGGGCAAAACTTGTAATGGCAAATGATACTTTGAATATTACAGGTTGATAACTTGATTGGAATTATAACCCTGTGTTGACTTATCTCATTATAGTTTATAACAAGTAATGCCATTTTCTAGTCACTGTAGTAAGGTGTTGACTTATCTCATTATAGTTTATAACAAGTAATGCCATTTTCTAGTCACTCTAGTAAGGTGTTGACTTATCTCATAGTTTATAACAAGTAATGCCATTTTCTAGTCACTGTAGTAAGGTGTTGACTTATCTCATTATAGTTTATAACAAGTAATGCCATTTTCTAGTCACTCTAGTAAGGTGTTGACTTATCTCATAGTTTATAACAAGTAATGCCATTTTCTAGTCACTGTAGTAAGGTGTTGACTTATCTCATTATAGTTTATAACAAGTAATGCCATTTTCTAGTCACTCTAGTAAGGTGTTGACTTATCTCATAGTTTATAACAAGTAATGCCATTTTCTAGTCACTGTAGTAAGGTGTTGACTTATCTCATTATAGTTTATAACAAGTAATGCCATTTTCTAGTCACTCTAGTAAGGTGTTGACTTATCTCATAGTTTATAACAAGTAATGCCATTTTCTAGTCACTGTAGTAAGGTGTTGACTTATCTCATTATAGTTTATAACAAGTAATGCCATTTTCTAGTCACTCTAGTAAGGTGTTGACTTATCTCATAGTTTATAACAAGTAATGCCATTTTCTAGTCACTGTAGTAAGGTGTTGACTTATCTCATTATAGTTTATAACAAGTAATGCCATTTTCTAGTCACTCTAGTAAGGTGTTGACTTATCTCATAGTTTATAACAAGTAATGCCATTTTCTAGTCACTGTAGTAAGGTGTTGACTTATCTCATTATAGTTTATAACAAGTAATGCCATTTTCTAGTCACTCTAGTAAGGTGTTGACTTATCTCATAGTTTATAACAAGTAATGCCATTTTCTAGTCACTGTAGTAAGGTGTTGACTTATCTCATTATAGTTTATAACAAGTAATGCCATTTTCTAGTCACTCTAGTAAGGTGTTGACTTATCTTATAGTTTATAACAAGTAATGCCATTTTCTAGTCACTGTAGTAAGGTGTTGACTTATCTCATTATAGTTTATAACAAGTAATGCTATTTTCTAGTCACTGTAGTAAGGTGTTGACTTATCTCATAGTTTATAACAAGTAATGCCATTTTCTAGTCACTCTAGTAAGGTGTTGACTAATGCCATTTCCTTGATTGAGGCAAGTTATGTCTTGTTGAAATGCTGAATTTTGGGAGAATTGAATATATGTTATATTTAAATTATTAATTCAATCCATAGGTCAGATTACAAATCAGTAGGAAACTGACAAGTTTAGTTTTATGTAAAGCTTTCAAATGGATCACTAAAATGTGTGTGCTTTGTAAATATGAATGAACTAAATACCTCTTGACTGATACAAATGTGTGAATTTGGTCTTTGAACAAAATTAAGATGAATGGATTCCGTTTAATGGATATGATATAAGTTTGTGCTATGAACTTTATTCTGTATTTTATGCACCTTCAAGACAGATGGACATGTACACCATCACTGGTTCAAAGTACCATCATCAGATGATAATATAAATGTTTGATGTCTCTCAATTTGGCTTTATTGAATTTCTCCAGTACATGGGTAATATACAGACCCTTTATCCTCCATAAATTACAAATTGCGTTACAGTATTTTGAAATGTAGCCTATTAGCTACTTTTTAAATGGACTAGTCTGTGTTATGTATTAGAGGAAGTCAAGAAGGGGTGCCAGAATGGGTTTATTTATAACTAGAAGGAAACACTTGATCCAATGTGATGCCTATTATTACACGATTAGACACAGGTGATGAGGGCTTCAGCATCTGGAGGGAATCCGATTGTCTCTCAGGCAGAGCAGTAAACATTGCCTGATGGTGATGCTATAGTTTGTGGTGGTATAGAAAGAACTTCCATTAAACTGTTTGTATTCAAATGTAACAATAATATTTGCCCAGTAGCTCCATTTTACTGATCAAACAAAAAGCTTTGATATGATACAAAACATTCTAGGTCTGTAGAAACCTAATAACTTTGTAGAAATGATGAGCTTTGTTTTACCTGATGTGAACGTTATAAGGTGTTTACTGTACTCTTTGTTTGGGTAGGATCTGTAGTCGGGATAGTTCTGTTGTTTTAACTGTACACATGTATTGGTGTAAAAGAAGATTGATGTTTCAACAGATGTTATATGTGACATCACTATCATCTAATACTTTATGACAGAACACAGAAAACACTTAACAAATGTGTGTACCAGTATATAAAGTTCTCTGGTATTATGTTGATTTATCGTATTTTTTGTTCAAATAACCAGCAGACTGTTTGACATAAATAAAAAATAAAAAACAACCTATAAGTTGCAGTAAAGCTGACAATATAGACTTTGAAAAGGGATTAAATAAAGTATATAGTACTTATAAGAAGCCATACTTCCTCCATAAAACCTGGGTACATAGTTAGTCCATGTGTTAATATAACTGGGTATGTTGTGCCAGAGACTTGCTGATATATTAGCCTGCTGGGAAAACAGGTTACTCAAACTAACCAAATCAATCTGATACAGTAGAAGCCATAGTATAGGATGAATATATAGGTTCTTATTGAAACATAAGAATGTGAAAGGTACAGTTTTCATTTATTGTAAAGCAAGTATAGAATTATAGAGCATTCAAATTGAAGAAATGTTAAAGGTTTTCATTGTTCTTATTGACCTGTAACTTCTGTTTTATGAACTATTTTTATGCCCTGCCATGAACTGGTGTAATTTGTGTTTAATGTTATACCAGTTGATACAGATGTCGACTAAGTATTGCAGCTTAGGGATCACACAACTTTGCATACTTATACACTTTTATCAGAAGTACAGCGTGTCTGTCGCACAACGTTGTTAACTTCACCCATGACAAAGTTAAGATTTGCATTTATGTCATTTATGAAATAAGAACTGCAGACAGGATCACACAAGTTCACATGATATTGCCTCTATGACTATAGCATGTTGCATGACATTTTTGTAACTTTGACCTTTGACCTTGACCTCTTTGACCTCATTCAGCTCAGTTTTTATGTTTAGGTCAGAAATGGACAAAGAAGTTCAGCTTGGGTCACACCACTTGACATGCCAGTGCTTATGTATGTGTTTGTTTGGGTACAACATGTTGCATGACATTTTTGTAACCTGACCTTGAGCTTGCTTTAATTCTTAGATGTGGGAGAGGCGCAACCCTATCTTAAGACACATTTTCTAGCTTTAACAGAAATTATCTGACAGTTTGTTAAAGTGTGTAAATTTAAATCATTATGAAATTTAAGCCCGGTACTCTCATAAATGAATAGATGGTTAAACACTAGAATAGGAAGTTACTAAACTATTAAAGTAGTGTAATGGACCAAGCATGGGTTGTTTTGAAATGGAATTGGTTGAGCAGACAGAAGTGAGTCAGCTGAGTAGTGACTAGTTGTGCCTCATCCCAGTGAACCACCAGGCCAGGGGCAGGGTTATATATCATTAGCAGGGCTCATGGTGGCCCTGCTGTAGTACTGTGGGCAGGGAGAGGTAAAAACACTGCACCAGCACAGTCTGCTACAGTGGCTGGCTCCCAGGCCTCCTACTGTAGGTCTACATCCTCCTCCTTCCCCAGGCTCCTCCACATAGGCACATATACACAACTACTCCATGGACTGGTGTTAGCACTTCCAGATGTCAATGATGAATCAACTGCTGGCCTGCTGGGGGAATACAAAACCAACATCAGTGCCAGCTGTACTTATGCATGCCCATGTCTGCTTTCATAGATGATATGGGAGTCAAATCATCTCATAACAGTCATTTGTTTTGGCATTGTACATGTATATAATGATGTATAGTTAGGGTATTGGGGCACCGCTGTATGAGGATGGATGTCATCAATTTGTTCACATGAATAACCATGTGTTGATGTGCCTTTCTTTGGAGTAAATTTGGACTGCTAACAGTGTTTGTATTGTGTATACTGAAAGTGTGGATGTTACTGGGAGTAAATGTCACCAATTTGGTCGTGAATAATACTTATTACAATACAATGTGACCACGCATACTGTTGATGGACTCTGGTATCTGGTGTGCAATCATTAATGGGGTTTATTTATCAAGCTTGTGTGATTTAATACAGGATTATACTGCTCAACTGTGCGGACCATAGGAAGAAAGGTTAACAGGAGTGAAAAATTGGCTACTGACAGCTTGCTTGTTTGATATCACAGAATTTATGCTTGTTACAGATCTAACAACAGATGAACAGAAACTGCTTACAAGTATCAGGGAAAGAAAGGCTAAGCTGCTAAAGGAGATACAGGTAAGATTACCAGCTTCTCCCATACATATGTCTAGGTAGATACAGGTAAGATTACCAGCTCCTCCCATACATATATCTAGGTAGATACAGGTAAGATTACCAGCTTATCCCATACATATATCTAGGTAGATACAGGTAGGATTACCAGCTTATCCCATACATATATCTAGGTAATCACTTTCTCCCTGTTTCCTGAGATGATTCCAGCCCATGTGATTTCTTATCTATAAGTAGCATGGCTAAATCTAGACACTTTCCCTCCTTCCCTACTGTGTTTTTGACTGATAGGAATGCACTTTTTTCCTCTGAAAAATGGAAATAGCAGCTGAAAGAATTAAAATCTGGAGATATTTGTGGAGCATCTTTAATCAAATCTGGGCAATGAATGTCATCGTTATCTAATGGTCTGTCAATCAGAGCTAAATCTTATGATACATTACCCAGTATAATATCCTGCTGGACAGCCTATCAGTGGGGTACTGGGTAAGGTATCAGGTGATACAGTGTGATAAATTAATATACAGCTGCATCAATATCAGCTTCATTATAATGGGGTGGTACAAGTGGCCACAGGTGCATCCAGTTTGGGTTGATTTGTAGAATTCCTGAAAATCATGTTTAGATTGAGTTTAAAATATTAAATATAAATGGTTGTAGATGTGTACAGGAGGTTTTATTATACAAATGTGTATACTTTTATATGTGATGGGTATAGTGGTAACTTTGAAAGTCACCACCAATTGCCCATCTAATTTAGAGTATACACATTGTGATGCAGTTAGACCTGTATTAAAAGTCCAACAATGGCACCATTATAATCTCTTACTAGAGAGGATGGCATTCTCCTTATACAATATACCCACAACAATGGCACCATTATAATCTCTTACTAGAGAGGATGGCATTCTCCTTATACAATATACCCACAACAATGGCAGCATTATAATCTCTTACTAGAGAGGATGACATTCTCCTTATACAATATACCCACAACAATGGCAGCATTATAATCTCTTACTAGAGAGGATGACATTCTCCTTATACAATATACCCACAACAATGGCAGCATTATAATCTCTTACTAGAGAGGATGACATTCTCCTTATACAATATACCCACAACAATGGCAGCATTATAATCTCTTACTAGAGAGGATGACATTCTCCTTATACAATATACCCACAACAATGGCAGCATTATAATCTCTTACTAGAGAGGATGACATTCTCCTTATACAATATACCCACAACAATGGCAGCATTATAATCTCTTACTAGAGAGGATGACATTCTCCTTATACAATATACCCACAACAATGGCAGCATTATAATCTCTTACTAGAGAGGATGACATTCTCCTTATACAATATACCCACAACAATGGCAGCATTATAATCTCTTACTAGAGAGGATGACATTCTCCTTATACAATATACCCACAACAATGGCAGCATTATAATCTCTTACTAGAGAGGATGACATTCTCCTTATACAATATACCCACAACAATGGCAGCATTATAATCTCTTACTAGAGAGGATGACATTCTCCTTATACAATATACCCACAACAATGGCAGCATTATAATCTCTTACTAGAGAGGATGACATTCTCCTTATACAATATACCCACAACAATGGCAGCATTATAATCTCTTACTAGAGAGGATGACATTCTCCTTATACAATATACCCACAACAATGGCAGCATTATAATCTCTTACTAGAGAGGATGACATTCTCCTTATACAATATACCCACAACAATGGCAGCATTATAATCTCTTACTAGAGAGGATGACATTCTCCTTATACAATATACCCACAACAATGGCAGCATTATAATCTCTTACTAGAGAGGATGACATTCTCCTTATACAATATACCCACAACAATGGCAGCATTATAATCTCTTACTAGAGAGGATGACATTCTCCTTATACAATATACCCACAACAATGGCAGCATTATAATCTCTTACTAGAGAGGATGACATTCTCCTTATACAATATACCCACAACAATGGCAGCATTATAATCTCTTACTAGAGAGGATGACATTCTCCTTATACAATATACCCACAACAATGGCAGCATTATAATCTCTTACTAGAGAGGATGACATTCTCCTTATACAATATACCCACAACAATGGCAGCATTATAATCTCTTACTAGAGAGGATGACATTCTCCTTATACAATATACCCACAACAATGGCAGCATTATAATCTCTTACTAGAGAGGATGACATTCTCCTTATACAATATACCCACAACAATGGCAGCATTATAATCTCTTACTAGAGAGGATGGCATTCTCCTTATACAATATACCCACAACAATGGCAGCATTATAATCTCTTACTAGAGAGGATGACATTCTCCTTATACAATATACCCACAACAATGGCAGCATTATAATCTCTTACTAGAGAGGATGGCATTCTCCTTATACAATATACCCACAACAATGGCAGCATTATAATCTCTTACTAGAGAGGATGACATTCTCCTTATACAATATACCCACAACAATGGCAGCATTATAATCTCTTACTAGAGAGGATGGCATTCTCCTTATACAATATACCCACAACAATGGCAGCATTATAATCTCTTACTAGAGAGGATGACATTCTCCTTATACAATATACCCACAACAATGGCAGCATTATAATCTCTTACTAGAGAGGATGGCATTCTCCTTATACAATATACCCACAACAATGGCAGCATTATAATCTCTTACTAGAGAGGATGGCATTCTCCTTATACAATATACCCACAACAATGGCAGCATTATAATCTCTTACTAGAGAGGATGACATTCTCCTTATACAATATACCCACAACAATGGCACCATTATAATCTCTTACTAGAGAGGATGGCATTCTCCTTATACAATATACCCACAACAATGGCAATAATCTCTTACTAGAGAGGATGACATTCTCCTTATACAATATACCCACAACAATGGCACCATTATAATCTCTTACTAGAGAGGATGACAAGGTTTGAGTGTACCTACATCTTACAATAGTCGTATAACCATGTACAGTTTGTGTTTTGGTAATTCTACACCAGGTCCTGTATTTCACACTGATATTACTAGATATTGTATTACCCCAGTAGCCAGAACTCTCAAATATATTCACTGATCAAATCAAGGAATTTAAACAAGAATGGATTCCAAACAGTTAACTGCCATTTTAAGCTATTGAAATGCCATGTCATTATTCCCTCCTTAATGTTGCTATGTCAAACATTGTAGTTCGGTACCAGTTTTTTGGAACAAAATTAACATACAGGGTAATGATGAATAATGTTTTGCAGAAAATATCAAATGTTTTTAAAGATGAATTATTGGTAAGTAATAAAAACAATACATCTCAAATATGTTCATCTTATGTGTCATATTGCTCTTTTTTATTGCAAGTGAACATAGATATATTTCACTAGAATTTAATCACTAGTAAAATATATTAATGCGTGCAATGCACTTGTTCACTGCCACATGAACGTGTGGTATTTCTGATTAATTTCGTATATGCTGCATTATTACTGACATATGGTAAAGATAAACTTTGTATCATACATAAAACTATGATTACTCGACTTCAGATACATATTATTTTTCTAGCTCACCTATTAAACACAAAGTACCTATAAGCTTGCGATTGTGCCATTGTTCAATGCAAGTTGTCTGTTCATCTGTCCTTGATTTTTCCTGTAATGACTTCTTTTAGAGAACAAAATACCTAGAGTCAGGATTTCTCTCCTGCAGCTTCTTTTTAGATTAAATCTGACTCCAAAATATGCAAAGATAGATAGTTGTTATTCATTTTCTTACTAAAAAGTTAAAAAAAATGACGTGTGACTCTTTGTTTATTTTCAAGTAGGGCTTTTTTGGTCTCTACATTTAGTAATAACAATAGAAACATAACAAAAATAAAATTCATCAAAGTTGCAGTGCAATGTTGTAGTAGTTTGCGGAGGTTTGTCCCTGTGACCTTGAGTATCTTCCCTGTAAGTGATAGGTCTGGGCTGAAGGGTGTATCTTGTTTCCCTATCCAGTCAGATGTACACATTTATCGTAATTGAGGTAGACCTGTCTTTGCTACTCCTTTCAGGATTTTGTGTAAAAAAGGGAAAGTAATGAGGCACATAGATTAAAAGAAAACAACAAATTTGGATTAAAGCTTGAAACTGATAGACATGTTATGATAAGGACTGACAGGTCTGTAGTCTGTACTGCTACAAACTTCCTTATCAACAGAGTTATGTTAGGCCATTCCAGATATAGGGTTAGGTTAATGATGCATATTTTCTGTCTCCTTGTGACTTTCTCAATTGAAGACAATATATACCAAAATTCAGTACTGCCAGATTTTGAAAAACTCTGACATACATGTATGTAACTTCTAAAGCGTGTTTTAAACGCTTTCAAATGACCTTTCAACTTCCTTATTGTACATGATTGTGCATGTTCTGTACATCAACTTGTACCTTGATGTAGATTCATCCGGATTTGTTTTCCCTTGTAATCGGGACCGACATATAGTATGAGTTTAAAAGTTTTTCTATTAACTTCCTGTTCCCTTCAAGTATCAAAACTCAATTCAGTGTCTCACTCAACCACTTACCGTTACATAACACATTTGATATCAGTAATACGCATTACAAAATGCAAACGATATAAATGTTTTCATTGTTGTTCAAATTTTAGGAGCTTAAAGATGAGATAGCAGAAGTTGCCAATGAAATGGAGGCCATTGATGTCTCCGAGGATAGGTGAGTTTAGTTTTCAGTAGACTGCATGACAATCATTGTATAATTCTGTTTAATAATGCTAGACCCCCTGCACAGTCAGGGTTTTTCCTCAGTCTTCTGCTTAAGGAACATTAATTGAAGAAATCCAAAATTGATCTGCCACCCTTATTGCAACACTCGGGAATATATACGGTACAGCTATATCTCACTTCTCTACTCTATCTCTCCGGGAATATATACGGTACAGCTATATCTCACTTCTCTACTCTATCTCTCCGGGAATATATACGGTACAGCTATATCTCACTTCTCTACTCTATCTCTCCGGCAATGTCTCCTTAGACACATGTTTTCATGTGACCATAACTGTTAATTGATTAGTCGAACCCTGAACAAAATGCAACAAAAATACATCAGCAGTTGGTGCCTACCTAATGATCTAATACAATTAAATGATATAGAAATGGATTTATATCTGTACTCCATGTATGCTGAGTTGTATGTTCCTAATTAGTTCTTCCCTGCTCTAAGCCGTGGGATTTGAGTCCCCAAGAGTCATCTGTTAGTTTATCAGATGTAAACAGTGATTTTAACTGTAGAGAATGTTCCCATGGAACTAATCTAGATGAGACTGCTAATGCAGACTGTAGCCAACTCTAGGCCTTGTCCTTATCACTCAGCAGAAAATTAGAATTTCTAAGGCCCCCTGCACTTGTATACCCCCTAACTCACAATTTATTTACTAGAGTAAATCTAGGAAAGTAAACAGACCAGAAATGTATACTTCAGATATAAAAGCTGTCAAGATTGAAAAGGGTCTTGATACAAATGTTTACAAATGGCAGTGTACTTTAATTGACCACTCCTAGTTTTCATGAACAGCTTTAATATTTTTTCAGACATGTCAAGTTTGTAATTACCTTATCATCAGTAGATTATATGTTAAGGGTGGTCAGGCCGCAGTGGATAGTGCACTTGCCTTTCACCAAGGCGGCTTGGGTTTGATTACCCCATCGAATGCGAAAAGGTATAGGGTTATCTGCCCAACCACATGGGTTTTCTCCGGTACTCCTGCATGCTAACATCTAGGTCAGCAAGAGTGATTAATATAAGTTGAAATAAGTTATTTTATAATTGTTGTAAAATAAATTAATATAAATATCACCCGTAGGAATATCAAACATAACCTTATGGTAATTACAATTTTATAGATGAAGTCATACCCCTCCCCCTTAATTTTTATACTGTTGTCAGGTGACCTTTTTCCAATGACTGGGTACTGCAAAAGGACAGAACAGAACGAAGCCACAATGCTATTTAAATATTCATGTCATTTTTGGTAAAGGTTAAAATCATTATTGGAAACAACTTAAAATGATACAGACTTAAGGTGTCATTGTGCAGCATTTTATGATGGGACATAATATTTTACCAGGTATTAAGTCCTGGGTCTTGTTTTAGAGAGTTACAATAAGAAGGGAGCTTAATCCAAATTTGACCCTATCGTCAGATACATGTATCTCGTGTAAAATCTTTTTGAGAAGTTTGGGTTTATTACCAAGCATGGGTTTACACTGGCAAATCTGTCTACAGTGTAGTTGGGCTTTTTACACTGGGATGGGCATGGGTTTACACTGCTTAAAATTTACAATTGGCTGGGCTTGGGTAACTTTTATAAATTTCATTCTTTAATTTGGATACCTACTACACAGATTATTTTCTGCCAATGCTTTTCTTCATCAGATTCAGCAAAGTGCTATATGTTGTATACATGTGTCTTGACTGATTGCATGTTTTACACAGCCCAAAATCTGCGCTCGGTGTGTTGTATGGATTAACAGCCTAATGTATCCAGTTATCTGTGCTTGTTCTAACATAATATGAATGAAATATTGTCTTCAAAGAGGACTAGAGAAGCAGTTTGGGCTGGCTGGTTATAGTGGTAATCGTCTGGAGAAACCCCAGGTCTAATTTATAGCGTTTGTTGTTCTGTACATGTTATAATCAGGGACAGAGATGTTTCCCCTCCACTGCTTCACATTGGCTTCACTACAGCAATTACACATGTAAATAATGCCTTGATGTTCTTCAGTAAACTGGCTTTAACTGTTGATGGAGATTCTGAAGAGTCTTGTTTAATCATTATATTGTGTGATATATTTGATGTATATCAGAGTGTAATATTTACAACATTTTTGTACCTCATTAACAGAAATTTTGATTGGCTGTGTTAGTGTTTTGATCAGTCAAAAGAAAAAAAGTTATTTGATCCATACAATAAGGTCAATCAAAATGAATTACATTTGAACATTTAAGACTTAATCAGTTAACTTTAACAATTTTTCAGTCTTATATTCCAACCATTTTTCATAAACTGTGTATGAGACAAGTTTTATTTTGATTTTAGAAAATAATGATGATTAAAATTTTGAAATTCATTGTTATCCTTGTTCAGTACAACTACACAAGAAGGTGAGAAGCTTGGTGTGTAGTGTAAGGGTTTCATTATACACGGAAGTGATCTGCACTTTTGACCTTGGTTGGGGATGGATACTGTTGACATGCTGTGAGCTGGGGAGAAGTGTGCTACAACTGCCACAGTGGAGATTTAGGCTAGCACAGGTTATCCAGCTAGGGGCTGGGGGCAATCCTAAGTTTCTGCCACAATCACATATTATTTTTTCCTAAAACAACAGTTCCATTATGTTCTCTGCCAGCTGCAGATTGCTTTTATCATTGAAATAACTTTATAACATCTATACCCGTAGAATTAGATATAAATGGAAACTGAGGTACATGCATGGTTCAGTGCTTACCACATTTTCAAATGTTATGGAATTTATGCAAAATGAGTCGTGACCTGTAAGATTAATCAAAGATAAAAAGAAAATCTTAAGTAATGTTGTGTATACAATGCATGCTTCGTCCCAAAGCAATGTTTCTTCATTTGAAGTTGCAACAGAAAGGTTGTTTTGTGTTACCAGTAACTACCAGCTGCAATAGGCAATCTAAGCTGGTTAATTCCATACGATTGGTTGTCAGACCAAGTGTTACATGTAAATGGATCCCAAGGTCAGAGTGTGGGGAAGTGACCTTTGATTCTGTATCTACACAAAAAAAACATGAATGAAAGCCTGTTACACAAGGAAATTGATATCTTTCCCTGAATTCTGACTCATTAGTTGGTCTAAAGATAAACCTGCTAGGGAGGAGCCTATCATCTCAGTGTTACAATTAGTACATACTCCTGGACAATACAGAACCTGTCAAATGTGGGGGGATCCTAACTTGTCATCAACAGGAGGAATATCATATGTACTTTATTAATGTGCATCGATAGGGGGAAAATGGGAGGGGGGATAGTTGATGTCAGAACAAAGTTAAATGTATTCATGTATTTGGCACAGTTATATAGCTATAATTTGATGGGCCGAGTGGAGATATCTCATACATAATGTACATATAGTAATATGAGTGAAGATCTTTGATCTTGAAACACAAAGTCTGTGATGTAAACCTTAAACATAAACCGTGTAGAGGTACATACAGTGGCTCACATTTTAGGTCAGTTTTGGAAGTGTTTGTTATAGTCAATAAATTTTCTTATATGACTTGAATATGAATAAATTGGAAGTAGCTATTAGAAATGATGTAATTTACTTGTTTTCTTCCTCAACTTTCTGGTATCAAACAATTTCCCGGTATTTTGTTCCATTCTATGAGTGGGTGTTACACCCCTTGCCTAGTTAACCGCTGACCAACACTCAACTGACACAAATGACAAGTGAAATCAACCGTGACTTAATAGAACAGTCGGTACTAACAAAAACAATCACAGTTGATTATGCCCTGTGTGTTTTAAAATTTAGAATCATAACAAGCTTATTATTTGCTTCGTAAAGATGGCTATGCTAAGATTTACTTTGATTTGTGCAGAAAAACACTAAATTTAAACTACACTAGAATAGTACGATTTTATAACCGTCATAATGAATAATGCAAGTTCTTGCTATCCACCAGGATAATATATGATTTAACATACATTGTATTTATTTTCAAACACAAACAGAATAAGACACTAGTTAAGAAGCTTAAGATTTGTCTTCCCCTGTATACTACATTGTATACTTATTGTTTCCATCATTTCCATCTCTCACTTTCAGCAAAAACAACCCCAAAACAAAGCAGATGTCCATTGGAAAGAAGAAATTCAATATGGATCCCAAAAAGGTAGGTTTACTGTTTCACAAGGAAATGGTGTTCGGGCTGAATTTGTTATCAAACCCAGCTGACATGTGTAAACTTCCTGTGTTCCTGTTTGATTGGCAGTACCATACACTAGCCAGGCAGACGTAGGCTTTCCCCAATACACACATTTTATTACTATCGGGGGTAACTTAAAATTTGCTGACAAAATCCATTAAAATTGCATTTAGGCCCACCACTTCTGTATCGTGTGTATGTCTACATTGGAATCACATGCTGAAAAATGTAACTAAAAGGTGTTTTATTTGAAGCTGCTTCCTGTGTTCAATTGAGGCAACTTTTCAAGGTTTTATCAGTACATATCGGTTTATTTGGATATTGCAGTCAGAGCAACCAATAATAGCAAAGGTATACTTGAAAATAGAAATGATACACATGAATAGATTAAAAAAATATTTAAAAAAATCTTTCCACTTTGATTGAAATATGCATCCCAATCCCTACCTTCCACTACTCCTATGTCAAATCCAGTTTTATCCCAAAATGTTCTAGTGTTTGCTCTATCGTGTTTTTTTTTAACTTTAATTACTGTGTAAACACACGTTTAAGTGCATTTCATGCTTTATAAATTGATTACAACCCCCCTTTCATTACGTTTAATTATACTTCCTCTCCTCGTACAGAGTTATTTAGGTACTCTATTAATCCTGTAGCAAGTTGGTACTTGTTAGTTTGTGCTTACAGATTTACTGGAGGATTGACTTAAAGACGTAGGAAATAGTGTAGGATGGCAATTTGTAAATATTAGAACCTTAAAGTTGGTCAGAAATGGTTCCTGATAATGCCACGTAAATCCCAGTAAATAAGTAATTTCAGATTACATGGTTAGTTGAACACCAGTGTACCATGACAGACCTGGTTGTGATAACGTACCACCCAAATGTAAAGCTTCTCCTGTGTTGCTGTGTGATTGCCTGGCATCCTCAAAAGGAGGCTGTGGCCTTGTTCCACAGCTACATACAGTAGTAATTATAACAGTATGTATACACCAACGTTATACCAGCATTTAATTCACAAGAGAACAAGGAACAAAGTGAGCTGTTATTACAAAATACAGATCCACTTTACACATCATCAGTGTACTGCATCTTCTCTTTCTGTCAATTTGCGACTGTGTGTTCATTGTACATTTGTAGGAGTATGCTAAATATAGCTCTAGACTTGCTCCATGTAGACAAGAGGTCACCAGCAGGCGATGCATGCTGATAATGTTACACTTCCTGCAGCATAGCTCAAATTTTCTTCATTTAAATTTGTTAAAGAGCCAAAAAATTCTGAATTCAAAAAAATATTGAATTGATCAAATTCATGGTTCTAACATTTTAATTGATAAATAAAATACTTTTATTTTCTGTAGAGCTTTGATAGTTTTGTTCCTGCAACAAATCCACTTGGTCAATATTTCGATTCCACTAGTAGAAGATCATAAAATGTTCAAGGGTCATTTTTCATTCAGTTAAATATATATTTTTAGGTCACCTGAGCTTTAGCTCAAGTGACCTATTGCTATCCGTTTTCGTCTGTCGTCGTCCGTCGTCCGTCGTCCGTTAACATTTTACATTTCAAACTTAAAGTCAAGTTCTGCTGGGCCGATTGAACTGAAAGTTGGTAGGAATGATCGCCTCATGGTCCTGACAAAGTGTTGTTATTTTTCGGGTCGATCAGAAATCCAATATGGCCGCCACGGCCGCCATTTTGAAAACCTATTTCAAACTTAAAGTCAAGTTCTGCTGGACCGATTGAACTTAAAGTTTGTAGGAATGATCGACTCATGGTCCTGACAAAGTGTTGTTATTTTTCAGGTCAATCATAAATCCAATATGGCCGCCACGGCCACCATTTTGAAAACATATTTCAAACTTAAAGTCAAGTTCTGCTAGGCCGATTGAACTGAAACTTTGTAGGAATGATTGACTCATGGTCCTGACAAAGTGTTGTTATTTTTCGGGTCGATCAGAAATCCAATATGGCCACCACGGCTGCCATTTTGGAAAACTATTTCAAACTTAAAGTAAAGATCTACTTGGCCGATTGAACTGAAACTTTGTAGGAATGATCGAATCATGGTCCTGACAAAGTGTTGTTATTTTTCGGGTCAATCAGAAATACAATTTGGCTGCCATGGCCGCTATTTTGCTACTAAGTTCTAATAGGCCGATCTCACTTAAAATTGGTCTAGGAATGATCAGCTCATGGTCCTGACAAAGTTAAGTTAACATTATACTATTTTTTACTCAAATTGGTACATATTTCAACAACAAAAATAAATACTGTAGACTCAGGTGACCGTTTAGGCCCATGGGCCTCTTGTTTCTATTTCATCCTCATAATCACTAAATGACTGCATGCTGGGGCAAAAAGAAATTATGAACTTAGCAAACTATGATTTACTTACCACTTGGTAAGTAGATACAAAGTCAGAATTAAATCTGAGTAGTGAAATGAGTATAACTAGCAAGGAAGTCTCATAACAGTTGTTTAAAAGAAAACGTTTATACACTGTGTATTGTTTGATAATTGATGAAATGAGTGTTGACTGTTTCAGGGTATTGAGTACCTGATTGACAATGGACTGCTGCCCAATGATCCAGCAGAGGTGGCCAAGTTCCTACACCAGGGAGAGGGACTTAACAAGACCGCCATAGGGGACTACCTCGGGGAAAGGTAACGAAAACTACCCCAGAAGTGAAAGAAAATTTAAAAATAAATGACAAAAAATCTTCAACAAATTTATACTTTTTACAATGTGGAAGACATGATCCCATATATTTGTCATTGTGTAAGTTTAGTTGAAGGAGATAATTGCATGCTTGGACATTTTCTGGGAAATCTGTATTCCCCTTGTTTTAATTCACCCTTCACATGTAATTATTATAAATGTTATACTGTCATAAGATATTTACCCTCATTAGGGAGGTCGGAAAAAGCCAATGTCTTGTACCATGAAATTGAAATTCAGTGGCTGTTCATTTGATACTTAAGGGCTTTAGGTTGTATGTTTTACACAAAGACATAGATGTCGGTAAGAAGGATATGGGAGAAAAAGATAAATGCTTGTAATATTACCTCAGACCATACTACATGTAGTCTGTAGGACTGAAAACTCTGATAGCTGGGAAACCATACTAGTATATAGGACATACGATAAGGGATAATTGAAGTAAAACCATACTAGAATATAGGACATAAGATAGCTAGGGGATAATTGAAGTAAAACTATAATTGTCTATAGGACATATGATAGAGGGATAATTGAAGTAAAACCATACTAGTATGTAGGACATAAGATCGCTAGGGGATAATTGAAGTAAAACCATACTAGAATATAGGACATAAGAGAGCTAGGGGATAATTTAAGTAAAACTATAATTGTATATAGGACATATGATAGAGGGATAATTGAAGTAAAACCATACTAGTATGTAGGACATAAGATAGCTAGGGGATAATTGAAGTAAAACCATATTAATATATATAGGACATAAGATAGGGGATAATTGAAGTAAAACCATACTAGTATATAGGACATAAGATAGGGGATAATTGAAGTAAAACCATACTAGTATATAGGACATAAGATAGGGGATAATTGAAGTAAAACCATACTAGTATGTAGGACATAAGATAGCTAGGGGATAATTGAAGTAAAACCATACTAGTATATAGGACATAAGATAGGGGATAATTGAAGTAAAACCATACTAGTATGTAGGACATAAGATAGCTAGGGGATAATTGAAGTAAAACCATACTAGTATATAGGACATAAGATAGGGGATAATTGAAGTAAAACCATACTAGTATGTAGGACATAAGATAGCTAGGGGATAATTGAAGTAAAACCATACTAGTATATAGGACATAAGATAGGGGATAATTGAAGTAAAACCATACTAGTATGTAGGACATAAGATAGCTAGGGGATAATTGAAGTAAAACCATACTAGTATATAGGACATAAGATAGGGGATAATTGAAGTAAAACCATACTAGTATGTAGGACATAAGATAGCTAGGGGATAATTGAAGTAAAACCATACTAGTATATAGGACATAAGATAGGGGATAATTGAAGTAAAACCATACTAGTATGTAGGACATAAGATAGCTAGGGGATAATTGAAGTAAAACCATACTAGTATATAGGACATAAGATAGGGGATAATTGAAGTAAAACCATACTAGTATGTAGGACATAAGATAGCTAGGGGATAATTGAAGTAAAACCATACTAGTATATAGGACATAAGATAGGGGATAATTGAAGTAAAACCATACTAGTATGTAGGACATAAGATAGCTAGGGGATAATTGAAGTAAAACCATACTAGTATATAGGACATAAGATAGGGGATAATTGAAGTAAAACCATACTAGTATGTAGGACATAAGATAGCTAGGGGATAATTGAAGTAAAACCATACTAGTATATAGGACATAAGATAGGGGATAATTGAAGTAAAACCATACTAGTATGTAGGACATAAGATAGCTAGGGGATAATTGAAGTAAAACCATACTAGTATATAGGACATAAGATAGGGGATAATTGAAGTAAAACCATACTAGTATGTAGGACATAAGATAGCTAGGGGATAATTGAAGTAAAACCATACTAGTATATAGGACATAAGATAGGGGATAATTGAAGTAAAACCATACTAGTATGTAGGACATAAGATAGCTAGGGGATAATTGAAGTAAAACCATACTAGTATATAGGACATAAGATAGGGGATAATTGAAGTAAAACCATACTAGTATGTAGGACATAAGATAGCTAGGGGATAATTGAAGTAAAACCATACTAGTATATAGGACATAAGATAGGGGATAATTGAAGTAAAACCATACTAGTATGTAGGACATAAGATAGCTAGGGGATAATTGAAGTAAAACCATACTAGTATATAGGACATAAGATAGGGGATAATTGAAGTAAAACCATACTAGTATGTAGGACATAAGATAGCTAGGGGATAATTGAAGTAAAACCATACTAGTATATAGGACATAAGATAGGGGATAATTGAAGTAAAACCATACTAGTATGTAGGACATAAGATAGCTAGGGGATAATTGAAGTAAAACCATACTAGTATATAGGACATAAGATAGGGGATAATTGAAGTAAAACCATACTAGTATGTAGGACATAAGATAGCTAGGGGATAATTGAAGTAAAACCATACTAGTATATAGGACATAAGATAGGGGATAATTGAAGTAAAACCATACTAGTATGTAGGACATAAGATAGCTAGGGGATAATTGAAGTAAAACCATACTAGTATATAGGACATAAGATAGGGGATAATTGAAGTAAAACCATACTAGTATGTAGGACATAAGATAGCTAGGGGATAATTGAAGTAAAACCATACTAGTATATAGGACATAAGATAGGGGATAATTGAAGTAAAACCATACTAGTATGTAGGACATAAGATAGCTAGGGGATAATTGAAGTAAAACCATACTAGTATATAGGACATAAGATAGGGGATAATTGAAGTAAAACCATACTAGTATGTAGGACATAAGATAGCTAGGGGATAATTGAAGTAAAACCATACTAGTATATAGGACATAAGATAGGGGATAATTGAAGTAAAACCATACTAGTATGTAGGACATAAGATAGCTAGGGGATAATTGAAGTAAAACCATACTAGTATATAGGACATAAGATAGGGGATAATTGAAGTAAAACCATACTAGTATGTAGGACATAAGATAGCTAGGGGATAATTGAAGTAAAACCATACTAGTATATAGGACATAAGATAGGGGATAATTGAAGTAAAACCATACTAGTATGTAGGACATAAGATAGCTAGGGGATAATTGAAGTAAAACCATACTAGTATATAGGACATAAGATAGGGGATAATTGAAGTAAAACCATACTAGTATATAGGACATAAGATAGGGGATAGTTGAAGTAAAACCATACTAGTATGTAGGACATAAGATAGCTAGGGGATAATTGAAGTAAAACCATACTAGTGTATAGGACATAAGATAGGGGATAATTGAAGTTAAACCATACTAGTAGGTAGGACATAAGATACGGGATAATTGAAGTAAAACCATACTAGTATATAGGACATAAAATAGGGGATAGTTGAAGTAAAACCATACTAGTATGTAGGACATAAGATAGGGGATAATTGAAGTAAAACCATACTAGTATGTAGGACATAAGATAGGGGATAATTGAAGTTAAACTATACTAGTGTATAGGACATAAGATAGGGGATAATTGAAGTTAAACCATACTAGTGTATAGGACATAAGATAGGGGATAATTGAAGTTAAACCATACTAGTATGTTTGACGATAGCTAGGGGATAAAAGTAACTCGTCTTTTAGGACCATTCTATTATCTAAGTTTTCAGACAAGTGATCATTGAAGACGGAGCTGATACCATAAGACATTGAAAATGGAGGAGGGGTCATTTAAAGATTTCTGCCTTTAGGACCATGTCACCATGGTAAAATACTGTCCCCTCCTGTCAACTCTGTTAGGAAGAATAAGTTATCAGAAAGCCCTGGTTTGATCTGTAGCAGAGGCATTAAAAAGTAACGACCCGTGTTAAACCAATAAACCAATATAGTTTCTTTGACATAGAGTAGGATCATTGAATGAGCTTTTCCTTTAGTGTCTAGGACAGGTTGAGGGACAGTGAATTTTCTACCTACTAGTGTTTTCCACAGGGGTCCGTGCCTTGTGACTACGTAATGTCACACACAAAAAAGCAAGATTTTTGGAAAAGAAAGTGTTTCACAATACAGCAGAAATTATCTTGGGGAAGGGGGTCTTATACTGGCCCCCAAGTTCACCCTAAAATATCATTTAGGGGAATATAATGTTCTGGCAGAGTATATCACCATATTCTTTTCTTTCAGACATGAATTTAACATCAATGTGTTGAAGGACTTTGTGAACTTACATGAGTTCTCAAACATGATCCTGGTTCAGGCTTTGAGGTGAGATAAATTCATAACATTGTGAAAGTCTGATAGAATATATGTTGTTATTTTATATAGTACATTATTGTGTTCATGGTTTATGTCAATAAATCACCCACCAACTCAACATGATTTTTAAAGCAATTGAATCAGAAATTTTATATTAGCCATGGTCTTAAGACATGAGAAATCTTAATTATGTGACCAGTGACAAATATTCCGATAACTTCAGACATGATATGTATAACTAAAGGTGATTTAACAGTTTTCTGCATCTGTGCCCCAGTACACTGTCTGAAATATAATCATTGTGTAGTTTTGTAAAGTAATCAAATATGTACTGATACATTGGGTTGGTCTTATTTAGGCAATTTCTGTGGAGTTTCCGTTTGCCAGGGGAAGCCCAGAAAATTGACAGAATGATGGAATGTTTTGCACAGAGATATTGTGAATTAAACCAAGATGTATTCACAAGTTCAGGTAAAAAACAAAGATGATGTTTATATGCTGTGCCTGTTGTTTGAGTATTTTGACCTGAAATAGAGTTATTTCAGTAGTATAATAAATCATGATATAATCATAATATTGGATAAATTATCCCTTTATTGAAAAATGTTGAGATATCCACTTCTAGATAGTTAATAGATCAAGTCTAGAGAATGGCACATTACATGAAATAGCTTTAGGCAGAACACTAGCAGAGAAATGACTAATGCCAGTTGACACAACCTGTTAAATAAGGAAATGATAGCATATGGTGGCTGTGCCACTTCCTTCAGCACACAAGAATTCCAGTGTGTGTTTTATATCCCGATGACTCAGTCTTACCTCATTATAAACCAGGCCTCAAGTCTGTTTTATGTTAACTAGTCTTCTTTCAGTATTGAGTTATATCAACTGAACAGAAAGGGAGGAATCATTTAATTAAATTTAATACATTGTATGAAAATTGTTCAAAATTTGAGGGCCACGGTGGCCGAATGGTTAAGGTGTCTGACATTCTGCTACCACTAGCCTTCCACCACTGGGACGTGGGTTTGAGGCCAACGTGGGTCAGTCGTCAGGTACTTGCTGCAGGTGGTGGTTTTTTTCACCAGGTACTCCGGCTTCCTCCACCACCATTACCTGGCACGTCCTTAAATGACCATAGCTGTTAATAGGACTTAAAACCTAAATAAACAAACAAACAAAAATCAAAATTTGATTATGCAACTGACTAGATTCGTTTTCTAACAGTGATATTCATCTAGAAGTTTTCATTTAAGTTATAAGATGTAATAAAAATGTAAATCATGAAAATATATGATTTATGACAAACTTATGTTGAAAGCAGTAGTATGTGGTATGTTAATAGTATGAACTATGTTTGTAGACACATGCTATGTGCTGTCCTTTGCCATTATCATGCTGAATACCAGTCTACACAACCCCAGCGTGAAAGACAAACCTACTGTCGACCGCTTCATACAGATGAACAGGGGCATCAACGATGGTGGAAACCTGCCCGAGGACCTCCTAACTGTAGGCCACTAGCAATCAATAAAACCAATTTTTTATGTACTTGCCATTTTATGGGGGGGGCGGGGGGGGGGGGGGGGNGATGTTCTATGACAGTCCTGTCATGTCATGGTCCAATCCCCATTCAATGTCATCTGTCCAGCAACATTATTTCATCACTGATTTTGATAAAAGTTTATGCAAATGTTAAGTACAAGGACACCTCAGATAAGGTGGTATTTCAGGATTCCTAGGTCAAGGCCAAGGTCATTGTTACCGTTCAACCAGTTAGTGACATTGTTCTAACAACATAATTTGTAGGTCTTCGCCATCTTGGGATGGGGGTATATGATGTCATGTCCATCCCATCCTTTCCCGTCACGTTGTGGTTCATTGTCGTGACTTTACCTACCCGCTACTTCAATTTTCACAGACTTTCATCAAACTTATTCAAAGGTCATGTAATATCTCAAAATGAGTTCATATTTCAGGGTCCCAAGGTCAAAATCAAACCTTGAGGAGGTGGGCAAGTGCAATGATTTATATGGAAATAATATTTTTTGGTGTCTTTATTAGCTCACCTTGGCCGGCCGGCCGTCAACAATTTCTTTAAACGACTTCTTCTTCTTAACCACTGATTGGAATTAAACTAAATTTGACTGGAAGCATCCTTAAGTGGTGGGGATTCAAAATTGTACAAACGGTGGGGCTCACCCCCCAGGGGGCTGAGGGGCGGGGCTAAAAGGGGGCAATTTGGCTTTATTGCTTTAAGCAACTTCTTCTCTGGAACAAAGAGATGGATATCAGACATATTTGACTGGAAGCATCCCTAGGTGGTGGGGAGTCAAAATTGTACAAATGGTGGGGCTGACCCCCCCTGGGGGCTGAGGGGCAGGGTCAAAAGGGGGCAATTTGGCTATATTGCTATAAACGATTTCTTCTGTAGAACTATGTACTGGATATCAATCATATATAATCAAAAGCATTCATGGGGCGGCAGGGATTCAAAATTGTACAAATAGTGGGGCTGACCCCCGGAGCTAAGGGGTGGGGCCAAAATAAGGTTATTACTTGGAAATGGTTGAGATCCCCACCATATATACAATTGCTGAGTATAAAGAGAAGAATGCACATTTGCTTCCAGGATGGCCCTAGGGTCTGGTCCCACCCTTGGAGACATAGTCCCTGGGCTATAACTTTAAAATGGTTGAGATCCCCACCCCAAAACTACATATACAAATGCTGGGCAAAAAGAGACAAATGCAGTCATTTTATTAGAATTGATCCTGGGGTTTCCAAAACCCTAGGGACCTAGTTTCTTAGTCACAGCTTGTAAACAATTGACATCACCACCCTATAACCATATATACAAATGCTGAGTATAAAGAGAAGAATGCACAGTTGCTTCCAGGATGGCCCTAGGGCCTGGTCCCACCCTTGGAGACATAGTCCCTGGGCTATAACTTTAAAATGGTTGAGATCCCCACCCCCAAACTACATATACAAATGCTGGGCAAAAAGAGACAAATGCAGTCATTTGATTAGAATTGATCCTGGGGTTTCCAAAACCCTAGGGACCTAGTTTCTTAGTCACAGCTTGGAAACAGTTGAGATCACACCCTATAACCATATATACAATTGCTGAGTATAGAGAGAAGAATGCACATTTGCTGCCAGGATGGCCCTAGGGCCTGGTCCCACCCTTGGAGACATAGTCCCTGGGCTATAACTTTAAAACGGTTGAGATCCCCACCCCCAAACTACATATACAAATGCTGGGCAAAAAGAGACAAATGCAGTCATTTTATTAGAATTGATCCTGGGGTTGCCAAAACCCTAGGGACCTAGTTTCTGAGTCACAGCTTGGAAACAGTTGAGATCCCCACCCAATAACCTTATATAAAAGTGCTGGGCATGAAAAATCTAATACAGATATGCTACAAGGATTGGCCTTGGGGTTTGGCATATTCCCTTGGATATCATTTGTAGAATATTTTGCCATGATTGCTTAGATATCCAGCTGAGGGATACAGGCCATATGGGCCTCTTGTTCTGAAAAGCACTAGGAAAGAGATTTTAGCCATGATTATCGAGATTTTTGGGTCCTCAATATGAATTTATTTTCATGCCCCTGGGTATTAACATTAGGGGTTGGGACTACATATTTAACCAAAACAATGATTTCTCAATAAGATAATTCATTAAAGAGGTTTTTGGTGTTTTTGTTGCTGATATAATAAATATAAATAAAATAAATATAAAACGTTTGATATAGCACCCTATCTAGCTAACATAAGCCACTCTAAAGCACTTTACAGTAAATAGATATGCAATAAATACAATTATGATGGGTAATGGACTACCCTGCTTTGTATACAAGATTAATTCCACACCGCGTCTCAACAATTAATTATAGTACCCTGCAGGTGACCATTGAGCCAAAGGGCCTCTTTGATTCTAAGTACTAAAATGGATATGAAACTTATGCTATTTTGCATATTTAAAAACAACATAATTATACATCAAATTGAAGCAAAACAAATATTGAAAATTCATACAACTTCTTAGCAGTAATTCATTTCTTTTATCTAATATATATACATTGCTGAATATTTCAGAGTTTGTATGACAGCATCAAAAAGGAACCGTTTAAGATTCCAGAAGATGATGGAAATGACCTCATGCACACATTCTTCAACCCAGACAAGGAGGGGTGGTTGTGGAAACAAGGTAACACATACCACGATTGTATTAAATAGTCGGTTTTGTAGTAAGATGTACTTGTCTCTATGTATACACTCAGGCCTAACACACATCTGTTTAATCCAAAACGTGGTGCAATTGGCTTGTATAAAATACTTGTCACCTAGTTTTGACAAAGAGACTACCACATATGGTCTGTGTGGTGGTCATTTATGGTTGGGTAGCATGACATGGAGACAGGAGATTTGACCACAGAACCAGTAGAGGATGGGCTGTGTGCTGACAGTGTAAGGGAGGGTGACGGCATGGCACACTGGTTATAGCCTATAGATGTAGCTATAGTTGGCCATGTAAGGCTCCCCCTACTGTTGTTATTATGTTAGTGTTAACGAGTGCTAGCTAGTCTGTGACAAGTAGTACCCATGCTGTAGATCCAGTATATCTAGCTGTCTGACTGTCCCTTGGCAGATATGCATGCAATGATCCAGTCCTATAACTAGCTAGCTAAAAATGACAAGCTTTCATACTTGCTATAGGTTGAACTTTGAACAGCAAATACAATTGCCATTCTTTGAACTACTGATAATAATCAATTGTAACAAACTTAAGAAAATCACTTCCTCTCCTTTGTGCTGCATTCTGCTTCTTTGAAAAATCTGCTCCATGCGAGAATGTTTTGCAGTGAGGTGACATTGGCTGATGATATGATATTAAAAAGCAGTATTTATCTCAATTTGAATGACTTTTGTAACATTAATTTATAACCCTAGCTTTCCAATTCCCATCACAAGGTGTTTGACTGGGCCATTATTTACTATCTTTTCCTGTCGCACAAGGTGTTCAAACTAGTGTCTGATTGACTGTGATGCATAACAAGTACTTTTATCGGCTTCAATCTAACAGGTTTTCTGTTGGCTAACTTTGTAATCTAGTAGCTATAAGTTCAAAATGTAATGGCTTTTGAGGGAGAAAATATTAGTTTAAATCAATTTGGCTTTGGGATATAAATACAATAGGTTCGCTTTGAAAGTTTTTTGCCCTATTACAAGTTCTTTCTATTTTGATAATGACTAATTTCAGTGTAATAGTTGTCTCTGTACTAACCCTAGTCTGGCCTGCCCTGGCTTTACAATGCCTAACATGGCTGTAGTGACCCAGACGGATCAATCCAACTTGTGTCGAGGAATTTCAGTCACAGGACAAGTTGGCGGCATGCTATTTTACACAAGACTTGGCATTGTAAACAAAGAATCAGCATGTTGACTCTAGATAGGATCTGAACTATTCCAAGCTTCTGTAAGGTATCTCCTTAGAACCATGTCCAGGCTGTTTACCACAATATAGTTCAGGTCTCCCATCACACTTTGTTCAGCTGTACTTCATTACATGGAGAGGTAACAGACTCTCGTTGGAAACGCCATTCTGATGATATTTTCTAACCAGAATTATATTAGTCATCAATTATTACAAATCAGATTGCTTTTCCCTCAGATGTTGGAATCATTAAAACAAAGGGGTGATGACAAAGGGTTTAATTGGACGGTGCAATTATAGAAGTTACGGATATTAATGTTTTCATTAAAATCTGCCTTCAATAACTCTGTTAAACAATAGGTATGATTGAGAAGCCTCTCTATCTGCCTTCATTAACTCTGTTAAACACTAGATATGATTGAGAAGCCTCTCTATCTGCCTTCAATAACTCTGTTAAACACTAGGTATGATTGAGAAGCCTCTCTATCTGCCTCCATTAACTCTGTTAAACACTAGATATGATTGAGAAGCCTCTCTATCTGCCTTCATTAACTCTCTTAAACAATAGGTATGATTGAGAAGCCTCTCTGTCTGCCTTCAAAAACTCTGTTAAACAATAGTTATGATTGAGAAGCCTCTCTATCTGCCTTCAATAACTCTCTTAAACACTAGGTATGTTTGAGAAGCCTCTCTATCTGCCTTCAATAACCCTCTTAAACACTAGGTATGATTGAGAAGCCTCTCTATCTGCCTTCAATAACCCTCTTATACACTAGGTATGATTGAGAAGCCTCTCTATCTGCCTTCAATAACCATCTTATACACTAGGTATGATTGAGAAGCCTCTCTATTTGCCTTCAATAACTCTCTTAAACAATAGGTATGATTGAGAAGCCTCTCTATCTGCCTTCAATAACCCTCTTAAACAATAGGTATGATTGAGAAGCCTCTCTACTGCCTTCAATAACTCTCTTAAACAATAAGTATGATTGAGAAGCCTCTCTATCTGCCTTCAATAACTCTGTTAAACAATAGGTATGATTGAGAAGCCTCTCTATCTGCCTTCAATAACTCTCTTAAACAATAGGTATGATTCAGAAGCCTCTCTATCTGCTTTCACTTCCTCCTCCACAACCCAAATACACTTCAGACACATTCCTTTGTCCCAGCTACAAAATGGCTCACCGACAACTTGCTCATTATCTTTCTTGGTCAAATATTTTCATTGTAATTTTAATCATATCTTCTAAAAGGTTAATTTCTGTAAGAATTTATCTACAATTGACACAAACTTTGTAAAACACAAATTGTCCATGTTGTTGGCATTGGCAGCATTGATGCCCGTTTGACGACCCTTGAATACTTTTCAATAAAACTTTATGCAAACCCTCAGCATTCTATGGTCAGGAATCAATCAAATCAATAAATTAGATCAGCTGATGAATAAGTGACCATGGGACATCAGAATGGCGATTCTAATGGGGATCCATCAGATGTGTGTGTAACAAATTAAGGGTGGAGTGAGAGATCTGATTTAGGTATATTGTGTGTACCTGTTTGTTGTTGTATGGCTGACATGGATAAGTACATCTTTCTGCTTCTGGTCATATGTAGGGTTGTAATTAGTGTTAGCATGGTTTATATAGCGTCTGAACATTTTAGTGAGGTAGATTTCATTACTAATGACAGATGTGTATTGTGACAGGGTGAAAGTGTAGTGGTTGTCACTGAATTGTAGCTTTTAATATTTCCATTGTCTTGTTCTATTGAAAGATTTTATGGGTAAAGTTTACAAGATAATGAAATGCTATAGAAATGGATATTGTGTGTAGTTGTTACTGGAGTGTTGTTTAGTGTACAACCACACATTGGGTAGGATAAAATTGTTGTCGAACAGGAATGTGTGTGCATGTGAAATATTTTGCATGACTATGATAATTCTTACTTCATTTATGAAATAGGGTGAAACTTTTAGATCTTTTGTTGTCAAATATTTTCTCTTTTTGATGTGATTTTTTTTCCAATTTGCACTGTTGTGATTTTGTATCCCTGTATTTCCTTACACAGGAGCTTCCAAAAAATTGAGTAAGTGTGGCGTTGTTTGCGTCATTGTTTACTGCTCGTTATTCTTTGTTTACAGTTATACGACCCTGACCTGTTCATTTTTCGGCAAAAGCTTTTTGGTGCTTGGAGATTTATTGCTACTGCTGTAGAATGTTTGCAATGCATCAAACTGGTTGAGATGGTTATATGTTCCAATATATACATTGAAAGAAAACACATTTTTTTAACTTTCATTAGACAAAATGTTCATTTAATATCAAAAGATAACCATATTGATGTAACTGTAAACATTTAAAATCCAGTTTTTGGCTTTTTTTTAGTTTTACATATTTCTCGAATTGTTTACAACCTTCATCATCATCAAAATAATAAAAGTCATTAACATTTAAATAACATTATTCATTACCAGCAGGCTTTATTTTTATTGATATTTTGCTGATAAATCTATCGTTTTGATTTAATGTTGCGGATGAAGCGCTTTTTGTTGTTTACATAGTAGAGACTAGTGAAAACTGTTTTCCTGCATGCATATCATCAATTGAGCCAATCAGATACTAAATCTCCTTCGTTACCATGGCAACTAGATGAGCCATCCTGTGGCCATGGTTACATGGTGTACAACTTAACCCGAGTAATGAGCACCTGTAGAGCAGTACTTGGCACTTGTTGTGTGGTAATGGTGGTGGTTAACTATCTATTGTCATATTTAACAGCTATGATAATACGCAAACAACATTCTTATTAATTGTTGATGCTGAAAACAAACAAAAAATAATAAATAATGGCTAATTAATTAATCCTGTAAAAGAAGTCATTGAATTCTAACTGATAATCTAATTATGATCACTAAGGTTTGGTTGTAAAATAAATGTTTTGTAGACATTGCTGAGTCACCACGTTAATCACCTTACCTAACCAGATAGAAAGTAAACTCTGATAAGCTAAAGGATACACAGTTTTGTACGATTAATTAGAATTATTTAAGGAACACAACCATCCAACCTCCTTGTCTGCAAACAAAGTTAAAGATATAGGGTATGGACCAGCTTTGTTTGGTAAAATTTGGCTGTTAATTACAAGCTTTTTAGCGGTAATGTAACACACAAACATCCAGTGCGTGGAATCAGAAAGCTTTTGCCTACTGTTATTCCCTATTGTAGATCTGGCATTGCAGAGTATCTTTCACATATCATCCTGGATTTTGTGGGTTTAACGTTAAGTGTCTTAACGTGCAATTCCAACCAATCTCTCTCTATAGCGCAAATTTACTTATCATCTGTAAAATCATACAAATCTGTTGTCCTTATCTTCTTGGTTTTGTTATATGGGTATATTTTCCTTACTGTCCTACTGGATCACCCCTAGAATCCACTCGGTATATATGTATTTTTATTATATTAATAGTGATATATATTTACTTTTATAAACACAACATATCAAGTGTCGTTAAAAAACCTGTTTGTTTTATGCCTTCCAATCTACAATTAGTACTGCTTTGGACATAGAACATTGTGTCTGCAGTGTACATGACTGTCAGATCAACACAGTGCTATAGGTCCCCTTACCTTTTTCTAAATCACACCAGGCCCAACTTGTATCACCTAACTCAACATTGAGGTAAGCTCAAGAATTGATATGTTTGAGACAAGTGCCTACGCAGATTTTTAGGATCAGCATTGAATTCTCCAGTGCACTTTATGAAACTGGACAATACGTCCAACTTGAAAACAATTGTATCCAATGATGAAAGCACAGAATCAAACTGTCCTTAATAGACCACAATGTAGCACCTTAGAATGGTCGAAGTTGTAACTGCAATAAACTACAATAGAAACCTGCCTTAGTTCCATACAATACTTTTAAATACTTTTTCTACTGAAACTTTCATTCTACAGCCAGGGGCACTTTTGAAATATTTCAACGTTTCATAGATAATAAGGGTTTGGCTAACAAACTCTGTAGTTGATTGTACATGACTTCTTATAACTGTCTTAGTAACACCATATACTTTATACATTTGGTACTATAATACATAGCTGGACAGTTGGTACTATAATACATAGCTAGACAGTTCGTACTATAAAACATAGCTGGACAGTTCGTACTATAAAACATAGCTGGACAGTTGGTACTATAATACATAGCTGGACAGTTGGTACTATAATACATAGCTGGACAGTTGGTACTATAATACATAGCTGGACAGTTGGTACTATAATACATAGCTGGACAGTTGGTACTATAATACATAGCTGGACAGTTGGTACTATAATACATAGCTGGACAGTTGGTACTATAATACATAGCTGGACAGTTGGTACTATAATACATAGCTGGACAGTTGGTACTATAATACATAGCTGGACAGTTGGTACTATAATACATAGCTGGACAGTTGGTACTATAATACATAGCTGGACAGTTGGTACTATAATACATAGCTGGACAGTTGGTACTATAATACATAGCTGGACAGTTGGTACTATAATACATAGCTGGACAGTTGGTACTATAATACATAGCTGGACAGTTGGTACTATAATACATAGCTGGACAGTTGGTACTATAATACATAGCTGGACAGTTGGTACTATAATACATAGCTGGACAGTTGGTACTATAATACATAGCTGGACAGTTGGTACTATAATACATAGCTGGACAGTTGGTACTATAATACATAGCTGGACAGTTGGTACTATAAAACATAGCTGGACAGTTGGTACTATAATACATAGCTGGACAGTTGGTACTATAATACATAGCTGGACAGTTGGTACTATAATACATAGCTGGACAGTTGGTACTATAATACATAGCTGGACAGTTGGTACTATAATACATAGCTGGACAGTTGGTACTATAATACATAGCTGGACAGTTGGTACTATAATACATAGCTGGACAGTTGGTACTATAATACATAGCTGGACAGTTGGTACTATAATACATAGCTGGACAGTTGGTACTATAATACATAGCTGGACAGTTGGTACTATAATACATAGCTGGACAGTTGGTACTATAATACATAGCTGGACAGTTGGTACTATAATACATAGCTGGACAGTTGGTACTATAATACATAGCTGGACAGTTGGTACTATAATACATAGCTGGACAGTTGGTACTATAATACATAGCTGGACAGTTGGTACTATAATACATAGCTGGACAGTTGGTACTATAAAACATAGCTGGACAGTTGGTACTATAATACATAGCTGGACAGTTGGTACTATAATACATAGCTGGACAGTTGGTACTATAATACATAGCTGGACAGTTGGTACTATAATACATAGCTGGACAGTTGGTACTATAATACATAGCTGGACAGTTGGTACTATAATACATAGCTGGACAGTTGGTACTATAATACATAGCTGGACAGTTGGTACTATAATACATAGCTGGACAGTTGGTACTATAATACATAGCTGGACAGTTGGTACTATAATACATAGCTGGACAGTTGGTACTATAATACATAGCTGGACAGTTGGTACTATAATACATAGCTGGACAGTTGGTACTATAATACATAGCTGGACAGTTGGTACTATAATACATAGCTGGACAGTTGGTACTATAATACATAGCTGGACAGTTGGTACTATAATACATAGCTGGACAGTTGGTACTATAATACATAGCTGGACAGTTGGTACTATAATACATAGCTGGACAGTTGGTACTATAATACATAGCTGGACAGTTGGTACTATAATACATAGCTGGACAGTTGGTACTATAATACATAGCTGGACAGTTGGTACTATAATACATAGCTGGACAGTTGGTACTATAATACATAGCTGGACAGTTGGTACTATAATACATAGCTGGACAGTTGGTACTATAATACATAGCTGGACAGTTGGTACTATAATACATAGCTGGACAGTTGGTACTATAATACATAGCTGGACAGTTGGTACTATAATACATAGCTGGACAGTTGGTACTATAATACATAGCTGGACAGTTGGTACTATAATACATAGCTGGAAAGTACATACTTCAAAATATGTAGACTTCTTGTATACACATATGATAAATCCGACCTAACCTAAATATGAGCAATAAAAGTAGCAAAGACCAAAATGTATATTAAACAGTTTCCTAGCTGTTGTGTGGATATACCTAATATCTCTTTAGAACATTGAATGACTTTGATTTCTGAAGTTTATGTGAGAGTCTGAAATCTATATATCTGACCTAAATAATTGGGTATGTGCATGTAAATGGCTTCCATCAAGTGTATCACTGCTTATACAGTTACAGGGACACAGCCTAGATAGCCTCCCCTTGTCCCCTGTCTACTCTCTGCTGGCACCCTCTGTGGTTTGTCAGGTTGAAAGGCTTCAAATAAGTTAATCTTCTTTAATTAACACTGCCGTCACCTTAACAAAGATAACCTGTATAGCATTATTATGTATATTATTGGTGATCAGGACCTCTTCTGATGTAAAAGTCATCACACTGAAATTATCAGTGACATTTTATAATGCAAAAACCAGCAAATAAAGATATGATCTGAATAGATTTGTCAGTAAAGCGTCCAGGGATAGACTTCCTGTCATTAAACATAAACACGATACGGGTTAGCAGCAGGACCGTACACCAATGCATGCTGTGACATCGTAGTCTAGCCTCACTCTCATGTCTAATCAGTCACTCATCAAACATAGATACTTACAATAAAGGCTGTAAAATTTGATATAATCCTTGTTTGACAAATTATGACATTGTAGATCTTCATATCAAATAATAGAAGTCACATACATTTTACCTGGCAAGGTATTCAATCCAGGTGATAGGAATCACTTACAACTAGTGTTTAACCTGGTAAATATTGACAGGTATCATTTACAAACAATGTTTAACCTGGTAAATATTGACAGGTATCATTTACAAACAATGTTTAACCTAGTAAATATTGACAGGTATCATTTACAAACAATGTTTAACCTAGTAAATATTGACAGGTATCATTTACAAACAATGTTTAACCTAGTAAATATTGACAGGTATCATTTACAAACAATGTTTAACCTAGTAAATATTGACAGGTATCATTTACAAACAATGTTTAACCTGCTAAATATTGACAGGTATCATTTACAAACAAGGTTTAACCTGGTAAATATTGACAGGTATCATTTACAAACAATGTTTAACCTGGTAAATATTGATAGGAATCATTTATAAACAGTGTTTAACCTGGTAAATATTGATAGGAATCTTTATAAACAATGTTTAACCTGGTAAATATTGACAGGTATCATTAACAAACATTGTTTAATGTGGTAAATATTGACATTTATCATTTACAAACATTGTTTAACCTGGTAAATATTGATGGGAATCATTTATAAACAGTGTTTAACCTGGTAAATATTGATAGGAATCATTTATAAACAGTGTTTAACCTGGTAAATATTGATAGGAATCATTTATAAACAGTGTTTAACCTGGTAAATATTGATATGATTCATTTATAAACAGTGTATATACTTTTAAATATTGATAAGTATGATTTACAAAATAGTGCTTACCTGGTAAATATTCTAACTAAGTCTCGAAAAATACAAATCATTTAAAAATTACGATACCCAGATAAATGGTACATTGTGTGGTTAAGTTTATAACCGTATAGTCAGGTGCATGCTTTATGTTTTATATCATGTTTAGGCTCAGCAAGGGGAAAATAAAACATTTGTTGACAACTTTCTTAGTAGATACTACTTTTTACTTTCAAAGTAGATCAACAAAAAGTTTAAATTTCATAAGGCAACCAGTTAATATTCAAATTTATCAGCAGGATAATGTTACAAACTAGATGGGAACCAATTTTTGTACATGTGTTAAGTAATTATGTATACATTGTAGTTGATATGACATCCTTCGTAGGGTTATGGATCTGGTATTACTGAATTATGGTGACAATGTCATTCTTTAATATATTTTGTGTTGTAGGTGGTCGATACAGAAGCTGGAAAAGAAGATGGTTCATCCTTAACGATAACTGCCTCTACTACTTCCAGTTCACAACTGTAAGTTACTCTAGCGTGTCATGGTGAGGTAATGGTCGGATCTTTAGGTATTATGTACAATTGACTGGACAAAGTTAGCCTTAAATATTTCGTACATATACATTTGATTTCTCCCAGAAATCTGGGCAATGATCAAAAACCTGTAATTCCTTTCCGTCTCCTATTTATTTTCATCTTCTGATAATTGTGTTAGAATATATCTGTAATAATAAAATACTTCCAGTGATTTTCGCTCACCACCCCCATTCTGGCCCCAGACTTATTATACAGTGACCAAGTTAACTGACCGCTTACCACCGTAGATGTTAAAAGTTGCGGATATCAAAAGGAGCTTGGCAGTAATTATGTCTGTCATTGGCTACTCACATTGAAAATTACATCAACTCTGACAGCTTGTTTATTGGCAGCCATTTTGAAAAGTAAACTGAACCAGAAAATGAAGCTAGATCAGTTTAATGTTTTTCTCACAGGAGGTGAATATATATAATAGGAATATATTAAAATAATACATATTTAATACAGAAGGAAATTCAACATGTTTAATTTCTTTATTTTAACCCTTTCACCACTGTATACCATAATGGACTCGTCCAGATGAATGTATGGTAGAATCTACTACAGTTACCTAGGGGTGAAAGGGTTAAAATGATTCAAAAGAACATTCTAATTTCCCCAAGGTGTCTGCATAAATTACCAGAGTGATGACCACTCAGCCAAACTCACCTATTTTTTGTCTCAGAATGGACAAAGTTGGCTCCCTGTATTCTTCTATACACAGGCCTAGCTAGGTGACAATTTGTCTTTGTCTAAACAAACTTATCTGTCTTGATCCAGACAAAGTCTACTTCATCCAGTCTGTACCTGGGAGGCAGTCTGTCTTTATCTAAACAAAGTCAGCTTTATATATTTTTGTACACTAGTGACATTATTTCTAACAGGACAAAGAACCAAAGGGGATTATACCATTGGAGAACATACAAGTAAGAGTGGTTCCTTCAGAGAAGTCGTCCAAACCTAATGCGTTTGAATTGTATGCTGCAAGTAACGACATCATTAAGGCTTGTAAAGTGGACAGGGAAGGCAAGGTTGTGGAAGGTCAGTAGGCCAATAAACCATATCATATATTTTACTTTTGATTAAGTTTTGATCAATTTTACATAGATTAAAATGATGCCTTTGTCACTTTAAGAACTAATTTCTCATATTTATTGCCTTTATACATGAAAAATGGCTTAATTCAGAAAAAGTAGGACTGATTGTTGTCGGAAATACGTAAGTCACTGGTAAATGTGATCTGTACTGCTGTCTGATTGGTTAGCTTTGGATTCAGAACAGGTGTTGTCATATTGGCTTCATAGGTAAACTGATATGTTATTTATCACATAGGCAAACACAATGTGTACCGGATGTCATCGGCAACAGCTGATGACCAGGACGAGTGGATCCGGTGTATCAGGTCAGTACTATTACTGTAACCTCTCAACTATTTAGAGTAGGATATTCATCAGGTTACAAGTTTTGTAAAATGATTGCTAGGTGTTGATCTCAAAAATAACTACTGATAACTGATTGTGAAATGATTCATGTAGCACAACCAAAAAGTGTTTATATTTGACGTTTCGATGACTAGTACGGTGATACTCTGTCATCTCATCAGACAAATGACCAGTGTAGCGTATGTACACAAAGATGTAAAATATGTACGAGTTGTCCACAAATCAATGTCAATTCCGCTACGCTGTAAGCGTATGTACAATAAGTTGTTATATATGTACCGAAATGACTCAATTCAGCTACGCTTTGTTTAATACTTGGTCATAGATATGCAAGAGCCTATGGGCCCCTTCATCTTGATTTAGAACTGGCCCAATGCGGCATATCCAGACTGCTTCCTTTATCTGCCACTTGAACAGGTTGCTCTCTCTGTCCAGTTCCTTGGGAGTTATCGCAGTGGGACAGTTCTAAATCGAGATAAGGGGGATCATAGACTCTCGCACATCTATGACCTAGTATTAAACAACCTTGAACAAGTTTGTGTTTCGGGTTTCTATGTTGAAGGTTAAGGTCACTTACTATTTTCAGAAAAACTTTATCGCTCTACCGACTTCATTACTGAACGGAATAAAAATCTATTACCCATCGAAGAATGCAGTTGCTAGAGCTGATACTGATAAATCATTTAATTTTCTGTTCATTTCCTCATACATATGTCACACGATGTCTGAATGCGAGGAGATTTGTTTCACTTGTAATGCTATATTACCTTTGAACTTTGAACTTTTGTCTTGACCTTGACCTTTTGGTGTACAGACGTGAGAGTGACAATATGTCATCTAGTCATGATACAGTTTCATGTTTCACAGCAAAGAAATTGAGGTTATCATAAGTGACCCTCCTGACAATTGTAACTTGACATTTGACCCTTTGATACGTTGTAGACTTGGGTTTGGGAATGTGACAGGATGTGCCACCTAGCCATGATGGGAAAGTTTATGGAACTTCATCAAAAAATCTTACCAAAGTCGAACTTGATTTGACCTTTGACCACTTGCAATGATTTAGCTGACCTTAGGAACACTGCCAGAAGTGTTAAGCGATACCATCTTAACACACACACATTTGTGAAATTTCATTTTAGGTGATCAAAAGTACGGCCATGACAAGCATATATTTGCTTTAACTCCTCGCTTGTTCTTTTGGGTAGATACCTAGAGTGTTACATGACAGAGCACATATCTGAAAAGCTTCTAAACAACGTCTGTAGATACTCAGAGCTATAGGTCAGACATGACAATGGACGTATATACCTACTAACGAACAGATGGACGTATAAATAGTATTTTTACTGCCCCCCTCCCTGCCTTTATAGTGAGATTGCTGGTGAGAGGGGGGGATACAGAAATTGAAAGTTGTGTAATTTATCAAATTTCATATTAACCACTGCTAACTTTTACAACATTTGCTTGCAGGGCCAGTATAAGTGAGAATCCGTTCTATGATATGCTGTCTGCCCGTAGGAAGAAGGTTATTACAAAGTGATGAGCCTGTAGGACACACGACCTTGGTGGTAGACCATAGATACTACAACATGCTGTATATTCTCCGTGTAGACACCCTCATCTAACAGGACTTTGTGTTAATGGTTTTATACCTGTAATGCTCCCATCTGTGATTTTGTAGAATTGCAGACATGAAATGACATTTAATTTTTTATCCAATGACTGAAGCATGAAATCCTAGCTTGCACAGTACATAGACTCAACGGATTCTGAAGAAGTCATCATACTTGACCTGAAATTTTAATTTTACTGTAACATAAATCTTGTGAATATTTATATATTTCACCTTGATTATTGAAATCTTGATTTGTTTATATTTACTCTGACTAATAATATCAAGCTGTGTTTCGCATGGCTGAATTTACTGCTCACCAAATGTGCCACAATCTCAGACCATTGTGCCCATTCAGCAAACCTCAACTTTTGCGTAACTAGTTTGGAATGTGTAAAAATAAAAATCAAGTCTTTAAAAGACTTCATTATCCTTACAGAACATTATATGTATTTACCTGGTAATTTATTTATTCTTCATGCTTCTGGTATACACTGTTTATATATATTGTTATAATTGTGACAAAAAACATTTAAGAAATAATAAGATCATAATTATTTGAAAAAGAAGATTAACAACATTATACTATTATTAGCATTTATATAAAAACAAGAGATGTTGACTTAATTGCAAAACGAAGCTTTCTTCACATTGCATACCACTTGATAACCTGTATTTCTGATGATTTATGTATAAACAGTATATACAACTTTTTGTAATGTAGAACTGTGATAAGTCTAATGTTGGACTTGGAAGCAATAAGGTGTAGTATGGATTACACTTGGGGTGCCCGTACCTGTAAAGGTAGATACAGGAGACGAGTGTATTGTAAAACAGTTGTTGTACTCCCTATATAACGTAAAATCTAGTCAGAAGAATTGGTTTGAAAGCCCAAGGATTTAAATGTGTTTGGTGTGGGCCACGTTACATACAGTTTTAGTTATAATGCATATTTTGTAAATGCGTGCTTGTGTTGATGTCGGCCTCAATACAGGAAGTATTTAATTATAATGTTTAACGTAAAATTTGATAGTTCTTTGTGAAATATTTGGTGGTTAAACTCACTTTGTGTTGTATAACTGACATTATTAATCTCCCTTCAGTTTATCACACACTCAGCTATTGATATTAGAGTATACATGTACAGGGGATAGACTGTGTACGGTAATACTAATCACATCAACAGGAAAAACGAACTGTTAAAGTTCATCAGCCGGGGACCAACATTTTGTTTATTTTTACGAGCAGTGTATGAGAACAACACCTCATCATCAAACAGGTCGGCGTTCTGTATATGTAGTGGTGTCCTTCTATAGGACCAGTCTGTGAGATCAAACTTGACTGTAACATTAGTGGTTAATCTCTACCTGTTGTGGTGTTTTCCCACAGAACCCATCTACGAGAGCAAACTTGACCGAAACACTGGTGGTCACTCTCTACCTGTTATGATGTATGTCTATATGACCAGTGTGTGCGATCAAACTTGACCGTCACGCTGGTGGTCTCTCTACCTGTTATATATGACCAGTGTGTGAGATCAAACTTGACTGTCACGCTGGTGGTCTCTCTACCTGTTATGATGTATGTCTATATGACCAGTGTGTGATCAAACTTGACCGTCACGCTGGTGGTCACTCTCTACCTGTTATGATGTATGTCTATATGACCAGTGTGAGATCAAACTTGACCGTCACGCTGGTGGTCTCTCTTCCTGTTATGATGTATGTCTATATGACCACTGTGTGCGATCAAACTTGACCGTCACGCTGGTGGTCACTCTCTCCCTGTTATGATGTATGTCTATATGACCAGTGTGTAAGATCAAACTTGACCGTCACGCTGGTGGTCTCTCTTCCTGTTATGATGTATGTCTATATGACCTGTGTGAGATCAAACTTGACCGTCACGCTGGTGTTCTCTCTACCTGTTATGATGTATGTCTATATGACCAGCGTGTGAGATCAAACTTGACCGTCACGCTGGTGGTCTCTCTCTACCTGTTATGATGTATGTCTATATGACCAGTGGGTGATCAAACTTGACCGTCACGCTGGTGGTCACTCTCTCCCTGTTATGATGTATGTCTATATGACCAGTGTGAGATCACACTTGACCGTCACGCTGGTGGTCTCTCTACCTGTGATGATGTATGTCTATATGACCAGTGTGTGAGATCAACCTTGACCGTCACGCTGGTGGTCTCTCTACCTGTTATATATGACCAGTGTGTGAGATCAAACTTGACTCTCACGCTGGTGGTCTCTCTTCCTGTTATGATGTATGTCTATATGACCAGTGTGGGAGATCAAACTTGACCGTCACGCTGGTGGTCTCTCTACTTGTTATGATGTATGTCTATATGACCAGTGTGTGATCAAACTTGACCGTCACGCTGGTGGTCTCTCTACCTGTTATGTGGTGTTTATCCAGTTTGTAAAATCAACACTTAAGTGACAAACTGGTGATCACTGTGTGCTAATGAAATAATGTTTTGTACAAGTCCTTAATACCTCATCCATTCAATTATAGAATACTGATCATTTAGCCAAGGGAATCATGTAGATCATCAGTATCTTCTGCAGGATCCATTGTGTCCTTTACTGTCACATTATCTGGTTTATTGACATAGTGCAAGAATTATGTAACTCTTTATTTGTTCATTTTTTTATATGATGTTAATTTTGTAACAGTTGTGCATGCCAGTAATGTAATAGCTGTGATGTAAAAAGTGAATGAATTGAAATGCAGAAATGTGAGTTTTTGTGCAAGTCTGACTGGTGTTTGAATGTGGTTTGATAGGCGAGTTACAACGGTAGTTTGAAATGGGTGTGACTGGTTTAAAAGATCTTATTTTGAACTTTTTAAAAATGAAATATATTCAGCCATGATATTTCTCTGCCTTAAAATGATTAAAATTGAAAAATACAAAAGATTTCACAATTAGGAAAAATCAGGCATTGCACAAAACATGTTGATTTATTAGCTGCTAGTTGATATGTATATTGGGATTGACTTTGAAAACATTAAAACTAATTACACTTATATCTTTAAACAGTTAGGTTAAACAATAAAGAAATATGAACTGATGGTTTAACATGCACGTGACTGGAGGATTGATAGGTTTGTTATTGATTGTTACACAGGTATGTAACAAGAGGATTGACAGGTGTGTGACTGATTGTTACACAGGTATGTAACAAGAGGATTGACAGGTGTGTGACTGATTGTTACACAGGTATGTAACAAGAGGATTGACAGGTGTGTGACTGATTGTTACACAGGTATGTAACAAGAGGATTGACAGGTGTGTGACTGATTGTTACACAGGTATGTAACAAGAGGATTGACAGGTGTGTGACTGATTGTTACACAGGTATGTAACAAGAGGATTGACAGGTGTGTGACTGATTGTTACACAGGTATGTAACAAGAGGATTGACAGGTGTGTGACTGATTGTTACACAGGTATGTAACAAGAGGATTGACAGGTGTGTGACTAGAGGATTGACAAGTGTATGATAAGTTGTGCGACAGGTGTGTGAATGATGGGTTGACGGGTGTGACTTGATGGTTGACGGGTGTGACTTGTGGGTTGATGGGTGTGACTTGTGGGTTGACGGGCATGTAACTGTTGGTATAACAGGTGCATGACGGAGATGGTTTGTCAATTGTGACTCGGTTGATTTGACAGATGTATGGATGTAATCTATGTGTAGATGTTAGATATTCTACACGATGTTTTTGTACATATTAACTAAATATAAACTAACTCACCCTATGTAGCTCGGTCCTTGTGCAAGATATATTTATTAACAACAACACATGTACATATGTTAGCATCCTCGATACTCCAGGGGTTACGCTCACTTTTGCTCTCTGCACCCCTGGAATATGTCATAGCAGAATTTAAGGCATACAGCTGGATATTTTATTGGTCTCGGGTAAAAACACCTGATCGATCGCTAGACTGATACCTGTCCTTTGAAGATTACAGGGGAGCAACACTCGACTTGAAAGCCAGTCAATTTAACCATTCGCGACCGGAAAATTATTTGATGTACATCAAAGGATCAAACTAGTCTTCTTGTCGCCATCCACAAGGTGGCGCACACATGAGCTTTTGATTATACTTTGACACATTCCAGGGGCGTAGAGAGCAAAAGTGAGCGAAACCCCTGGAGTATCGAGGATGATATGTTAGTTACTTAGTTCATTGTTCTTATAAGACAGAGCTACCATTAGCTCAATACAATCATTGTATTCATATTCTTTTGGTCATATATTTCTTAACTCATTTTATTGTTCTGAATGATCAGCCTTAGCTGTAATTTTGAAATCAAAATATACACACTTACATAACATGACAATATCTCTGTAATGGAGCCAGCACTTGAAATGTTTATAGGGAAACATTACAAGGTAAATAATGGCAGGTCCAAAGGTCTGGGTCATTGATGAAGTCGGGTACCAGCTATGGAGATTAGTTCCATATTGGATAAACACACTACCACATCCTCAAATTCAGATGATGGGTCTTTGGAACAAATGGCAAAGTATTTTCTTCAGGGACACAGTACATTTATGTAAGCACAGGTACATATTGCGACTGGGAGAAAGACCATGGTAACATGATTAATATACAGATATTAAGCATATTATTGCATTATTTCTCTCAGTCGCGATATGTGCCTGTGATGTCAGCATGTAATATCTATGCATTCAACCTCACTGATGAAGATTGATCAAGATTATATTTCAATATTACTGTTTTAATTGTATTTGATCGAAGAGATATATCTTGTAATACTGTGTTTTATGATGCATTTTAATATGTATTCATATTTGTGAAAAAATGACCAGGAAACGCTGGTCATCAATAAATATCAACATTTTACAGATGTATACGGAACACAAATTCAGAACAAGTACCATTACTTAAATAAATTTGTATCTCTAAAAGCCATTTCTTGTGTTCTTTTGTTATTGAAGGGAAAGTAGTGTATGTTTGTTTGTTTTTGTTTGTTTGTTTATGTTTAACGGCCCATCGACGGCTGTGGTCATTTAGGGCCATGGTGATTTATTTATTTATTTTACTTTTTTAACAAACATGTGAAAAGCGAAGATAAAATCAGATAAAATGGTTCATTTTAGAAGTATTCGCATTGTATGTGTAGATAATTAAAAATAATAAAAGGGGGTTAAAATAATAAAAGAGATAACGAATAGATGATATGGAATATGCGATATATATATAACGTCAAAAAGGATAAGGTGGGTTAAAAGACATCAGAGTCTATAAAATAGACCGATGTCTTTCAAATAGTTAAATAATGCCTTCGAATCCACGGAACTGAAAAGTGTTTTCATATCCGGGACTCGGAAGTAGTTATCACGAATGTGTTTAAAATCGGAACATTCTATTAAAAAATGCTCCACTGTAAATGGAGTGTCACATGCGTGGCATGAAGGTATATCTTCTCGTTTTAAAAGGTACGAATGAGTAGGATATGTGTGCCCAGTGCGGAGCCGAGCGAGGACAACTTCCTCTCTACGATCTTTCCGACTGGGAATAGATGTTTTAAGTTTCGGTTGTATCTTAAAAAGTTTGTTGTTGGTCTCCAGAGACCAGCGTTTCTGCCATTCATTTTGAATGGCTGTACGAATAGTAGGTTTAAAATCTGTGTATGGTAGTTTGATATTTGTTTGTTCGAGATTCAATGCATTTTTTGCTTCCCTGTCAGCAAATTCGTTGCCTTTTATTCCGACATGGCTCGGAATCCATAGTAAAGTTATTTTAGACTTTTTTAATATACGAGATATTCGATGAGCAAGGTTTTGTACGATTGTGTTTTTAGGATCTCGTAACTGTAAACTCTGTAGGACAGATAGAGAGTCTGAACAAATAATTGCCTTTTTAATGCGGTGTTCATCGATATGGTCGAGGGCCAAACCAATGGCGCATGCTTCAGCAGAAAAGATGGAGGCGCCGTCTGGTAGTCGGACTGAAGTGCAAGTATTGGCAGTACAGCAGGCTGCTGCCACTTTCTCACCTTCTTTGGAGCCATCGGTGTAAAGTTGTGTATGAGAAGGGTAATTCGAAATGCATTCCCGAAAGGAGGATTTGTGTTCTTCGGGCATAACACTTGATTTCCCTCGCTCATGTAATGTAAAGTTAAAATCGGGGGTTTGAATGGTCCACGGAGGAACATCAGATATGTTAAATTCAGCTATGTCCGTCAATTTTATGTTGAGTTCTTGCAGGAAATTCAAAATTCGGATACCAAATGTTGGCAGAAGTTTTTGGTTTTGCGTAAATATGTTTTGGTATTTGGGGTTGAATACTTGGTTGAAAGCAGGATTTTTAGGGTTTGATTTTAATTGAGTTGCAAATTGTAATGAAAGTTTTATTCTTCTGTCATAAAGGGATGGTTCATTTGCTTCCACGTACAGGCTTTTTACAGGTGTTGTTCGAAAAGCTCCCAGGGCAAGACGTAGCCCTTGGTTATGGATTGGATCTAGCATCTGAAGGTACGAACTGCGCGCTGACCCGTATACCATAGAACCATAATCCAGTTTTGTTCGAATAAGTGATCTGTATAGGCGCAAAAGCATTTCACGATCCGCTCCCCAATCAGTATGAGAAAGGACTCGTATAATGTTTAACGCCTTGGAACACTTATCCTTCAGATACTTTATATGTGGTATGAAAGAGAGTTTCGAATCAAAAATGAGGCCGAGAAATTTAGTCTGTTCAACAACAGGAATTCTAGTGCCATCGAGTGTTAGATTTGGGTCATTGTGTGCTTTTCGTTTTTGACAGAAATGCATGCACACAGTTTTGGATTTAGAGAATTTGAAGCCGTTTTCGTCTGCCCAATTTTGTAGTTTGTTTAAACTCTGTTGAAGTTGTCGTTCTATCGTGTGCATGTTCTTAGATCTGTAACAGATCAAGAAGTCATCCACAAATAACGACCCTTCTGTTGATTGACCAAGACATTTGACTATATCATTTATTTTAAGTCCAAACAGTGTGACTGATAGGATTCCACCCTGTGGGACTCCCATTTCCTGTTTAGACGTTTCAGAAAAAGTTGAACCAACACGGACTTTGAAGTGTCTATCTGATAGGTAATTAGATATAAAATTGGGAAGGTTTCCACGTACGCCAAGGTCGTGAAGATCTTTCATGATGCCATACTGCCATGTAGTATCATAGGCCTTCTCAAGATCGAAGAACACAGCGACAAGGTGTTCTTTCTTGGCGAAAGCCTCTCGAATGAACGTCTCTAATCTGATGAGATGGTCATTTGTCCCTCTTCTATTTCTAAAGCCACTTTGAAGAGGGGATATTATATCGTTGGCCTCAAGAAACCAAACCAGTCTAGTGTTTATCATTCGTTCCAAAGTTTTACATACACAACTAGTCAGAGAGATAGGACGATAGTTGTTTGGGTCAGTAGCATCCTTTCCCGGTTTTGGGATAGGTATAATTGTGGAGTTCTTCCACGAATCGGGAATCTTTCCGGAAGCGTAAACTTGGTTGAATATGTAAAGAAGGCATGTTAGTGAAGAGTCCGGTAAGTGCTTTAGAAATTGATATGGAATATCATCAGGACCTGAAGCAGTGTCCTGTGATTTTCTAAGCGAATCAACAAGTTCTGGTAGGGTAAATTGTTCATTATAACTTTCTTTGTTTGATGATTTGAAATTGAGCCGTTTCTTTTCTCTCTTTTTTTTCAAAGACTGGAATTTTTGGGAGTGGTTTAAAGGGGATGAGTTTTTAGCTATGTTTTTTGCAAATGCATCAGCAATTTCAGTTATAGACGAGAAAATTTTGTTTTTATTAATGAGGTGGGAGGATGTTGCCTTTTTCTTTTTCCCACTTATTTTCCGAATCATATCCCATACTTTTTTTGAGGACGTGTTTGATGATATCTTGGATACATATTCTCTCCAGCTGTTTCTTTTGTCAATTTTAATTGATCGCCGAGCCTTTGCCCGCCAAATTTTAAATTCACTGTAGTTTGAAGCAGTTGGGCAATTGAAGTAGCGTCTTAGAGCAGCTGCCCGATTACTGCGTGTTTTAAAAGATTCTTCAGATAAAAGGAACTTCGTAGGTTTTGGAGCGGATTTTGGAATTGTCTTTTGGGCAATAGAAGTGAGTGTTTCAGTAAAAGTTTTGATAGGGTCGTCGAGGTTAGTAAAATTGTCTATGGTTAGTTTTTCAATGCACATGTGTTGGAATTGGGCCCAATCTGCTTTGTGCATATTCCATCGAGGTAGAGGATCATCAAGAGGAGTCCCAATATTCTGAAGAAAAATTGGGAAGTGGTCACTCCCACAAAGATCATCATTTACCCTCCAGTCATAGTCAAGTAAAATGGATGGATGGCATAATGATAGATCAATGTGGGTACGAGAGCCTGTAGCAGGGTGTAAATAAGTAGGGGTATTGTTGTTAAAAAGGCACAAGTTGTTTTTATCTATAAATTCCTCAATACGTCTTCCTCTCTCGTCTGTGTTGGGAGAGCCCCACAGGCTATTATGACCATTAAAATCACCGAGGATTATGAATGGTGTTGGGAGCTGGGAGACGAGATTATTGAGTTGCTCACAAGTGAAAACAATACTCGGAGGGAGATAAATTGAACAGACAGTTATTTGTCGGTGTAATGTTGCACAGACAGCAACAGCCTGTAAATTTGTGTTTAACTTGATCATTCTGTGAGGAATATTTTTATGGACAGCTACCGCTGCGCCACCTGCTGCTCTGCTAACTACAGTTGGAATATTAGTGTAGAGTGAGAAATTTCTAAGCGTGATTGGGTTTTTGAGCATGATTTCTTGAAGACAAAAAATGGCGGGTCTAAATTCTTTTGATAGATTCTGAAATTCTTCTATATTTGCCTTTAATCCGCGGATGTTCCATTGGATAATTGTGTTATTTATCTTTTGTTATTTTGGCTGGATTTCGATGGAGTTGAAGCACGAAGCGCGGAGGCATTCGTCTCCATCTCATCATCGAAATCTAGTAGGACATTGAACCGGTTTGTCGGGTCCTCTGATCCTTTGCCAAAGGTGACATTCAGATCCGGTCCTTCGGATTTGCCCCTCGCTATTTTAATTTTTTTCCTAGGTCTGTTGGTGGGTGATGTTGTCTCTGGTTTCAGTTGGGATCGAGGAACAGATGTGAGTGAGCGAGATCGCTGCGAACGCACATGTGCCCTAGATGTGCCAACCTTTGGAGGCTTTTCTCCTGAAGAGGAAAGTAGTGTAAATGTTTTGGCTCACCTGGCACCAAATGTCTGTGAGCTTTATAGTATGATACAGGATCCTTCAACCCATCAACAGTTTTCTTTGAAGAACCTCTTGGAAACTGAAATACCCTGGGTCCTGATATCTAACAGGTAGAGACCTGGGATAGTGATGTGAGGTTTCTTCATATAAAGGATCTTTACTTACTTTCAAGGTCACATGGATCAAATATGGTAAAAACTTAGGCAACCATACAGTCTTTAAGTAATGATACATGGGTATGATATAACCAACAGTGGAAATCTCTCACATATTGTGTACATGTTTATAGATCACAGGACAACCTTTGAGTGCTGGCTGTGGTCAAAGTTTAGCAGGGACTAAAAAGGTCAAATTGTTCAGTTATACCTAGGGTCATGCTATTTAATTTGGTCAGTAGGTATCGGGGATAAATTGCTATAAACTTTCCATGTATGAATTACCTTGACCTAGTTTCAATGGCACAAGGTTCAAATATGTTGAAAACTTCAAGCAACATTTTTAGTTTGCTTTCATAAATTAACGAGAGCTATTGCGATCCATCTTGGTCGTTGTGCATTAACAATTTACATTTACAACCTCTTCTTTAGAAATACTGAACAGATTGACTTGAAACTTTGTGCAAATGCCCCGGAGACATTTTCTAATTGTTCTCAAGAATGGCTGAAGTGATTGACTTTATACTTGATACACGTTTCTTACGAAGTCCTCAACAAGTGTTATTACTTTTCGTGCTGATCCGACATTTTCGATCTCTTTTCAAAAATGGCTGAAGCGAAAGACTTAACCTTGGTATAAACGTAACTTATGAAACCCTAGCAAGTGTTATTTTTTTCTTGCCAATTTAAAATCCAAGATGTCTACTCTAGCAACCAAATGGCCGAGACACTTTCTTACTCAAGAATAGCTGTACCAATTGACTCAAAATTTGGTACAAAAAGTTTCTCAGGAGTCCCCAACAAGACAATAAGTGTTCTTACTTTAGCGCTGATCCAAAATATTCAAAAAGGCTACCCCAGCATCCGACTGTGAAAGACATTTTCGACTTCTCAAGAGTGACTGAAGTGACTGACATCTAACTTGGTACATGGTGTTTTTGAGTACCCAACAAGTTTTTTTTTTACGTTTGTGCTGATTTTTAAATCCAAGGTGGCTGCCCTAATATCAGATTTGCTGTAACTCTTTCGACTTCTTCTCAAGAATGGCTGCACTGATTGACCTTAAACTTTGTACAAATGTCCCAAACAAGTGTTGTTGCATTCCGTGAAAATCCATGATTACCACAGTGACTTCTGATTGGCCGAGACATTTTTTATTTGTATTCATGTGAGCATTATCGAGCGTTTGGCCTCTTTTCTGGAGAAAAAGTCAGGTATGTAAAGCAGCAGTCGAAATGTTTATACTAATATTTTGTGTTTAGGTCAAAGTTCAACTTTGAGTGCTGGCTGAGGTCAAAGGGTAGCATGCATGGTCTATAATGGGTAAAAGGCTTTTAAAATCTTATCCTTTAATTCCATAAGGCCCATGGTCATGAATTTTAGAAGTGCCTCTTATCATAATGTCTGTCAAATTTTTGATTGGACAACTGCTTCTTGAAAATTAAAAGATCAATGGTCCTGATCTTTGGCCAGTTTGAACCTGGGATTGAGTGCTATAACGTCATCTAAAATATCTCAAGAATCATGGGGTTACACTACCTACTGATTTTGAACTAAAACCCAAATAGCATGTACATATGAAATACAATTTACCCTCATTAAAATCAATACTGCAAACCAGCATGCTACTGGCCAAATATCAATACCATAGACTTCTTGTTTATACCGAAGTTTTTAACACATTTATCTACGACATATAAAGAGACCAAGGTAATATATTTGAAGAAACTATCTAACAATTCAGTATGTAATGTTATTCGTGCAAGCTGACCTAAAATGTCTTGTACTGCTGGTATTAGATGTCATACCCAAGTATCATTGCTCCTGCTCTACTGGTTTAGAAAATCAATAATTGACCCTGTGACCTTAAAAGTAGGTCATTAACCTAGGCCTTTCTCTGGTCAAATATCATCAACCTAGGCCTTTCTCTGGACAAATATCATCAACCCAGGCCTTTCTCTGTTCTAATATCAGCAACATAGGCCTTTCTCTTATTCAGAAGTATGCAAATAAGAACAAGAGGCCCATGGGCCTATACAGTCATCTGACTACAAAGACTGAGCAGAATGATAACTTTTCAACTTTCAAGGAAATATTCTAAGAATTTGTTTTCCATGATGGTAGTTTTGGTCAGCAGTGGTTACCTATTTGTCAGTAAAGCTATCAGAAAGCATTTAAACTTAAATCTGAATAGATTTATCTTTTTAAGGCCCCGTCCTGCTGTCAACGGTGGTTAAACCTGCCTCAGTGATATCAGAAATGATTGTTTCTAAATGATGTTTCATACTGAAATTGTTACAAAATGGCCATCATGGCTGCCATGTTGAAGTTTTGACAGGGCTGAAAAATAACAACACTTTGTCGGCTACCTTTCCTTAACATCCCCACCAATTTTTAGCTCAATGGCACCAGTGGAGCTGCAGAAGAAGTTTTAAAATGTGTTTTTTATGATGGTGGCCATCTTGGATTTTGGACCGACCCGAAAAATAACAACACTTGGTCAGGACCATCTCAGGTTCATTTCAGCTCAATCCCACTGGTAGAACTTCAGAAGTTTAAAATGTTGAAAGTTAACAGACACGCACAGCAGACGACGACGGATGAAGCACGATGACTATAGGTCATCCCGACCCATTGCGTCAGATGACCTAAAAATACAGTACGTATGGCTTAACATTGTCAAGGAAATATTTGGTGAATTGTCATGCCCAGTAACATTAGTTGACAAATATCTTGTTTGAATAACACCAGAATTGCTATGTTATGAACTATCAGAAACACAATCAGATAAGATTACTATGAAGAAGACAAATTTAAGGAATACACTGGAGTCTTTTAATCAATGTTGTTTTGTAATTTGTCTTTGAATAGAGGATATGTATTATTTCTCAATGACCTCGAGAAACAGCAAGGCTCACATTATTCCCAATCCCATTTTTTTTCTGGAACATCACATGACAAACTGTATCGTGAACTTGATTGGTAAACACTTGCAGCAAGATGGTATGTACCATCAGAAATGAATTATGTATAAAATAATGCATGGCCCCAACGCCACAGTATAGACAAGAACTCATAAAGCCATAGGTACAACCCAACTTACAATCCTCATTCTGTATGACAAAAGGGGCATTTTTATCAACCTCTTTATGGAACAAATAATTTCAGAAACACTAAATGATTTTATCAGCGGTAAGGCTGGTTGATGCATGTTGTTGATTTTGACAAAACAAGTTGCAAATCAGTATGACCAAAGAAAAGACAACTCTGTATAATCATGACGGAAGAATCCTCTCCCATTGCATTTATTGACATCTTATGTGTATCTATACCGCTACAGTATGTGATTTTATACCATTGAAGTAAAATGTATATCTGATCATTACTTTATGTTTCAATTTGTACTTAAGGTTAAAACAACGAAACTACCCAGAGGTGTTTGTTTCATTTACCAGATTAACATTGCCTGTGCGTACGTGTAATGATCCGCCACACAAAGATATTTTTCTGTATGTAATTACTGAATTAATCAAATTCAGACAAATAAAAAATACCTATACTTTGTATAATAAATATTTCATCCAGAAAGATTTTATTTCAAACATTGTCCATGAAAATGAACTTTCAATGACAGACTATATTTTAACATTAGTCTTGCACAAGCCCCTAGTGTCTTATGAGAGACTTGTAAACACAGGCTCCAGGTATTAGCATTATTTTAAGACTGAATTATCCCATGTAATCAAACAAGAAACAACCCTAAAACAATGAGTATCTATTCCGTTAAAGTATAATGTGTATTATCCAATATAGACATAGGGATTTGAATGGATAACATAAACTCAGTAATTTCAAAACATGAATGATACACGTAGCATGTAAACAATCTAGAATTACATGTTCTTTCTCATTCATTTTCAAAGAGCAAACATCTATATCAAATATCAACATCATTACATGGATATGATGGCAGACAGGTTTTGCCGGTTACACACGTATTACTTGTAATATCTATATAGAACACTGTTACCATGACACGTTACACCTGCTATTGCTATAGTCCATACACAATCAAGTGGCTAGCACAACTAGACCATATATTTTCTGAAATATAAATCAATCTTTCATTGGCCAATTTTGATGTTTCAAAGAACAAACAAATCATAAAATTTTATCTGAAATATGATTAAAAATTATCGTTTTTTTCTATCCTTTATGTTCCTGAGTATTCAATCGGGCTTAATAAAGGGGATAGAAGATGATTGGCACCCTACAACTAGCCTCGAGTGATAGAAGATGATTGGCATCCTACAACTAGCCTTGAGTGATAGAAGATGATTGGCACCCTACAACTAGCCTCGAGTGATAGATGATTGGCACCCTGAAACTAACCTTGAATGATAGAAGATGATTGGCACCCTACAACTAGCCTTGAGTGATAGAAGATGATTGGCACTCTACAACTAGCCTCGAGTGATAGAAGATGATTGGCACCCTGAAACTAACCTTGAATGATAGAAGATGAAGGATGTTATGAGGACCAAGAGGATGAGTTATGGTTTCTATAAATAGAAGCACTTAGGAGGGGGAATTGTGTTACAACATGTCACACGCTCTCTAATGTGTCCAATACAAAACAAAACATTGTTTATTTGACTCTAAAGTCAGATGTTTAGGAATGCTATTAATTTCATCAGAACTACCATTCCATTGATCAGATTAAATACCCGACTCTTCTCATTGCAGGTTTACAATGTTCCGCAAGAGAAACAAATTATCCAGTTCATCAAAAGGATATGACATAATTTGAATATTTTACATGGATATTCTGTTTTATAAAATCAATTCATTGAGAATACTTATTAATTTTGTAGTATATGAATACAACATCTAGCCAATATTTGTTCTACTCTATTTGTCTTGTGTAATGCTGGACAGACATTTCACTCTTTTGACAAAGATTTTCTGAAGTTGGATCTCAGACCAGTTATGGATGACATTTTGGTGTAAACAAAACGAAAACAAATGTACTGATGGTAAAATCAAACAGAACATATTTTATATAAAATACCTTCAAAACCTTATTCACGATGTTTCCTTTCCTACAAAAAAATGTTCGACAAGTTTAAAACTCATGTGATGAATACCTATGTTGGTAGAATTTCAGTGTCCTTATCACTTGGTACTTTTTCACTCAAAAAGGAAAACCCTTTAACAAATGACAAGGACTGTTTTATAAAAGTGTCCAGCTGTATTATAGAGTATCAATACATCCAGAGTAATTTGATAAATCAAGGTTAAACAACAGTAATCCCTGTAAAATTACTGCAATGTTAAAAATATACATAGCATATATCATGATCTCATTGGCTCATTTAAAACAATTGTTATTCCATAAACATGAAAATACATGATTTTAAATACTACAAGTCTTTCTGATTTGAAATGAACACAAGAACAGCAAAATTACTGCACATATTTTTGTTGCTGCACTGTTTTCAATGGATAACAAATATGTATCATCAGCAATAGTTTAGATTTAGCTTTTTTATGGCTTAAGATGACAAATCACATACATAATATATACCATCCTAGTGCTTATATAAGGAAGTTAAAACAATGCTTTAACAAAGGTAACGCTAGATTGGACTGAACCATGATAAACCAGAGTAACAGTAGTGTCCAGAGTCGGGTAACAGTAGTATTTGTCTAGAGTCGGGTAACAGTAGTATTTGTCTAGAGGCGGGTAACAGTAGTATTTGTCTAGAGTCGGGTAACAGTAGTATTTGTCCAGAGTCGGGTAACAGTAGTATTTGTCTAGAGGCGGGTAACAGTAGTATTTGTCTAGAGGCGGGTAACAGTAGTATTTGGACACCTACAACAGAGTGTTTAAGTAGCACAAATTGACACAAGTTTTAACACAAAACTATAATGAAGCGTTGCCTTACATAGCTCAGCAGACATCAAAATGGATCCTTTCTTACTCACACCAGTACTTGTTTATCAACAAACTCTAAAATATATTTCAAACTTTTCAGTTCAGTATAAATAATTAACTGTAAGCAATAACATTTACACATTTTTTAAAACTTACTTGACTGAGTAAATCACACATGCTTATCATATATTCTTCAAATACAAATATTTATAATCATCACATCCTTTGTATTAAAAGCCAGTACACAAACTGCTCTGCAGTCGTCCATCCCACGGCCAAACACCGGACAATCAGTAACTATTTGCACTTTTCCCAATCAATCTACAAATGCCCTCTACAGGTACTACTTCCCTTAAGGAGATAACTGTACACATTCTGTCCTATTCACCAAGCATTCATGTCCAACATTTTTCAATTCAGTGAACAAAAAACAAAGCATCTGAACAACAAAAATCGCAAGATTCTGTGACAAAATCTGATTTGAAAATTTTCCAAGAATTGAGACCAATCCTAGGCAAACTTGTCTTAGAGACCAATCCAGTCTGGTAGGACTTTGTCTGAGACCAATCCAGTCTGGTAGGACTTTGTCTGAAACCAATCCAATCTGGTAGGACTTTGCTCGAGACCAATCAAGTCTGGAAGGACTTTGTCTGTGACCAATCCAGTCTGGTAGGACTTTTCTCACAACCAATCCATTCTGGAAGGTATTTGTCTGTGACCAATCCAGTCTGGTAGGATTTTGTCTGTGACCATTTCAGTCTGGAAGGACTTTGTCTGTGACCAATCCAGTCTGGTAGGACTTTGTCCGAGACCAATCCAGTCTGGTAGGACTTTGTCTGAGATCAATCCAGTCTGTCAGGATTTTGTCTGTGACCAATCCAGTCTGGTAGGACTTTGTCTGAGACCAATCCAGTCTGTTAGGATTTTGTCTGTGACCAATCCAGTCTGGTAGGATATTGTCTGAAACTAATCCAGTCTGGTAGGACTTTGTCTGTGACCAATCCAGTCTGGTAGGACTTTGTCTGAGACCAATCCAGTCTGTTAGGACTTTGTCTGAAACCAATCCAGTCTGGTAGGACTTTGTCTGAAACTAATCCAGTCTGGTAGGACTTTGTCTGTGACCAATCCAGTCTGGTAGGACTTTGTCTGAAACCAATCCAGTCTGGTAGGATTTTGTCTGTGACCAATCCAGTCTGGTAGGACTTTGTTCAAGACCAATCCAGTCTGACAGGACTTTGTCCGAGACCAATCCAGTCTGGTAGGACTTTACTCAAGACCAATCCAGTCTGGTAGGACTTTGTCTGTGACCAATCCAGTCTGACAGGACTTTGTCCGAAACCAATCCAGTCTTGTAGGACCTTGCTCGAGACCAATTCAAGGCAAAATCTGGTACAATTTTGGCCAAGAACAAACTGAAGCAAAGGCTGGTGCAGCTCTGCAGAAGACCAATCCATAGTTAATTCAAGATCAATACAAGGCTAAGTGTAATCTTGCTATCAGTGCTTGTGATACTTGGCTGATGATGAGTGACCAGTGTGCTGGAAGTAGCTGCGGTTGTTGTCTCTGTGTCGATGTTCGCTATGATAGCTATGGAAGTGAGGACCGTTGGAAGATTTGTGGTGAGACCCGTTGGTGCCGTTGTTGTAACCATTGTTATAGTGGGAGCTCCCCTCATGTGATCCCTTCCACTGAACAAAACAATCACTGCATATTAACTTAACAAGACAATAAAACACTCAATGTAAGTATTAATGTATCACTTCTACAACTACATCCATTGAGCTCGAGACCACTGAATTCTTTCACCCTAGTAATTTCAATGTTATTACTTTATATGAACAAAAAAACACTGCAAACATTATTCACGTCTTATGACTTTTACCTGACAACGTAAATTTATTTGACCTGTAACTGTAAACTTTGGGCATGAAAGTACTAGCTATTTCTTCTATGTCTTACTTATAGCTGCCTTGATTCTGAGGACATTACTGAAATAAAGGTTGTCTAGATATGCTGTCAGAACGACATTTTATCAGGAAGCTTATTGTGTAGTAGAATGTCCTATCTATTACCATTAACACTAGTAAAATACAATTCTGTTAAATTGATTCTACTCACTCTGTTCCTATACATATGGGACAATTCTGTTAAGTTGATTCTACTCACTCTGTTCCTATACATATGGGAAAATTCTGTTAAGTTGATTCTACTCACTCTGTTCCTATCCTGGTTGCGATCATCTTGCATCTTTTGGAAGTTGTTATTGGGCAAGAAATTAAAGTCAGCATAATTCTTTTTTACTTTCTTCACCTAAAAATAAAAAAGAACGAAAATCAGAATTTATAAGACAGCAATATCTGAAGTGAAGTGGTTTAGTTTTATGGATTTTGTATTGTTTAACGGCCCATCGACAATGCGAGTCATTTAGGGCCAAACAACACTGTGAAAAGAGAGACATTGACGAAAATAAACACATCAAACCAAAACTTAAAAGCTTAAAATATGTAAAGGATTAGAGAAATACATCAATATCGAACAAATTTGCAGCACAATATATCATATTTTATTGTAAAGATCAATACAGTGTAAATAGTCATATGTTAATTGCACAGAAACTGTATCAAATAATCTTTTCATACACGGTACATCATAAAATCTGTCACGTATTTGTTTGAAATCAGCGCATTGAATCATAAAATGTTTGACAGTAAATGGTTAACCACATGCATGACAATAATGCTGGTCTTCCTTACGCAAAATGTAGCCATGCGTTATGTAGGTATGGCCTTTGCACAAGTCGTGAGTGGACAGGTTCGTCTCGACGTCTGCTCTACTTGTTGCACATGAACCCACATTAGGTTGAATTGCAAATAACTTGCTGTTTAATTCTTCAGACCATTTATTTTGCCAATTCGTTTTGATTTGTTATAGAAGGTTTAAAATCAGAAAAAGGCAGTTTAACATCTTTTGGTTGTAGGTTAAGGACTGCTTTAGCAACTTTATCTAGCTTCTCATTTCTGTTTATTCCGACATGACCTGGTATCCAAATCAAGATCGGGTGGCTAACAATAAAATTCTGTTAATACGAAAGATGATGTTTCGTATGAGAATGTTGTTCAAATTCCGATTTTTAATACTTTGTAATAGTGAAATTGGAAGAAGAAAAAGGTGACAAGATATGACCTAAAATGTCATCCATATTATGGTACAAAACAGGTCACAGTATCTGAAAGTCTAGACTGTGCAGTATATTTATAGCAGCAACTCCTGATAAAAGATTGTCCGAGTTGAATAACTGTCACGTCGGTGCAATGTCAAACCAGGCTGCTTTATAACAACATAGCAATTATTGCAAAAGAACAAGAGGCCCATGGGCCTTAACGGTCACCTGATATATTTATACAGAGAGTTGATTTTGTTTTTAAAATGAACAGAAATATTATTCAAAGTGACAAAAAACAATAAAACCACCCTACTCAATATCTAGCATACAGATTTCAGACTAAAAAGGATTTGAAACTAGCACCTCTGATTCTTAACAAGGAAAATGAAGAAATTTTAGCACACTGACTCCTTTGAGCCCCACCCTACAGCCCTTGGGGGTAGGGCTGGCTCAAAATTTTCAAAGTATCAAACTGTCAATTCAAGGTTATAATTCCAATCAAGTTATTAACATGTAATATTCAAAG